>NC_041385.1:630673822-630718162 GCF_002162155.2 Triticum dicoccoides
AACGGAGAGGTATCTCTGGGCCCACTCGGTAGGACATCATCATCATATGCGCAATGTGACCAATGAGTTGATCACGGGATGATGTGTTACGGAACGAGTAAAGTGACTTGCCGGTAACGAGATTGAACAAGGTATCGGTATACCGACGATCGAATCTCGGGCAAGTAAAATACCGCTAGACAAAGGGAATTGTATACGGGATCGATTGAGTCCTTGACATCGTGGTTCATCCGATGAGATCATCGTGGAACATGTGGGAGCCAACATGGGTATCCAGATCCCGCTGTTGGTTATTGACCGGAGAACGTCTCGGTCATGTCTGCATGTCTCCCGAACCCGTAGGGTCTACACACTTAAGGTTCGATGACGCTAGGGTTATAAAGGAAGCTTGTATGTGGTTACCGAATGTTGTTCGGAGTACCGGATGAGATCCCGGACGTCACGAGGAGTTCCGGAATGGTCCGGAGGTAAAGATTTATATATAGGAAGTCCTGTTTCGGCCATCGGGACAAGTTTCGGGGACATCGGTATTGTACCGGGACCACCGGAAGGGTCCCGGGGGCCCACCGGGTGGGACCACCTGCCCCGGGGGGCCACATGGGCTGTGGGGGGTGCGCCTTGGCCTACATGGGCCAAGGGCACCAGCCCCAAGAGGCCCATGCGCCTAGGGAACCCTAGAGGGAAGAGTCCTCAAGGGGGAAGGCACCTCCGAGGTGCCTTGGGGAGGATGGACTCCTCCCCCCCTCTTGGCCGCCGCACCAGATGCCATCTGGAGGCTGGCCGCCGCCCCTTTGGGGTGGGAAACCCTAAAGGGGGCGCAGCCCTCCCCTTCCCCTATATATATGAGGCCTAGGGGCTGCCCATAACACATGATTTGATCTCTCGTTGGTGCAGCCCTGCCCCTCTCCCTCCTCCTCTTCTCCCATGGTGCTTGGAGAAGCCCTGCGGGATTGCCACGCTCCTCCACCACCACCACGCCGTTGTGCTGCTGTTGGATGGAGTCTTCCTCAACCTCTCCCTCTCTCCTTGCTGGATCAAGGCGTGGGAGACGTCACCGGGCTGTACGTGTGTTGAACGCGGAGGTGCCGTCCGTTCGGCACTTGATCATCGGTGATCTGAATCACGACGAGTACGACTCCATCAACCCCGTTCACTTGAACGCTTCCGCTTAGCGATCTACAAGGGTATGTAGATGCACTCCCCTTTCTACTCGTTGCTGGTCTCTCCATAGATAGATCTTGGTGTTACGTAGGAAATTTTTTGAATTTCTGCTACGTTCCCCAACACGTACCACTTTGGTGCGGACCATACTCTGGAAGACCTACAAGGTTCTGTAGTAACTTGATCTGAAGTTTCATGATCATCATCATTAGCTTCCTCACTAATTGGTGTAGGAATCACTGGAACTGATTTCTATGATTAACTACTTTCCAATTCGGGAGAAGGTACAATTACCTTATCAAGCTCTACTTTCCTCCCACTCACTTCTTTCGAGAGAAACTCCTTCTCTAGAAAGGATCCATCTTAGCAACGAATAACTTGCCTTTGGATTTGTGATAGAAGGTGTACCCAATAGTTACCTTTGGGTATTCTATGAAGACGCACTTCTCTGATTTGGGTTTGAGCTTATCAGGTTGAATTTTTTTTCACATAAGCATCGCAGCCCCAAACTTTAAGAAATGACAACTTTGGTTTCTTGCCAAACCACAGTTCATAAGGCGTCGTCTCAACGGATTTTGATGCTGCCCTATTTAAAGTGAATGCAACTGTCTCTAATGCATAACCCCAAAACGATAGTGGTAAATCGATAAGATACATCATAGATTGCACAATATCCAATAAATTGCGGTTACGACGTTCGGACACACCATAACACTGTGGTGTTCCATGTGGCGTGAGCTGTGAAAAACTATTCCACATTGTTTTACATGAAGGCCAAACACGTAACTCAAATATTCTTCTCCATGATTAGATCGTAGAAACTTTATTTTCTTGTTACGATGATTCTTCACTTCACTCTGAATTTCTTTGAACATTTCAAATGTTTCAGACTTGTGTTTCATTAAGTAGATATACCCATATCTACTCAAATCATCTGTGAAGGTCAAAAAATAACGATACTCGCCACAAGCATCAACACTCATTGGATCGCATACATCGATATGTATTATTTCCAATAAATTAGTAGCTCGTTCCATTGTTCCGAAGAACGGAGTTTTAGTCATCTTGCCCAAAAGGCACGGTTCGCAAGCATCAAATGATTCATAATCAAGTGATTCCAAAAAACCATCAGCATGGAGTTTCTTCATGCGCTTTACACCGATATAACCCAAACGGCAGTGCCACAAATAAGTTGCACTATCATTATCAACTTTGCATCTTTTGGCATCAATATTATTATTATGTGTATCACTACGATCGAGATCCAACAAACTATTTTCATTGGGTGTATGACCATCGAAGGATTTATTCATGTAAACAGAACAACAATTATTCTCTGACTTTAAATGAATAACCGTATTGCAATAAACATGATCAAATCATATTCATGCTCAACGCAAACGCCAAATAACATTTATTTAGGTTTAACACTAATCCCGAAAGTATAGGGAGTGTGTGATGATGATCATATCAATCTTGGAACTACTTCCAACACTCACCGTCACTTCCCCTCAACTAGTCTATGTTTATTATGTAACTCCTGTTTTGAGTTACTAATCTTAGCAACCGAACAGGTATCAAATACCCAGGGGCTACTATAAACACTAGTAAGGCACACATCAATAACCTGTATATCAAATATACCCTTGCTCACTTTGCCATCCTTCTTATCCACCAAATATTCAGGGCATTTCCGTTTCCAGTGACCATTTACTTTGCAGTGTAAGCACTCAGTTTCAGGCTTTGGTCCAGCTTTGGGCTTTTTCGCGGGAGTGACAACTTGCTTGCCATTTTACATGAAGTCCCCTTTCTTTCCCTTTGCCCTTTTCTTGAAACTAGTGGTCTTGTCAGTCATCAACACTTGATGCTCTTTCTTGATTTCTACCTTCGTTGATTTCAACATCGCAAAGAGCTCGGGAATCGTTTTCGTCATCCTTTGCATACTATAGTTCATCACGAAGTTCTACTAACTTGGTGATGGTGACTAGAGAACTCTGTCAATCACTATCTTATCTGGAAGATTAACTCCCACTTGATTCAAGCGATTGTAGTACCCAGACAATCTGAGCACATGCTCACTAGTTGAGCAATTCTCCTCCATCTTTTAGCTATAGAACTTGTTGGAGACTTCATATCTCTCAACTCGGGTATTTGCTTGAAATATTAACTTCAAGTCCTGGAACATCTCATATGGGCCATGACGTTCAAAACGTCTTTGAAGTCCCGATTCTAAGTCGTTAAGCATGGTGCACTAAACTATCAAGTAGTCATCATATTGAGCTAGCCAAACGTTCATAACTTCTGCATCTACTCCTGCAATAGGTCTGTCACCTAGCGGTGCATCAAGTACATAATTCTTCTGTGCAGCAATGAGGACAATCCTCAGATCACGGATCCAATCCGCATCATTGCTACTAACATCTTTCAACATAGTTTTTCTCTAGGAACATATCAAAATAAACATATGAAAGTAACAACGCGAGCTATTGATCTACAACATAATTTGCAAAATACTACCAAGACTAAGTTCATGATAAATTAAAGTTCAATTAATCATATTACTTAAGAACTCCCACTTAGATAGACATCCCTCTAATCATCTAAGTGATCATGTGATCCAAATCAACTAAACCATGTCCGATCATCATGTGAGATGGAGTAGTTTTCAATGGTGAACATCACTATGTTGATCATATCTACTATATGATTCACACTCGACCTTTCGGTCTCCAGTGTTCCGAGGCCATATCTGTATATGCTAGGCTCGTCAAGTTTAACCTGAGTATTCCGCATGTGGAACTGTTTTGCACCCGTTGTATTTGAACGTAGAGCCTATCACACCCGATCATCACGTGGTGTCTCAGCACGAAGAACTTTCACAATGGTGCATACTCAGGGAAAACACTTATACCTTGAAATTTAGTGAGAGATCATCTTATAATGCTACCGTCAATCAAAGCAAAATAAGATGCATAAAGGATAAACATCACATGCAATCAATACAAGTGATATGATATGGCCATCATCATCTTGTGCTTGTGATCTCCATCTCTGAAGCACCGTCATGATCACCATGATCACCGGCGCGACACCTTGATCTCCATCGTAGCATCGTTATCGTTTCGCCACCTATTTCTTCTACGACTATCGCTACCGCTTAGTGATAAAGTAAAGCAATTACAGGGCGATTGCATTGCATACAATAAAGCGACAACCATATGGCTCCTGCCAGTTGCCGATAACTTGGTTACAAAACATGATCATCTCATATAATAAAATATAGCATCACGTATTGACCATATCACATCACAACATGCCCTGCAAAAACAAGTTAGATGTCCTCTACTTTGTTGTTGCAAGTTTTATGTGGCTGCTATGGGCTGAGCAAGAACCGTTCTTACCTACGCATCAAAACCACAATGATAGTTCGTCAAGTTAGTGTTGTTTTAACGTTCTCAAGGACCGGGCGTGGCCACACTCGGTTCAACTAAAGTTGGAGAAACTAACACCCGCCAGCCACCTATATGCAAAGCACGTCGATAGAACCAGTCTCGCGTAAGCGTACGCGTAATGTCGGTCCGGGCCGCTTCATCCAACAATACCGCCGAACCAAAGTATGACATGCTGGTAAGCAGTATGACTTGTATCGCCCACAACTCACTTGTGTTCTACTCGTGCATATAACATCTACGCATAAAACCAGGCTCGGATGCCACTGTTGGGCAACGTAGTAATTTCAAAAAAATTCCTACGCACACGCAAGATCATGGTGATGCATAGCAACGAGAGGGGGAGTGTATCTTCATACCCTTGAAGATTGCTAAGCGGAAGCGTTTATCAACGCGGTTGATGTAGTCGTACGTCTTCACGATCCGATCGATCCAAGTACCGAACGCACGGCACCTCCGAGTTCTGCACACGTTCAGCTCGATGACGTCCTTGCCTTCTCGATCCAGCAAGACGGGCGAAGTAGTAGATGAGTTCCAACAGCACGACGGCATGGTGACGATGTTGGTGAAGAACAATCTCCGCAGGGCTTCGCCTAAGCACTATGGAAACTATGACGGAGGATAAACTAGAGGGGACGGGGTTGCCGGCACATGGCTTGGTGTTTCTTGATCTATCTTTGGTGCTAGCCCTGCCCCTCTATTTATATGTTGAGCCTTGGGGTTGAAACTTGGAGTAAAAGCCTCCACAAAGTCGGTTTCACCCGAAAGGCAAGAGTCCTTCTCGGACTCCAGGGCCAGACGTCGGGGTTCCCGGCGTCTGGACCCAGACGCCAAGGACCCTGGCGTCTGGCCCTTGGACTCCGCAAAACTTCCTTTTGCGCTTTCCAAAAACCTTGTCGGCTTTCCCCTTTGGCCCAAATAACGTGTTCTCGTACCCAAACATTTCGGGAAACATCCAGAACCCCTTCCGGTGAATTCCAGAACCCTTCCGAAGACCAACAACATTATCCCATATATTAAACTTCATCTCCGGACCATTCCGGAGTTCCTCGTCATGTTCGTGATCTCATTCGGGACTCCGAGCAACATTCGGTTACCAATATACATAACTCATATAATACTATATCGTCAACGAACGTTAAGCGTGCGGACCCTACGGGTTCGAGAACTATGTAGACATGACCGAGACATCTCTCTGGTCAATAACCAATAGCGGAACCTAGATGCCCATATTGGCTCCTACATATTCTATGAAGATCTTTATCGGTCAAACCGCATAACAACATACGTTGTTCCCTTTGTCATCGGTATGTTACTTGCCCGAGATTCGATCATCGGTATCTCAATACCTAGTTCAATCTCGTTACCGGCAAGTCTCTTTACTCGTTCCATAATACATCATCCTGCAACTAACTTATTAGTTGCAATGCTTGCAAGGCTTATAGTGATGTGCATTACCGAGTGGGCCCAAAGATACCTCTCCGACAATCGGAGTGACAAATCCTAATCTCGAAATACGCCAACCCAACAAGTACCTTCGGAGACACCTGTAGAGTACCTTTATAATCACCCAGTTACGTTGTGACATTTGGTAGCACACAAAGTGTTCCTCCGGTAAACGGGAGTTACATAATCTCATAGTCATAGGAACATGTATAAGTCATGAAGAAAGCAATAGCAGCATACTAAACGATCAAGTGCTAAGCTAACAGAATGGGTCAAGTCAATCACATCATTCTACTAATGATGTGATCTGGTTAATCAAATAACAACTCATGTCTATGGTTAGGAAACTTAACCATCTTTGATTAACGAGCTAGTCAAGTAGAGGCATACTAGTGACATTATGTTTGTCTATGTATTCACACATGTATCATGTTTCCGGTTAATACAGTTCTAGCATGAATAATAAACATTTATCATGAAATAAGGAAATAAATAATAACTTTATTATTGCCTCGAGGGCATATTTCCTTCAGTTACATCAAATAGATCTCCAAGAGACCATTGTATTGAGAATCAAAGAAAAGAGAAGAAGCCATCTAGCTACTGCCTATGGACCCGTAGGTCTATGATGAACTACTCACGCATCATCAAAGATCCGCCAATGAGGATGATGACCCCCTCCGTGATGGTGTCTAGATTGGATCTCGTGGTTCTGGAACTTGTGGCGGTTGGAATTGTTTTTCGTCGACTCCCCTAGGGTTTCTGCAATATTTGGGTATTTATAGGGTGAAGAGGCGGTGTGGGAGGCCACCAAGGTGGTCACAACCCACCAGGGCGCACCCCGGGGATTGTGATCCCCTCGGGCCTCCTCTCTGGTACTTTTTTGGCCCATCTTGTGTCTTCTGGTCCAAAAAATTCTTCAAAAAGTTCCGCTGTGTTTGGACTCCGTTTGGTACTGATATTCTGCATAGTAAAAAACAAGCAAAAAAATAGCAACTGGCACTGGACACTATGTCAATAGGTTAGTCCCAAAAAATGATATAAAGTTGCTATAAAATGATTGTAAAACATCCAAGAATGATAATATTACAACATGAAACAATAAAAAATTATAGATATGTTGGAGACGTATCACTCAGTATGACAGATTCGAACACTACTGGCCCTTTATCACTCAGGGAGGGACAAGTGGATTGAGCCTTAGCACCGACCAACTAGTCACGTCAGTGATAAGGTGATTTAGGCTTCTCTAGATTGCAATCACAAACGAGTCTAAAAGTGACTGGTCAGTGATGGTTCCCTCGTGCGCTGTTGTAGACCTATCATGTGTTGCCTCGTCTTCAGTTGCGGTGGCAATCATGGTGGTAGCACCATTTTATTAATAAATATGACTATTAAGGATTATGAGTTAAGTGAAACCGTTATAATGGTTTTGCATGACACCGGTCATGAAACTTGTTAGATTTAGATTTGTGCATAGCTAATGTGTATAGAAACTATCAAGCCGTTAGAGCTTAGTCCAATTATTGCAATGTTGTTGCACTAGCCTATACACGTGTTAAAGATGTGGCTAGTTATGTGAAATTATTCTAGTGGTGTTGTACGAAGGTTTGTTATGTTGTCGAAGGTCTACATTTTATCTTTGTTGCATGTATATTGAAAGATCGTGTATGTCGCCTAGAGGGGGTGAATAGAGGCTTTAAAATAATTACGGCTTAGGCTTGAACAAATGCGGAATAAAACTAGCATTTAGTTTGACAAGCATAAACCTAAAACAACTAGGCTCACCTATGTGCACCAACAACTTATGCTAAGCAAGACATACAACTAACAGATAGCAAGATATATGACATGAAACAATATGGCTATCACAAAGTAAAATGCATAAGTAAAGGGCTCGAGTAAGAGATAACTGAGGCATGCGGAGACGATGATGTATCCTGAAGTTCACACCCTTGCGTATGCTAATCTCTGTTTGGAGCGGTGTGGAGGCACAATGCTCCCCAAGAAGCCACTAGGGCCACCGTAATCTCCTCACGCCCTCGCAGAAAGCAAGATGCCGTGATTCCACTAAGGGAGCCTTGAGGGCGGTCACCGAACCCGTACAAATGACAACCCTTGGGGGCGGGCACTGAACCCATACAAATGGCAACTCTTGGGGCGGTCATTGTACCCGTACAAGTTGGCAACCCTTAGGGCGGTCACCAGAACCAATGCAAATTGCTCAGGGCAATCTCCACAACCTAATTGAAGACCCCCGACGCTTGCCCGGAGCTTTACACCATAATGATTGAGCTCCGTAGCACCACCAACCGTCTAGGGCGCCCAAGCACCCAAGAGGAACAAGCTCTAGGGTACCAAGCACCCAAGATTGATAGGCTTCTCAACTTTCACTTCCATGTATCACCGTGGAGAACTCAAACATATGCACCAAATGCAATGGTAAGGGCACACGGAGTGCCCAAATCCTTCTCTCCCAAATCCCACCACTACAACTAATGCTATGGAGGAAAATGAGAGGAAGAACAAAGAAGAGATCATGAAGAACTCCAAGATCTAGATCCAAGGGGTTCCCTTCACATAGAGGAGAAAGTGATTGGTGGAAATGTGGATCTAGATCTCCTCTCTCTTTTCCCTAAAAAACTAGCAAGAATCCATGGATGGATTGAGAGTTAGCAAGCTCGAAGAAGGTCAACAACAGGGGAAGAACACGAGCTCGAAAGATTAGGTTCAATGGGGAAGAAGACCCCCTTTTATAGGTGGGGACAAATCCAATCGTTATGTGCACAGGCCGTGCACAAGCGGTACTACCGCTCCTATGAGCGGTACTACCGCTAAAGGCCAAGTAGTATAGAGAAACGATGATACTAGGTGGCGACAAGGCGGTAGTACCACAGGAAGCAATACTAACGCGCCGTACTACCACCCTAGTACTACAAGAGCAGAAAGACTACACTAGTCCAAAAATAATCGGTAGTGGCAGTGGCAGTGGACTTACCGTAGTACCGCACGGGCGGTACCACCGCCCTCTACTACTGTGCTACTGCCACCCATTTATAGGAGCTTGAAAACAAGCGAAAGAGAGTGCGGTAGCTCATAACGGAAGTACCGTACGAGCGGTACTACCGTGGGTTCGAGCGGTACTACCGCTTAGGAGCTGAAAACTGCCTAAGAGAAACAGATGGATACAATAAAGCCTGAACTGCCACAACTTCTGCAAATGAGCTTCGAAATGAGAAAAATCAAGATTGTTGGATAGATGACGACAAATACTATCCAACCTAAGAAGTGGCGGGGGGAGAAAGCCTAAGAAACAGAGATGTGAAACCTCTATCAGTAAAGAACCGACAAAAACTCCAACATCGAAAACATCATAGAAGATGCATATATGAACTCCATTTTCGATGAACTCGAGCTTGTCTTGAAGATGACCAAAAGCTCTAAAACTCACAAAGAGAAACACCAAACAAGAACCAAGAAAGATGATGCAAGAATGCAATGGTTTGAGCTCTTTACGAATGAAAAGATCAAGCTACTTACTTGAGAGCCCCCCTTGGTATTACGACAATCGATCGTATAATCCGGTCTCCCAACTACCACCATGAGACTGGTAAAATAAAAGACCTATCAAGGACAAACCTTTGCCTTGCACATAGTCCACTTGAGCTAGATGATGAAGATCTTGACTTTCTCAAGTTGGACCACCTTTCTTGATTGTGTTGGCTCGATGAAGACTAGTTGATTGCTTTCCCATACTCCACTATGGGTGAGCCACTCTTCGACACATCTTCACAAGTCCATTGTCACCACAATGGACAACAAGCTTTAAGCATGATCTCTCTGTGATGCTCCACTTAAACTTGCACACCGCAGTCTTGATGACGATCACCACTTGATGTCATCCTCCATGGGTTGTATAAGATCTTCCTCTTGACGCAAGCCCATGGAAACATTCCTAACCCCACATAGAAGTCTCACGTAGACTACGAGTTAGTACAAAAAGTGTAATGGACAATGCTTACCATGTCATGGGATCACTTGATCGCTCTCGGTACATCTTGTACGCTTTGTGCGTTGATCAACTTGATTCACTCTTTAACTTAGTCATGATCAACCTTGTATTATGTCTTATCCATGATCAATCTTTGGATAATTCCTTGAATAGCACCTTGGTCAACACATAAACTCCTTCAAACCAACATATGGACTTCAAGAAATATATATGGAGAAACCCTTCAAATATAACTCAAGGCAATCATTAGTCCGTAGAGATTGTCATCAATTACCAAAACCAAACATGAGGGCACGACATGTTCTTTCATATATTATAAAACTTCAATTGGTGTAGTAAATACAAGTCAATTTTTATTTATAAAATGTCGATAAAATATCAAAGGCGGTAGCGACATTATATTTTAGTCGCATTGCACAAAAATTGTTGGAGAGAATAGGAAGTCTTAGCAGTAAGCATCTACTACTCCACATGATTGTGCCTTCGAGACTTCTAGCGTCTCAATCCTTCAGCACCCGGGGTCCCTCTAGACTAACTTCGAAGGTATAATTGTTCTAAGCAATTTTCATTTTCATTTAGTTCAATCATACTCATAAGTTATATTCTAAGTCATAACTTGCTTGTGAATATGTTTTGAACTGATTATATTTTAGCCGCACTGCACAAAAAAATAGCTTCATTTTCTCCACCAGGTAGCTCCTCTGATGTGCATATCTGTGCAAATCACAAAAGGCTTATATGGAGATGTAATAAAGGGAAATGAAGAAGCGAGACATGTGGCCTACTGTGGATGGCAATATATTACTAGCACATCACAAAGGACTTATCTTTGTAGGTTTTAAAAATATATTCCATATGTTGTCTATGAAGTACGTCCAATGGATATGACAATAGTGAACCCTAATTATATGTTTTTGTGATATGAAAAGTAAAGTGATTGTGCAATATGGATGAGTGCATATTAGGTTTTGTGGTTTCCTAAAATTCATTTGCCTTGCCGGAAAACAAACATATGTGACCGGACAACTGGCCCATGTGTAATTGCTAAGCCATCACTGACCCTGGGGCACCGACTGGACATATACTAGTTAGTGATGATGCACATTGGCCGGTAAGTGTTGTTCGGATCTGTAGTACTGACTTTTCCATCACGCCCCATGCCATGGCCCAACCTGCCTGTGACCTGACGTTGCGACTAGGTGCAACGTGTGCATCTCTCCTGCGAGACTTGTTATAGAAGTCGAAGATACCTACTCCTTGACGTGTTTGCCCGAGTATTTGGCATGGGCCAACAGAAATCTCGTGTGTCCATTAGGGTGAAGGCTTCTGAGGTAAGTTAGAATGATGATAGCTTGCTGACAAGTGACAATTTCGACGGTGTTTCTCTTCTTGATGGAATGGGTGGGTCTTTGTGGATGGTTGGGTAGGCTAGGGGTGCCCTTCCTTGTGGGCGTGACATAACCGTTTTCGTATTCGAAAAAATGGTACTCCCTCCCTCCATCTTAAAATGGTACCTCCGGAGGTGCCCTCCGGAAATACAAAGTTGTACTCCCTCCATCCCAAAATAAATGTCTTAAATTTAGTATAACTTTGTACTAAAATTAACACAAAGTTGAGACACTTACTTTGGAACGGAGGGAGTACAAAAGTTGAGACAATTATTTGGAGAGAGTATTTAGGAGTATTTCTCCGTTTCAAATTTACTTCTCTTTGGGCCGGCCTGAAACGCCCCCGCGACACAACTCACCAGTGAAAACGGCCCAGAGAATTAAAGTCCGACAGTAAACAGCAGCCGTTCTTTCCCGAGCGCGCCTCGACAAATACCGAACCAACATGTTCTCTGTTGGTTCACTCGATCACTGTCCTACGCCATGGCGCCTCCTCAGTCCGACGAGCAGCTCGTCGACGATCCTGCCATGGTGGACATTACTCCTCCTCACCCCGACGAGCATTTCAGTGATGAGCCGGCCGTGGAAGACACAGCCCCTCCTCGATTCTCCGACGAGCAACAACCCGGCAGCGTGCCGCAAACCACGCTGATGCCGTACGCAGCCGTGGACTCGTCGCTGCGCGCCATGGCCGGCCAGGCCGAGGGCTTCGGCCGGCACGCCATCGGCGGCCTCCACGGCGACGTCTACCACGTCACCACCCTCAATGGTACGCGCGGCACCATCTCTCCGTCAATTCTCTGCACCATCATCTTCTGTCATTCTGCCATGGATTCATAGTGCTGAAGCTGAAGATGTGTTAATTAAGACGACGGGCCCGGGTCGCTGCGCGACGGTTGCCGTCGCCAGGAGCCGCTGTGGATCGTCTTCGACGTGTCCGGCACCATCCGCCTCGCGTCGGGGCTGCGCGTGTCCTCCCAGAAGACCGTGGACGGCCGCGGGCGGCGCGTGACGCTGTCCGGCAAGGGCCTTCTTCTTCGCGAGTGCGAGCACGTGATCCTGTGCAACCTGGAGGTGGAGGGCGGGCGCGGGCACGACGCCGACGCCGTCCAGATCAAGCCCGGGTCGAGGCACGTGTGGGTGGACCGCTGCAGCTTGCGCGACTTCGCCGACGGCCTGCTGGACGTGACCTGCGGCAGCACGGACGTGACGGTCTCCCGGTGCCGCTTCTCGGCGCACGACAAGGCCGTGCTGATCGGCGCCAGCAGCGAGCACGTCGTGGACCGGCGCATCCGGGTGACCATCCACCACTGCCTCTTCGACGGCACGCGGCAGCGGCAGCCCCGCGTCCGGTTCGGCCGGGTGCACCTCTACAACAACTACACCAGGGGCTGGGGCATCTACGCCGTCTGCGCCAGCGTGGAGTCGCAGGTGCGGTTCACGCGAAACTGCTCATACGCCACATGCCATAGGCGTGTGTAGTGTGTAGTAGTGCTAATCTGTACGCTTGGTATGGCTGCAGATTGTCTCCCAGTGCAACATCTACGAGGCAGGGGAGAAGAAGAAAGTGTTCACGTACATGAGCGAGCAGGTCTCGTATTACATTTACACTGGGCCTTACAGATCTGCATTTCATTTTTTGTACCTGAAACGCTTTGAGTTTGTGATTCATGCAGGCGGCGGACAGGGACTGCAGTTCAAGTGGGCGCATCCGGTCTGAAGGCGACCTGTTCCTGAACGGCGCGAAGGAGCACACCGAAAATGATTTGGAAACTGCAGAAGACGGCCAGTGGGACTTCAAGGTCCGGGATTGCTACAGGCCGTGGTCGGTCCAGCCGGCGTCGATGGCGCTCAAGGAGCTCCTGGAGTCCTGCACCGGCTGGCAGCCGGTTCCGTTGCCGGAAGACGACGTCTGCTTCACAAGAACGCCAGCTGCTGCTGAACCACTCTGAAATTTTAGAGCACGCGATGCAAATAAATTTACACGAACAATAACGAACCACCGTACTACTGCTAGTATTATGTTTGACAGATATGATCAATAACACGAACGATATCTGAAGCTCTGAATTCCATAGTCGGTGCATCTTTTTGGCAACCAAATCTGTGGATCTGATGATTTTCCTGTTGGAATTAGATTGCGACGTGACTGAGAATAGATGAACTGACTGTACCACTGATTCTGACCGAGTGCACTCGCAGAGATCTCTCACGCGCTTTGTTTTCCATGCTCGCCGGGGTTTCGCTTCGCAAGTTGCAGGTTTAAATCTCCCTTGCGAAGTAATCGGTGCCACCATCTGCACACAGACTCGTACGTAAGTCTAAGTCTAGCATTTTTGGACTCGTACTACGCCGTTCCATACCGTTGGCTTGCTTCGGTTTCTTGTGGGGTTGGCCGATCTGTGTGTTCTTTTTCTTAGACTAGAGGATCGATTCTATGTGTTCAAGGTGCAGTAGTATATATGTATGTACACGCATGCATCATGTCAATCAAGTTCACTTGTTCAAAGGGAGTTCTGAAGACATGGCTATGGTAAGATAAGGAGCATCCTACAACAGCCATTTCATACTGTTATGATCCAGGTCCAAACCGTGACATTTTGGTTTTGCAGGATCAGTGCACCGATGATGTCAAGTATGAAGAGGTCGGTTCGTATTGCCGCAGCACTCCGAAGTCTAAACACGGTTTTAATTTTCATCATCGTTGCTCGCGTTTGCTAACTCTGAAGTCTGACTCAATTTCCAGGAGTTTATCGTGAACTCCCGGGACACCAAGCTGTTCACCTGCTCATGGATGCCGCACAATTCAGAGCCCAAAGCTTTGATATTCATCTGCCATGGTACTGGTGCACTTCCCACTATATATCTCTGGTTCTCTACTCGACCAATTCGCAAATAAAAGAGCCAGTTGTTTTTGGTTTCTCTTCGCCAGGGATTGCAGCAGAGTGCAGTGTATCAATGAGAGGTAGTAGAACTCACAACCCTTAGGTTCTAAAAATGGACGAACTACGGTGAGTAGATGCTAGATACTGACAAGCTGCAGGAAATCAATGACCAGATACTGCCTCCCGTTTGGTGCGCGCCGGGTACGCCGTCTACGGGATAGATCACGAGGGGCACGGCAGGTCGTCTGGCCAGAGATGCTACGTGCCGAACTTCAGCGACGTCGTTGCCGACTGCTCCAGCCATTTCATGAGCGTCTGCGGTACGGACGGCTCACTGAACTATGCCGGGTACACAAACTGAAAACACCAATTGAGCTCTGAATTTGTGGCGTCTGACCAATTTCAGATAAGCCGGAGAACAGGGGGAAGAAGCGGTTCCTGTACGGGATCTCCATGGGCGGGAGCATAGCGCTTCTCCTCCACAGGAAGGAGCCGGCCTACTGGGACGGCGCCGTTCTGCTTGCTCCAATGTGCAAGGTCTTCTCTGTTTTTTCTCCCCCTTTATAAATAAAGCAACACGGGGGTGAGTTTTCGTGGTGATTTTTGTGTGCATGGTTGTTTGTTAATTCGTTATATGGTATCAGATTTCTGATGACATGAGGCCTCATCCGGTGGTGGTGAGCGCTCTGAGGATGGTATGCGCGGTGGCGCCCGGTTGGAGGATCATACCCATCCCGGACATCATCGACAAAGTCTGCAAAGATCCAGAGATGAGAAAACAGGTACTCAGTCATATGTACCAACTTCTTTTAATAAGGCTCTTAACGACTGGAAGAAAAGGTGAGTATTGTTGATGGTTGCTGAATTTAGTATGGGTGTTTGCGTGCAGGTTCGCTCCAATCCGTATATTTACAGGGGAAAGCTCCCATTGAAGACCTGTCATGAACTCCTCATGGTGAGCCTAGACATTGAGAAGAACTTGCACGAGGTAATCTCCCTTCCTAGTTAGAAAACTGTCTAATTTCTCTCCTAGTCTGCCCACCTCATGGTGTGCCATGCGTGTAGTCTCAGTAAGACAGTAAATTAGGTTCATGGAGAAAGACAGAGAAGCTACTAACGTTTTGAGATTGGAAGGTGAGCCTGCCGTTCTTGGTGCTGCACGGAGGAGACGACATCGTGACGGATCCTTCGGTGAGCAAGCTGCTGTTCGAGGAAGCGTCGAGCGGGGACAAGGACTTGAAGCTCTACCCTGGGATGTGGCACGCGCTCATGGCAGAGTTCCCTCAGGACGCCGAGCGCGTCTACTCCGACATCATCTCTTGGCTGGACCAGAGGGCGAATTGTGCAGCCAATGTTTCAGCGAATACTGGCACGGCAAGTGCCTAGAAGGTGTTAGTTAATTAATTATGCAATGCAAAATATGCCAAGTGTTCTGTTTCTTAGCAAATGTCAAGTGTCGTTTCATGCCGCTTGGGCAGGGCATGCAGAGTTCTGTAATCCAGATGTGCTACTTGAAGGTTTATTAATTTGTGTTAATGAAAACCAAGGCATGGAAAGGCCCGCGCGAGGCTCCCGCTCCCGCGACTAGCCCGCTAGGGTTCCGCCCCTTTCCCTCCCGCCGCCGCCGGCCGCCGGCCTCACGCCCCGCCTCCGTCCCCTTCCCACCTCCCCCTTTCCCGTCCAGATCCGCCTCGTGCCGCCTCCCCGGGAGGTGGCCGGGGCGGAGCTCGAGCTCCTTACCAGCGGCCCCCCTCCTCCCCCGTCTCCCCCGCCGCCGCCGGTGGTCGCCCCCGACGCTAGTCCGGGTGGTACCGGCGGCGGCGGGCCTTCTCGTCCCCGCGCGCGCGTGCTCCCTTCCCGAGGCAGGGAGGCGGCGGCGGTGCAGCCCGGCTTGGCTGCGGTCCGGCGGCCCTGCAACGGCGGCCGGCGGCAGGGCGTGGTGTCGGCGCCGCTCCTTGGCGGCAGGGCGACGTGGTGGTGCCGGGTGGCTGACGTCGCGATCCCGGCCCAGATCTGGGCCCAGCGGGCCCCATATGGGTCCTAGCGGGCTGGCCCCCCGTCGTGGCCTCGTTGTGTGCGGCGCGGTGAGGAGGAGGAGCGGCTTGGATATGGGGCATCGGCGCCGATGGCGTGCCGTCAGCAGCGCGAGGGCGGGAGCTTTACGGGCTCACGAGGGCTCGACCGGGCCTGTGGGCCCACGGGCCTGGTGTGCTCCTGCTATTGCGTCTGGACGGCTACCGTCGCGGATGGTGGATGTGGAGCCCTCCCGCGTGCCGACGATGCTGATGCCCTAGTCCCGGCTCTGATTCTTCGTCGCGTTGTCCTCACTTCGCGGTGCCGTGGTGAGACGGCGTGGGGGCCTCATGACCGCATTGGCGCAGGGTGATGGTTGGTCTGGTGGCTGGATCCGGAGCGCCCGAGTTGTGTGTTGGGATCGGGGGAAACCCTTGTCGGCGTGGCCGACACCGGCGCGGTGGCGCCTGTGGGTGCCACCTGACCTTCAGGGAGGGCGTCGGAGGCTACCCTTCCTTTCGCCTCGTCGTGTACCAGGGGAAACCCTTGGCAACAGCGTCGTCATCGTCGCGATCCTTCTTGGAGGTGTTGATAGGTGCCGGCGCTTCGGAGTCTTGGAGCCTAGTGAAAGATCCCGGTGGGCGCAGCGTTCACGAGGCTTCTTCATTTTTGTTGATCCGCCGTGGTCGGCATTTGTTTCTTTTGCTCTTTCTCTGTCGTTTCTTTTGGGCGTGACTGTGCTGCTTCCGCCCCAGCACCTATTCCTGTATGGTTCAGTTGGTTGCTTTGTATACAAAGCGGGGGGAAACCCTTTTTCGGTACAAAACCAAGGCATTGAAAATGTGTATACTTTTTTTTCGGGGGTAAAAGGATGTGTATTACTCAAGAGCAAATAAGTTCATCCCTACACAGACTAGGGATATTAGCCGGTCCAGAACGGAGCCAAACAACCGTGCGGTTCTCCGATCTACCAAAGTTTGCTAGAACATGACTTACATTATTTCGCTCTCTAGGAATATGAGTAACTATACACTCTCTTTGACCCAAAAGAAACTTGATCTCAGAAATTACCATGGCGTATATGGATCTATTGTGTTCTGTTGATGTGATCATCTCGTCTGCCATCTTGCTATCACACTCCTGGATGATTGGAAGTTCCGTCCACTGATGCGCCAAAGCCAATCCTTCCATGCAACCAGCAAGCTTAGCATGCAGGACGTCGGGGCATGACCAAAGAGAGCAGCAAGCCGAGAAGATGATGGCGCCATCCTGGTCACGCAATATCATGCCGACACCTGCAGTACCATCGGCCGTAGATAGAGACCCATCAACGTTCAGCTTGGTCCATTCTGTAGGAGGAGGCTGCCATTTAGAAGGTGGTGGCTTTGGAATTTTTTGCATGCAACAATGGCTGAGCCACACCATCCTCATCTGCCACCATCTTGCCTTTCACTAGCTTCACTGTGGAATAGTGTTGCAGATCCAACAAGGAGGACACATAGCTCTGCAGAAAACGTTTAGACGCTTCCACTGGTGGTGCTGGCTTATGATGGGTAATTTCATTCCGCCAGCACCTCCACAATAGCATCAATAGACGCAGTCGATCGCCGTTGTTCAAGTCCGCCATGGCGTGTAAGAGCCACTCCGGCCCGGTATTACACATCGACGTAATCTCAGGGATGCACCACACCTTTGCCATAGCTTGCCAGAATTCCACTGCACGCGGGCACCTACAAAAAGTGTGGAATGTGTCCTCACGCTCGAGACCACATAACGGACATATGTCAGTTGTTCCAATGTGGCGATCAAACTTGTTAGCCCAAGTTGCAAGTGAATTTGTCGCGCTCTCCATCCAAATACACACACACCTTAGGAGGAGCAGGGCACCTCCATATTGATGCCTAGATGACATGTCGCCCGTCCGGTGCCCTGCTCGCCGCGACTGAAGAAGGACGGAGCTTGTCCTCGAGCGCCAGCCGACACGCACTATGCACGGTGAAGATACCGTTGCGTTCAGGTCCCCATGCTAGGACGTCGTCGCCCAATCTCGGTGAAGCTTTAATCTTCAGAATTTCTTGCACATCCACTGGTAGAAAATAGCGTCGCAACAGGTTGCCTCGCCACGCACCGTGCATGTCCAGTAGCTCACTCACCCGACGGAGTCGGCATCGGCCTTGGGGGGAGATGGGTGGGCGCCCTGTTGGATGAGGGATCCAAGAGTCTTGCCAGACTCTAACCGAGGCTCCATTACCTATGCGCCACACAAGCCCTTGTTTCAAAAGTTCCAAACCGTGCACAATGGACTGCCATGTTTGAGATGCGTTCCCGCTGAAGATCGTGTCCTCCATACGTCCATGCGGGAAATATCGGGCTCTCAGTACACGAGCACAAAGGCCGTCAGGAAAAGCCATGATCCTCCAGGCCTGGCGAGCAAGCATAGCCTGGTTAAATAGACGAAAATCCTTGAAACCCATACCGCCTGAAGCTTTGGCCCTAAGTAACTGATCCCACACTTTCCAATGTGTTTTCCGTTTGCCCTTTGTTGCACCCCGCCAATAGATGCGGATCATACGACCGAGATCATCACATGTGCTGCGGGGAAATTTGAAGACACTCATCAAGAAGGTAGGAAGTGCATGTGCAACCGCTTTTATCAAAACTTCCCTTCCTGCTTGTGACATTAATTCTCCCCATTGTATGATACGCTTAGTGAGTTGTTGCTGCAAATTCTGTAACTTCCACTTTGAGAAGCGACCATTGAGAGTTGGCAGCCCAAGGTATTTCTCCTCAAAATTAGCGGAAGTCACCTCCAGAGTTTGCATAACAACATGCTTGTCCACATTCCTACATCGGTGACTAAACAAAATAGAGCACTTGGCTGGATTGATCAATTGTCCAGTAGCACTAGCGTATTTTTTAAGTACTCGCTTGTGTAGGACCTTGAAGTATGTCTAGAGGGGGGGGATGATTAGACTACTTGACCAATTAAAAACTTAACCTTTTCCCAATTTTAGGCTTTGGCAGATTTTAGCTATCTTTGAACAAGTCAAGCAATCTTCACGCAATTCAAGCAAGCATGCAAAGAGTATATAGGCAGCGGAAAATAAAGCATGCAACTTGCAAGAATGTAAAGGGAAGGGTTTGGAGAATTCAAACGCAATTGGAGACACAGATGTTTTTGTCGTGGTTCCGATAGGTGGTGCTATCGTACATCCACGTTGATGGAGACTTCAACCCACGAAGGGTAACGGTTGCGCGAGTCCACGGAGGGATCCACCCACGAAGGGTCCATGAAGAAGCAACCTTGTCTATCCCACCATGGCCGTCGCCCACGAAGGACTTGCCTCACTAGCGGTAGATCTTCACGAAGTAGGCGATCTCCTTGCCCTTACAAACTCCTTGGTTCAACTCCACAATCTTGTCGGAGGCTCCCAAGTGACACCTAGCCAATCTAGGAGACACCACTCTCCAAGAAGTAACAAATGGTGCGTTGATGATGAACTCCTTGCTCTTGTGCTTCAAATGATAGTCTCCCCAACACTCAACTCTCTCTCATAGGATTTGGATCTGGTGGAAAAAAGATTTGAGTGGAAAGCAACTTGGGGAAGGCTAGAGATCAAGATTCATATGATAGCAATGGAATATCTTGGCCTCAACACATGAGTAGGTAGTTCTCTCTCAGAACTGGTAAGTTGGAAGTGTAGGTTTGTTCTGATGGCTCTCTCCACGAATGAAGAGGAGGTGGAGGGGTATATATAGCCTCCACACAAAATCTAACTGTTACACACAATTTACCAAACTTGGTGAGACCAAATCATCAAACTCGGTCGGACCGATTTAGTAAACCTAGTGACCGTTAGGGTTTTCGGTGGGACTGACATGCAACTCGGTAGGACCGGTATGATTAGGGTTAGGGCATAACGTAATCTCGGTGAGACCGATTACACAAACTCGGTGAGACCGAATCTGGTAATTAGCTAACCAGAGAGTTGGTCAGGTAAACTCGATGGGACCGATTCGCTCTTTCGGTGAGACCGAAAAGTTACGAAAGGGAAACAAAGAGTTTACATTGCAATCTCGGTGGGACCAATCGCTCACTTCGGTTAGACCGAAACGTTACGAAGGGAAACAAAGAGTTTACATTGCAATCTCGGTGAGGCCGAGATCCCTATCGGTGAGACCGATTTGCCTAGGGTTTGTGGCAGTGGCTATGACACTTGAACTCGATGGCGCCGGATAGAAAGAATCGGTAGGGACGAGTTTGACTTTAGGTTTAGGTCATATGTGGATGTGAGAAAGTAGTGGAGGGTTTTGGAGCATATCACTAAGCACATGAAGCAAGAGGCTCATTAAGCAACACCTCATCCCTCCTTGATAGTATTGGCTTTTCCTATAGACTCAATGTGATCTTGGATCACTAAAATGTAAAATGAAGAGTCTTGAGCTTTTGAGCTTGAGCCAATCCTTTGTCCTTGATATTTTGAGGGATCCACTTTCATCATCCATGCCATGCCATTCATTGAGCTTTCCTGAAATATTTGTCTTGGAATAGCATTAGCTCAATGAGCTATATGTTGTTATGAATTACCAAAACCACCTAGGGATAGTTGCACTTTCAATCTCCCCCTTTTTGGTAATTGATGACAACATATAGATCAAAGCTTCGACAAATTATAATAAGATTGAAAAACATCGTCGCTTTGAGAAGTATGTGATAAGCAAGAGCTCCCCCTAAATTTGTGCATATTTTAAGATTTGCTTTGGACTGCAAATGCACAAGGAATTAGGCTCATGGGTTACTCTTCCATGTCACATACATCTTGGTGGAGCGCTCAAAATAATAAAGATTGAATACATGCACTCATCACCAAGCAAAGTGAATGATCATATAAGGATAAGTAAGATAATAACATATAACAAGCATAAGTGTAGCTTATGATCAAACACATGATCATCAATGTCTCACAGGTAATTGCATAGTATCTCAAGCAATCAAAAGCAAACAAAGTTCAACCAAGAAGACAAGAGAGAACAAAAGCAGCAAATCTCTCTCTCTCGAAGCCTATGATCTATACATTTTTCTCCCCCTTTGGCAACAAGTTACCAAAAAGTTCCTAGAAAATGTATAGGACTATATCGTCTCTCAGGCTTGGTCTTCTGCTGGTGGCGTAGAGATGGCTCCTTGGACGAAGACTTCAGTAGATGTGGTTGGAGCTGAAGGAGTTGGTGCTGGAGCTGGTTGCACTGGAGCTGTAGCTGGTGCAGATGAAGTGGCTTTGGTGTCTGTCACTGGCTCTGCAACTGATCTCTGAGCTCGAGGCACTCTGGCAAATGCATCTGTAGTTGTCTTGCCCTTCCTCTCCTGCATGTCATCCTGAAGCTGCTCCACAACTGACTGAATCTCAGTTACTTTGACATCTAAATCATAAAATTTTTGTTCCATGATTCTTTCCATGCTCTCCTGGTTTTGAGTTAGGGTGGCCAACCCCTTCTCAATCCGCAGAGTTGATGCTATCAAGTAACCAAGTTGGTCTTGCTTGCT
The DNA here is from genome assembly GCF_002162155.2 of Triticum dicoccoides. Lineage (NCBI taxonomy): Eukaryota > Viridiplantae > Streptophyta > Magnoliopsida > Poales > Poaceae > Triticum > Triticum dicoccoides. Next base: position 630,695,719 of record NC_041385.1, read on the forward strand.
CTTCAAAAAGTACTTAGATGCCTCTGCTTGAGATGGCATCTTGGCAGCCTTCTCTTTATTTGCTTTCTCCTTCTTCTCTTGAGCTTGCACTGATGATGGTTCATTCTCATTCATTACAACTTGATTGTCCTCAAAGTCTGGATAGAGAGCAAAGTGTTCCTTATCCAACAGATACTTCCATGTGCCCATCTTTGAGTTAATCAACTCCTGAATCTATGGGGCATATCCACAGCTCCTCTTTTGGTCTGCTGCAGTCCTCTTGATTGTTTCAACTATGAGGCTCATGACCTTGAACTTCTGGGGCACATAAAAAATGTGAAGCAAGTTAATTGCATGCCCTCTGATCATGTTGTGGTCACCTGATTTGGGCAACAGAGTGTGCCTTAGGATCCAGTTGATCATAGGCAGCCCTGACAGAAGAAAATGAACTGATCCAAACTTGAAAGTCTCAAGTGCATCATCAGGGATCTCCTTGTACATCTGTGACATAGAATTGTGATCCATCTTCTTCTTGGCATAGATATCCAAGTCATCTTCACTCTCCTTTGGGGCACTGGTCAGATTGGCCCATTCCTCAATGGTTGATTGGTATCTTGTTCCTTCAGACATCCAAACTATCCTCCCATCTGGATAGAAATGTGCTGTGGAGTAGAATTGCATAATGAGCTCATCATTCCAGTTGGTGAGCTTCTGCCCAACAAAATCTGCAACTCCACATGCAATGAAACTGTCTTGCACTCCAGGATAGTGTTCCTCATTTTCCTTCATGTAGGTCCAGTCGACCCACCTCATATCACACACTATGGGCTTCTTGTCCAACAAGATTGTCTCATAGAAGTCCTGCTATTCCTATGTATGGAACCTGTAATCAACAACAGTCCTTCTCCTGGTGGCATATGGATCTGTCATTCTCCATAGCCTCAACCCTGAGTCTCTCCTGATCTTCATGTTCTCAGCCACAGGATGAGCATCATTGTGGTCTGGAATCTTGGGTTTGAGCTTCCTTAAGATCTGCCCTTCTTCATCTTCCTCAGTAGCAACATCAGGCATTGGGGCCTTGTTCTTCTCAGCTGCCGGTATACTCATGGTATTCCTCTTTGGTGCAATCTTGGGCTTGGGGGCAGCTTTGGGCTTTGAAGTTGCAGCCCCTGACTTTATGGCATCACCCATCAACTTTTGTGCCTTGGGTGCTGGTGCAACAACCTCTTCTTCTTCCTCTTCCTCCATCATAGAAGGCTCCCCAATCACTCTGGCCATGGTCTTCTTGACCCTTTCCTTCCTTTTCTTTCCTTCTGCAGCTGGCTCCTTGGGATCAGGTTTCTCTGTTTCTTGTGTTGATCCTCTAACCTTCAGCATAGGTGTCCTCTTGGCAGGGACCTTCCTATTCAGTCCTGGTTTTGTGGTCTTTGCTGAGCCATACTCCTTTTTGAACACTACTTTCTTGGAAGTAGCCTCATCTTCAGCTGCCACATAGTCCTCATCCTCTGAGTCTGAGGTTCTCTTCCTTCTTGCTCTTGTGGCTGCTTTGGGAAAATTGCTAGGAGTACTTCTGCTGCCTTCATCTGAGGAACTGGAGGGACTAGTTCCCTCACTCATGTGAATCTGCTCTTCTTCCCTGTTCTGACTATCACTTTGGTCTGACATGCTGCACACACTGACTGCTGACCCTGTGAATAGTTATAGATGAGGTAGAGTGGATGAGCATCACAAAATGCAGAGATTTTTGCAAAAGAATGATTCAAAAAACTTAGTTTTAGTTTTTCACAGAAAGCATTTCGGATCTACCGATTTTCAAACTCGGTGATACCGAAGCAGTTTTGGAACCTAAACTAGTGAACTCGGTCAGACCGAGTCATAGTTTGGTGGCACCGAGACTGCTAGGGTTTCACAAATTTCTAAAATCGGTCACACCGGTTTGTAATTCTCGGTCAGACCGAGACTTACTAGTGCAATGGCGTTAGCCAAATCGGTGGGGCCGAGTTTTTCAACTCGGTGGGTCCGAGATGGTTTCGGCAGAAACCTAACCCTAAATTTTCGAATCACACCTATTCTAAGGATCGTTTTGACTGGATAGAAGTGTTTCAATCGTGGCAAGATGCATTACGAACACAATGTGCTGAGAATCAGACGAGGATAGCACTGTGATCGAGTTCATACCCTAGTTCGGCGGTGAACTCACTACAGCGGCAACGGCGGAGAAGAATTCCGTTGACGGCGACGGAGACCAGCGACAGGAGGCGGCTGGCGACGAGGTCGACGATCCGTAGACCTAGTAGGCAGAGCGAGCTATGCGCGGGCGAGGAGTTTCGGAGAAAGTTTTCCAAAATTTGCCCATGTGAATATATAGCCCGACACTATCGGTGTGACCGAGTGGAACAACTCGGTGGCACCGAGATGCATAACTGTTAACAGTTACAGCAACTCGGTGTGACCAAAAAGTTCAAATCGGTTGCACCAAGATTGAAAACCTAGATCGACTTAGTGATCTCGGTATGACCGAAATGGAGGAATCGGTCAGACCGAAAATCACAAAGATGTTTTGGAAGTTTAAGTCTATGGCAAATCGGGGACTCCGAGTGCTCCTCACACAGAGTGGTTCAAATGTGACTTGATCAAATTTTGTGATGTAGCATGAATAGAGTTTGAGACGAGAAAAGCATAGATAGCTAGAGAAGGTTCTTATGCATTCTTGTCCATCCACTTGGCCAAAGAAAAAGAAGCCAATCAATCAAAACAACAAGTGGATGTCCTCGAATGAGTCAAATATGCATCCAACATGCTCACACAATAAAATGACAAATGAAATATGTGACAAAGCATGCACAACCAATTCTAGCATCTATCAAACAATTGGCGATGACTAGGTCATCTATATATGAGTATATTGACTTAGGAGTCAAATGAGAACATTTGATCATAGGTCATACTCATCGTTTAAGCTCAAGTGGGGTTACCACTTTTACATAATGCATGTGTTCACATCATTTGAGTTGCTTTGACTCAATTCTTAGAGTTAAGCTCCCCCTAGATGTGAGATCCCCCCTTAGAGGGATAAATTAACCTTGGGTTTTGTCGATGATGACTTCATGTAGGTGTTGAAGATGTGGATGCTCATGTTAATGTAGATCTTTTGGAGCAATCCTTTGGAGTGAGTTGCACTTTTAATACCTACACGGGTTAGTCCCACAAGGAACAAACAAGAATATCCACAGACATAGAGTGATGCACACACAAAATTATGTCCATGAAAACATTAGGTTACCTTGTCCCTTGCCTTACCAACATGAGGGTTTGTGACTCCTTGAACTAGTGCAAGATATGGAAGGTGGTTGCACTTGTCCTTGCCATAATGATATGAGTGAAAAATGTTGGCGGAGTCACCCTCAAGAACTCTCTAGTTCTTCTTCTTCGGGATCCACATCATCTTGATGGGAATCCTTGGTGTAGTAGTTGTGCTTGATGAAGTAGAACTTGATGTAGTCTTGGGAACCCACTTGACCAAGGCCTCAGGTGCTTCTTAAAATGCATCAATCTCCTCTTGAAGCTTGTCCTTGCCTTTGTTCTTGTGGTCTTGTGGTGGAAGATCATCTTGTGCTTGTGTTCCCTTGAAGGAAGTAGGATCATACTTCTCCTGTTGAGGAACAAACTTCGTCTTGGGGTATTGATCTTCTTCCCACTCAACTCCATTGGCATTGAACTTTTGTTCAAAACCAACACCTTGATTCTTCCGGTGCCTTCCTTGCTTGCGTACAATTTCCTTAAATTGTTTACTCCCGGCAAGGCTTTTGTACACACCTTTCTCTATAATTCCCTTTAATAAGCTGTTTTCTTGCTCAAGTGTAACTTGGCTAAGAGAATCATTAGTGGAACCAAGAGAACTACTAGAAGCAACAATATTGGATTTAGCATTGTTATTGTTACTACTAGAGGAAGAATCTTTCTTGTTCCTATTACTAGACTTGACTTGAGGCATGTAAGTAGATAAGAGTAAATGCTTGGCAATATAAGAAGAACTTTTCTTACAGAGATCATCATTGATTGCTTTTAAGAACTCATGCTCTTGCTCAAGATTGAGCTTTTCAAAGCATAACTTCTCATGAGCCCTTAAAAATTCTCGATGATTTTCGAAGATAGTTTCATGAGCTAACTTAAGAGTGTTTAGTTCTTTAGTTAGACGCTCAATCTTCTCCTTATCATTGTCATTCGTTTCATCTTGATTAGCATGATTAATTGACGTTTCATCATAGTATTCATCACTAGAGTTGTCAATAAGTAAATCATCATCACCTAACAAGTCATCTTCATCACTATTAAAATCAACATACTCGGGGTGTGTTACCTTAGGACCTTTGGCCATGAAGCATATTCCAATTCCTTCATTTGGCGAGTCAAATATGTCGTAGGAGTTGGTCGACACAAGTGCTAGACCGGCAACACCTTCATCTTGAGTATGTTTGGAGTTAGAGTGATAGCTTCTCTCGGAGTGATGTTCAGAGTCGGAACCGGATACCCATTCACCAACATGAGCTTGATGTATTCATTTTGTGTAGCTCTTTGATGACTTGTCCTTCCTTTCTGAATCCTTGCTTCTCCGGGATGTTCTTCATTCATAACGATCATCTCTACTCCTCTCTCTTAGTGGTTATTCTTCTCTTCTACTTCTTCTCTTCGGAGAATCTTCTCTTCTTTTGTAGGGTGCCGTACACTCATTGGAATAGTGTTCGGGTCTCCCACAATTGTAGCAATTGCGCTCTCGACTTGAAGATCTTTGTCATTGTAGGACCTTGACTTAGAGCTTCTTTCTTTGCTTCTACTTTTGTAGAATTTGTTGAAATTCTTCACCATTAAGCTCCATTCTTCATTGAAGGTTTTTTTATCACTTGATGATGTAGGAGCTTCACATGAGGCTTTGTAAGCACCACTTGACTTGTTTTGAAGTTCCTCTTTATCCTTGAGTGACATCTCATGAGCAACGATTCTACCAATGACTTCCGTTGGCTTGAGATTCTTGTAATTGGGCATCATTTGAATCAATGTGCACACAGTATCATACTTTCCATCCAATGCTCTTAGGATCTTCTTGATGATGAATCTGTCGGTCATCTCTTCACTTCCTAAGCCGCCAATCTCATTTGTGATAAGAGAAAGCCTAGAGTACATTTCAGTGACACCTTCACCATCCTTCATTTTGAACTTGTCAAGCTGACTTTGGAGCACATCCAACTTGGATTCCTTGACGGAGTCGGTACCTTCATGCATATCAATCAAAGTGTCCCAAATTTCCTTCGCATTCTCAATACGGCTGATTTTGTTGAATCCTTCAGGGCATAAACCGTTGAAGAGGATATCACGAGCTTGAGCGTTGTATTATAGCATCTTCAATTCATCCGCACTAGCTTCACGGTTTGGTTCTCTCCCATCAAATAATTCACCTTGCAAGCCAATACACAAAATAGCCCAAATGGCGGGGTTATGTCTGAGAATATGCATTTTCATCTTAAGCTTCCAACTAGCAAAATTAGTGCCATCAAACTAAGGACCTCTACGGTGATAATTTCCCTCGCTAGACGCCATACTCTCCTAGGTTGTGAAACCAAGGCTATGACCACCAAAAGCAATGGAAATCAAAGCAAATGGAGACCAAAGCTCTGATACCACTTGTAGGACCTTGAAGTATGTCTAGAAGGGGGGTGATTAGACTACTTGACCAATTAAAAACTTAACCTTTTCCCAATTTTAGGCTTTGGCAGATTTTAGCTATCTTTGAACAAGTCAAGCAATCTTCACGCAATTCAAGCAAGCATGCAAAGAGTATATAGGCAGCGGAAAATAAAGCATGCAACTTGCAAGAATGTAAAGGGAAGGGTTTGGAATTCAAACGCAATTGGAGACACGGATGTTTTTGTCGTGGTTCCGATAGGTGGTGCTATCGTACATCCACGTTGATGGAGACTTCAACCCACGAAGGGTAACGGTTGCGCGAGTCCACGGAGGGCTCCACCCACGAAGGGTCCACGAAGAAGCAACCTTGTCTATCCCACCATGGCCGTCGCCCACGAAGGACTTGCCTCACTAGGGGTAGATCTTCACGAAGTAGGCGATCTCCTTGCCCGTACAAACTCCTTGGTTCAACTCCACAATCTTGTCAGAGGCTCCCAAGTGACACCTAGCCAATCTAGGAGACACCACTCTCCAAGAAGTAACAAATGGTGGAAAGAAGATTTGGATATGGTGGAAAGAAGATTTGAGTGGAAATCAACTTGGGGAAGGCTAGAGATCAAGATTCATATGATAGGAATGGAATATCTTGGCCTCAACACATGAGTAGGTAGTTCTCTCTCGGAACTGGTAAGTTGGAAGTGTAGGTTTGTTCTGATGTCTCTCTCCACGAATGAAGAGGAGGTGGAGGGGTATATATAGCCTCCACACAAAATCTAACCGTTACACACAATTTACCAAACTCGGTGAGACCGAATCATCAAACTCGGTCGGACCGATTTAGTAAACCTAGTGACCGTTAGGGTTTTCGGTGGGACTGACATGCAACTCGGTAGGACCGATATGATTAGGGTTAGGGCATAACATAATCTCGGTGAGACCGAATGCACAAACTCGGTGTGACCGAATCTGGTAATTAGCTAACCAGAGAGTTGGTCAGGTAAATTTGGTGGGACTGATTCGCTCTTTCGGTGAGACCGAAAAGTTACGAAAGGGAAACAGAGAGTTTACATTGCAATCTCGGTGGGACTGATCGCTCACTTCGGTTAGACCAAAACGTTACGAAGGGAAACAGAGAGATTACAATCCCATCTCGGTGAGGCCGAGATCCCTATCGGTGGCCTAGGGTTTGTGGCAGTGGCTATGACATTTGAACTCGGTGGCGCCGGATAGAAAGAATCGGTGGGGCCGAGTTTGACTTTAGGTTTAGGTCATATGTGGATGTGAGAAAGTAGTGGAGGGTTTTGGAGCATATCACTAAGCACATGAAGCAAGAGGCTCATTAAGCAACACCTCATCCCTTCTTGATAGTATTGGCTTTTCCTATAGACTCAATGTGATCTTGGATCACTAAAATGTAAAATGAAGAGTCTTGAGCTTTTGAGCTTGAGCCAATCCTTTGTCCTTGATATTTTGAGGGATCCACTTTCATCATCCATGCCATGCCATTCATTGAGCTTTCCTGAAATATTTGTCTTGGAATAGCATTAGCTCAATGAGCTATATGTTGTTATGAATTACCAAAACCACCTATGGATAGTTGCACTTTCAGCTTGACTTGATTTGCTTCACCCGCATTTGCTCGAAAGAATAAAAGTGTGTCATCCACGAACAAGAGATGTGAGATACCAGGCGCCTGCGGACACACCCTGATTGGGGTAATATTATGGGCTGCAATTTCCTGTTTCAGGATAACATCCAAATCATCCGCAACAAAGAGAAAAAGAAAAGGAGAGAGAGGGTCTCCCTGTCGTAGCCCGCGTGACGGTGCGAATGAATCTGAGAGGGCTCCATTAAGTTTGACTGAATAGCTCACCGAGATGACACACCTCATAATCCAATTCACCCACCGGTGAGAGAAACCCATCTGTTGCATCACTCGCTCCAGAAACACCCAATCTACTCTGTCATATCCTTTCGAGAGGTCAAGTTACCACTTCTACTGATCAAGAATTCGTCCGATTAATCAGTTAACTTGTTGATTAATCCCTAGTCGCAGGGTCACCGAATAGCCGATAAATTGATAAATCGACCGATTAGCCTATTGACCCTCTACTCGCCAGCCAACCGATCAACTACCACTTAACGATTTCTTCAACAATGGTTCCAAGTGCATTTTGGCACTTCCACCTTGAGTATTGGGGCTGTTAGTCCATCTAAAAGGCATCAATCTTCCTTTGTACAACATTGGGATTTATTTTCCTATTTGGGGGTCTTCTCCCCCACTTGAGTGGTATGTTTTTCACCGTAAGAGAGTTAGGGTTAGGGCGGCCCGAGCTTTGCTTCATCGGCATTTCCCTCCTCTAAAATGGAAGTGGACATTGCGCAGGGGGGAGGCCTACTCATAGGGGAGGGCTTTGGGTCGGGAGATAGCTTTGACATCCCAATGTGACACCTTCGCGTTCTACCGGCGCCGGCTGTCTGACAGCCTCGTTGGTGGTCAAGGAGCGACGGAGGATGCCACATACTAGCTCCTCCTCCTCAGGGCGGGGACGTCACGAGCATCGTTGAGGAGGAGGAGGCTGAAAGCACATTTATCCCTAATGATATTTTGATGCAATGACATCGTGGTTAGTGAAACTAATGATAGTTACTAATGTTTATCTTAGGTCATTAGTTTCTATGAGTTTATTATAGGAAGATGGTCGGCCCCTCATTTCAAAAGGGAAAATACGTGTTTTTCGACGACTAAATTTTTTGTTTTGGTTTCTTTGAATCATAGGACAACCGCACTATAGAGAGGGGTTGAGATGCCTGGATGAAAAGTGTGGGAACATATGCTAAAGATATACTTTTTCTTGTGGAAAGGATCTGATTTATTATAAAAATTCATTGGAAGTACAAAGTATCTCAAACATAATTATAAAATACATTGAAATTTTAAAACCACCAAATGACCACTACTGCCGCCAAAATGAGCTGTCGATAGGGCCGCAAACGAGCCGAGTTTGAGTGCGTTGGCCTAGTCTTAGCTCAACTCATACTAAAATTTGAGCGAGCTCAAAATGTGCGAAGATCAAGGTCGAGCTGCAGAAAGTGACTCGTCTTCAGCTTGTAATGATATCGAGTTGATCTCGAGCTAGTTTCGAGCTATATAAGATGGTTTTTAAAATCATTTGAAGGCAAATTTTAAAGTGAGATAGGTCACAACAGAAAAAAAATTCACTATAAATTTGACTTATTCTTTTTCGAGAGAAGACTAGTATTTCATAACAAGAGATCATGAATAGATGACAATGAAGGTGCGCCCGCTCTCAAACTTTGACCAAAATAACAAGATATTGAACGCACGGTTAGCCACATGTCATATTGAGACTAAATTTTCTCCATGCTTAATTTCCATGTTTGCTAGTAGGTAAAGTGAAGAAAAAACATACATAACACATATGGAAATGAATTATCATAATTATTGGCAATAGATATGAAGGTTATTTAATATACTTATATGATATCGAGCTATCGAGCTAAAATTGAGTGAGTCAATTTTGGCTCAAGATTAGCTCATTTCTCGATCGAGCTACATAAAGTGTCATATTTAGCTCATTTCTTTTCGAATCAATCTCGAGTCAAGCTAAAATACGAGTCGATCTCGAGCGGCTCATGAGCCTCGAGCTTTTCTTGTAGACGATTGACCTTGTCGATGTGCCGCTTGACCTTGTCGAGGACAGCTGGGAAGTCTTCATGCCCGTGCCCGAAGGACCAGCGCCCTAGAGCCGCAATTGTCTTCATTGAACCCTTGCATAGATCTGAAGCACCTGACCCCAAATCTCACCACATAACAAGAAACCATAACCTCACTGTCCCAAGGAGACAACAAGAATCTAAGATGGAGCTCCGTCGACTATGTCCAAATGGACAAACTCGAAGAGGATGGAAGCCCGGAGACAAACTTAAAGAAGAAGTGTCACCATCCACCCGAGCGCCCCCTACACACGGGGTCTTCATTGTGCACATGGGGTCTAATGGTGTTATGTCCGGACAGCTCGTGCACCGAGGCCTTTTGTCGTTCACAAGGGGTCTTCTGGTTGCCAATGGTTACATCTTGGGGTTAACTATATAAAGCTCCCTTCTCCTACCACCAACCCTAACCCAAATGTCTTGAGATGCTCCATCATTATTACATAGCTTTTTGCGTAATACTTTCAATCCCTCAATCCAAACATGTTGATACTTTAGGGACTTAGAGAGTAAGACCCAATCTACACCCCACCAAACCAATTTGTGTTCCACACTCGATTTTGACTTTAACACTTGTTACTCTTGGATTTTGGGCACCAATGGGGTTAGGACTCGAGGCTCGGAAGTTTCCTTACTTGTGCTATGCTTCGAAAAGTTTGTAAAGGTGTTGTGGTCGCCTTCAAGACCATTCCCGAGTGATTTGAGACTCATCTGTTGCTACTCCTCCCATATGGGCAACTGGGGACGAGCTAGACTCGGCGCCACCACTGCTCCACGAGCATCGTGCTGGGGACGGCGGGAACTGAGTGAGCAACCACCGCTGGGGTAGTGGGAAGGCATGTTTTTGCTTGAAACGTGTAGACGGGGTGGCAGGGATGGTGTCCGACCGCTCGAGTCACATGACCGGGATGAAGGAGACGGCGAGTATCGAGGGAGCATCCACCGTTAGCGACGACAGGGAGACCTGTCGCTGGTTGAACCATGCGGCCAGGCTGCCCGGTCCATGAAGATGGGGGTAGAGGGGACAACGCCCGACTGATCGAGCCATGACATCGGGGCGGTGGGTGGTGGGACATCACGGGTCTCCACATAGGACTCGCGGAGAGCAACGCCAAGGGTGTCAGGGCATATTTCTCTCTCAATGGTTTTGGTGATTGATGACAATGCTTTTGCGGACTAATCATGTGCATTGAGCATTTCAGATATTCCTTCATATGGCACGAGACGATTTCTACCCCTCGGTGTTTAAAACAGAAGACGGTGTTTCTTCCTTCGTTTCATTTTCGGTGAACTTGAGTCATAGGATATACCGTACTATCAAGAGGGGGTCCGTATCGGAAAGGTTTGGGTGGAATCAACACGTGCACATCTCCCTTGCACCCCTAGTTCTTTCCCGCTTCTTCGGAGTGTCCTCCGTGGTGTTGGGAGTGGCTCAGGATGAAGCCATCGGTAGTACCGCAATTAGCAGCAGTAGTACTGCCTGTATTGGCAGCTGGTAGTACCGCTCCAGTACCGATGTACTACTGCCTCGATTCGGGACTCGAGTTTCTCATGTCGGTTTCAGCGGTAGTCCAACGGTGGTCCCTCTTGGCATATTACCGCTGACCCCATCTAGACCCAATCGAGCAGCGACGGTAGCAGCGGTAGTACCACCCCTACCACCGCTGCTAGTACCACTCGTGGATTTCTTCCCTTTGTCTCTCCCATGTGCTCTCGTAAGTCGTTGTGCGATGTCTCAACGGTAGTACTGCTGGGGGAAGCGGTAGTGCGGCTGCAGCAAACAATAGTACCGCGCGTTGCGGGCTGAGCACGGGGATAACGGTCGGATCTTGTCCCCCACTATAAAAGGGGGTCTTCTTCTCCAAGGAGACTTACCTCTTCCTCCCCCAAACTCCCTTGTTGCTCCAAAGCTCATTTTTGCCCGATCTCTCTCCCTAGTCAATCAAACTTGTTGATTTTCTTGGGATTGGTTGAGAAGGCCCAGATCTACACTTTCACCAAGAGAAATTTGATTCCCCCCACTAATCCCTTGTGGATCTTGTTACTCTTGGTTGTTTGAGCACCCTAGACGGTTGAGATCACCTCGGAGCCACATTCCATTATGGTGAAGCTTCGTGGTGGTGTTGGGAGCCTCCAATTAAGTTTTGGAGATTTCCCCAACCTTGTTTGTAAAGGTTCGGTCGCTGCCTCCAATGGCACCACTAGTGGAATCACGACATCTCGCATTGTTTTAGGATGTGAGGAGAATACGGTGGCCCTGGTGGCTTCTTGGGGAGCATTGTGCCTCCACACCGCTCCAACGGAGACGTACTTCCTCTCAAAGAGAAGGAACTTCGGTAACACATCCTCGTCTCCACCGGCTCCACTTGTGGTTATTTCTTACCTTTACTTTGTGCAAGCTTTACTTGTGTATTATCTCTAGCTTGCTTGTGTTGCTTGCATTATATAGGTTGCTCACCTAGTCGCTTATCTAGACAACCTATTTGTTGCAAACCCTAATTTGTTAAGAAAAGCTAAAAAATGGTAGGTGCCTATTCACCCCCTCCTCTAGTCAACCATATCGATCCTTTCAAAGGGCCATGTCCTCCATTGTCCGGTGGTCCCAGTTGACCCGTCATCCTCTGATCTGGAGCCGGACCTGGTGGTGGCTAGGAGACGGGGAGGAAAGAGAAGAGGAGAGTGAGAGAGGATTTCGATGGATTGCACATAGAGGGGTTTGTGAGGACAGGTGGGCCAGTTCTGATTGACGTGGCGAACATGCCTAAATAGCTTTATATCCCACCCGATATTTAAGCCATGTTTTGTACAGTCCGGAGAGTCCAAACAAATGTGTGCGTTTTGGGAAGGCCTATTGAAGATGTTGTTAGGCCGTGAGAGTATCACCACAACTGGCTTGCCTTGTTTCCTGCAAAAAGGGTATACAACTGGGTGCGGATTATCTGAACTTGAGCTCATATGAGCTCGAGTGAATAGTAAATTAAAAAGAAAAACAATTCAAAAAACTTGAACATTGGTAGATGTTGTTTTGATTGCTTGCAAACTTTCATCATGGAACGACATTCGTGGAAGATGTGGCAAAGAAAAACAAAATCAATGCTTCACAAAAGTTATTTTCAAAAGTATTTTGGAGCGTTGATTTTGTTTTGTTTTTTGTCATGACTTTCACGAATGTCATTTGATGATGGAACTTTGTAAGCATTCAAAACATTTGTCAATGTTTGTAAAAAAGAAAGTTTGTTCAGATTTACTGTTTATATCGAGTTTATGAGCTCGAGCTGAGAAGGACATTTTCGGTATACAGCCTTATTAATCATCGCTTTGACTTTGTAAATGTAAGCACTGCCACTGGGCGATGGTCACGAAGAAAAGCACGTTGGTTTACTGTATAAAAGTACAGTAACAGTGTGCCATCCTGTTGTCTTCGACCAAAGCCTTTGACTAAGCCTTCAGGCAGATGATACCGTGCCGTTCAACCATATCCGCTGCGTGTACCAATTTACCTCTTCTCCTTGATGCATGTTAACCTCCCTCGATCTCTCGCTTTCGCTGGTTCGAGTTTGATTCATCCGTTGACCAGGCACCCCTATCTTCCCAGCACGATGTTTTCCGCTGAGACAGCGAGATTAAAAAAGCAGAAAATGTGCATTCTTAGTGCTGAAGCATGATGTGTTTCTTCTCTGAAACCCGAAGAAAATTCCTCGTCTCAACCGGTTGGCGATGAATTTGTCTCCAGGCAGAAAAGTCCGTATAGGCGTATATATATCCAGCACCACCCCTTAGTTTTCCATCTTCACAGGTCGCTCGCTGTTATATTCAGAGATCGCTTGGGGACTTGGATCGTTTGACCTATCCACAGGGCATTTCGATAACCTCTCCCATGGTAAATTCAGAAGCAACCCGCTCTTCTTTCCTAGTTCTTTCATTCACGCTGCTTTCCCATGGTAAATGTAGCTCAGAGTTTTGTGATATCTGCAGGCTCACTACAAAGATGATATCAAGTATGAAGAGGTTTGTCCTGTGAAAGTTGGTCTGAAATTTCGTTCATATTTGTGTTTGCTAACGCATAGATGCAAACTTCAACTTTGGGCAGGGCTTCACCCTGAATTCACGAGGCAGCAGGCTCTTCACCTGCAAATGGACGCCCAAGAAACAACAGCGCAAGGCTCTGATCTTCATCTGCCATGGTACATGTCCATTCTCCACAATTTCCATTCTGCAGTTCGTCAAGCTTGTATGTAACAAAGAAGTAAAGAAAATTCATTATTGTTTCGCTGTCAAAACTTGTAGGTTATGGAGGAGAGTGCAGCATATCGATGGCAGGTACTACTACTTCTACTCTTCAGCGTTGCAATTGTGTCTATCGATTCAGAGCGATTTCACCATCCAACATCCACGAAGTGGTACTAACACACTCCACGCATGTTCAGACACCGCCGCGCGACTGGTGCACGCCGGCTACGCCGTCCACGGGATAGACCAAGAGGGCCACGGCAAGTCCTCCGGCTCCAAGGGCTACATATCGAGCTTCGGCGACATCGTCAAGGACTGCTCCGACTACTTCAAGAGCGTCTGCGGTAAGAACAGAACAGAAGAACAGAGCTTCATTTACAGCCCCATTATGTATGCAGATTACAGCGCAATTGCTCTATTTTTTTCTATCTTTTTAACTGAATGTCTGAAGGGGTTTCGATTTGGCAATAACCTCAGAGAAGCCGGAGAACAAGACGAAGAAGAGGTTCCTCTACGGCTTCTCCATGGGAGGCACCGTGGCGCTTCAGGTCCACAGGAAGGACTCCATGTACTGGGACGGCGCCGTCTTGCTCGCTCCCATGGTCAAGGTCCGCTTCTTGACTTGATCGACATGCCATGCTAGTATTGTAACCTGTCAAATTGTCCTAGAATTCCCAGAATGTAACTTGATCTATCGCCTGATGGCTCGGTTATGTCCTCTGAAGATCGCTGAACTTTTTCTTTGTTCTGAGGTGGCATTCAGCTTGGTGATGGCATGCGGCCTCATCCGGTGGTGGTGAGCGCTCTCAAGATGATCTGCGCCGTCGTGCCTAGCTGGAGGGTCATCCCTGCTCCAGATCAGCTCGACAAAGTCTGCAAAGATCCCCAGTTCAAGAAAGAGGTAATAAAACTATCGACACGGAGAACCATTGACCTGACGTTGAGATATGTGCAAGACTTCATAGTTTTTTCAACGTTAGGAAGAAACACTACAGTTTCCTCGATATAAAACTATCGACAAGGAAAACATTTTTTTTTTGCGGGTGACAAGGAAAACAATTGATCTAACGTTGAGATACGTGTAAGATTTCATTTTTTTAAATTCTGGTAACAAACATTACATTTTTGCGCTAGATGAACAAACTATTACAATGTGGTGAACTTTTTCCTAGATCTGTATAAACATATTTTTTTCGTAAAATCGACCGGATTTTTTTAAACATGTAGAAAGACAATTTTATAACCCGATGAACATATCATGTAGATTTATAATGACATATTCTCATAGTAAGCTCTCTGGTCTGCTACATGTTAGAACGAAGAAAACATACCAACATTCTAATAGAATGTGTAAATGCTTTGTGCTCGTTATATTTATAATAATTTTCTTTTTTCACAATGTGAGAAACTTGTTGCAAATATAGTCCATAGAGATCTCCGGGGTTTCCTCTCCTTGCAGTGCTTCAGTGCAATCTATGAAAATGCTAAAAAATGGTATCAAAGGTGTCGGAAAAGAAATCAACAACCTTGATACTAGAATGTTGTGATTTGAACATACATGGTTGATACAATATTATTCATGGTTCAATCACTTTGCAGGATTTTAAAATCTTCGGAATAGGAAAAGTAAATATTTGAGATGTCATCTCCACTTTAATCCGTAGGCATTTTCTATCAGGTCTTACATAATGCTAAGAATCCTTAGGAATTAGGTCAATGTTGGCACAACCCCTAGGAATCTAGTGCCTCTATTCTTGTGAAACGAATGCTAGCATACGCGCAAATCCCCTTCAAACCAAATGAGTCCTCATTGTCTGGGTTTCCCTTTTTGTTTCTCAACTCGTGGATTGAATTTTAAACTAAAATTTTGTGGTGTGATAGAGGCATCTGATACTAAAGGTGAGATTTGATTTTTCAACAATTTGTTGTAGTAGTTTTATTTAAGTAGCACAGAAGCACCTTAAGAGGAGGAAGCATCAGATATGTTCTCACTCGTTGAAATCTTTCACAGATTCGTTCCAACCCATACATGTACAAGGGAAACCTCGCGCTGCAGACAGGCCACGAACTCCTCGCGGTCAGCTTAGACATTGAGAAGAACATGCACGAGGTACATACTCCTTGCAAGGTGTTTTTTATACTTAGGCCTTCTTTCGTTCGTAGGAGTTTTATAGGAATTCTATAGGATAGGATTTGCAAAGGAAAAATTCCTTTGAAGCCCTTTGGTTCGTAGGAATGGATTCCTATTCCTATGTAGGATAGGAATCAATCCTTTACATCTTGGAGGAAAAAAATATTAGCCTAGACTCAATACAAAAATTCCTATCCTATGCACCAAATGACATCTCTTTCTCTATAGGAATTGAGATGCATGTCATCTTAGGAAGTGAGATGACATGCATAGGATAGGAAACTTGATGTCATTTGGTGCATATGGTAAAATTTTTTTCATTGAATCTAGTCTAATGGTTTTTTTCTCTCTAAAATGTGAAGGACTGATTTCTATCCTATATAGGAATAGAAATCCATTCCTATAAACCAAAGGGCTTCAAAGAATTTTTTTTCCTTTGCAAATCCTATCCTATAGAGTTCCTACAAAATTCCTACAAACCAAAAAAGGCCTTACATTAAGTTATAGAGGGAGTAGAAGGCAATAATACCATTGACAGATCATTATCTTAGTCTCAGCATTGTGTTCGTCCAATTCTGTGCGCCACTTAATTATTAATATAATTATGTAGGTCACTTTGCCGTTCTTGGTGCTGCAAGGGGAGGACGACGTGGTGGCCGATCCTGAGGGGAGCAGGCTGCTACACGAGCGGGCATCGAGCAGGGACAAGACCTTGAAGCTGTACCCCGGGATGTGGCACGTTCTCATGGCTGAGCCGCCGGCCGACGTGGAGCGGATCTTCACAGATGTGATTTCGTGGCTCGAGGAGAGGGCGGCGAGCACCGTCAAGTGAAAAAATGTGTAGTGTAGGTGACTGCATTGCAGAATGCAGAGATATTCTTTTTCTTCAAAAATTTATTGCCTTATAATGTCAACCACTATGTGTATCATTCACAATTTGCATGACTAGGATGTATAAAGCCAACAACAACACACAGAAAAAAAGACTACCGAAAGACATGTTAAAACAAACAACAACATAAGCAACAACAATCAAATAGAAATCATCGCCATTGACACCCGAACCATGAGAGAGGTATTTCAAAATCGATGTATCCAAAAAGGAAACAATGGGTGAGCGTTATCGTCCCCATATCCAAGGATTTTAAGCCCCAGTCCAAATAATGCCGTCCGTGAATAAATAACGTGGAACATGAGCATTACCAGGCACAACCCATGCAAGCCAGACCTAGAGTGCCTTCATTTTCTGCAAAAAAAAAAAAATCATGGTTGCAATCTAGACCGTCGTGGCTTAACACTCGTACAACCCTGACATGGGCATCGTCAAGCAATCGAACATCCCCATGTATGCGAACAGCGGACCAAAGCACACCTACCAATATCAACAAGGTCACCAATAGTGACATGAGCCCACTCAAGGAACCATCCAACAGCCCCAAGTGTTGACTCATCACTAGTAGTCAGTCGCCTTAGGGTATTGGCCAGATATGACATGTCATTGGATTGCAGGCATTAAGCGGTCGGTGTCACCAAGAGCCCACATGGGGCCAACTTGCGGCCCCATGCCATCTATAGTGAAGGAAATCGACAACTGTTGAAACACGAAACCGATCAACCATGTGCGACGCTCGTGTTGTTCAACCATTGTCACACGCCTCATGTTCGTTACCAACGTGCATCCAGGCAACGGAATTGGCAAGGAGAACACGTAAAGCCCCGAGCACCCACCCTCACCATGTCTCACGTTACGTTGTCCCACCTTTACCGCCAACCTCGTGTCTGCGCGAAACGTGCCATGCTCGCCACCGCAGCACCGCCACTAGATCCAAACTGTTGGTGCCCGACCGAGCCAACCCCACACCGCTACGACGAGTACCTAAGGTCGACATTGTGCAGGGGTGCCACCAACAACGCCGCCATGCACCTTGTTGAAGGCAATGCGACTCTCGATATATTGATCGGGTGCACGGTGCACGTATATATGGGTACAAGGGCAGCCCTCAGCCTCATCTATACAAGGAAACTAGAGGCGGGGCCGATAGGAGATTATCCTAACAGATACATGCACAAATATGTTCAACACCCTCCTGCAGTCGATACGTCACCAGTGACGCATAGACTGCACCGGAACTCCTCAAATGTAGGCGTCGGTAACCCCTTCATCATGACATCGGCAAACTGCTGAGCGGTGGGAACATGAAGAATGCGGACGCGCCCAAGAGCCACCTGCTCTTGCACGAAGTGAATGTCGAGCTCTATGTGCTTCGTGTGACGATGATGAACGGGGTTGGCGGAGAGGTAGACCATAGAGACATTGTCACAGTAGACAATGGTGGCCTTCGGGACATCAAGAAGCAACTCCTGGAGAAGCTGGCGAAGCCACGAGCACTCGGCGATGGCATTGGCCACAGCACGATACTCAGCCTCGGCACTGGAGCAGGATACCGTGGGTTGTCGTTTAGACGACCACGATATGAGCGAGGGCCCTAGGCAGACGCAGTAGCCTGAAGTCGAGCGTCGCGTGTCCGGGCAGCCAGCCCAATCGGCGTCACTGTAGGCGACCAGGTTAGTCGAGGGCGAGGCCATCAACGTAAGACCCAGAGTCGTGGTGCCGCGGATGTACCGAAGAATCCGCTTCACCAGGTTCCAGTGAGTGTCGCGAGGTGCGTGCATGTGGAGACACACCTGCCGGACGGTGTACTGCAGGTCAGGTCGAGTGAGTGTCAAGTACTGGAGAGCGCCGATGATGGAGCGGTAGAACGCTGCATCTGGCGCGGGTGAACCGTCGAGCGCATAGACCTTGGCCTTCATGTCGATAGGCGTGGGGACAAGCTTGCAGTTAAGCATACCTGCCCGCTCAAGAAGGTCATGTGCATACTGCTGCTGATGAAGAAAGAACCCATCGGCGCGTCGTACCACCTCAATGCCGAGGAAGTAGTGCAATGGGCCAAGGTCCTTAATGGCGAACTCAGCGCTGAGGCAAGCAGTATGCTGGCGAAGTAGCTCGGGCGAGGAAGCCGTCAGGATGATGTCGTCGATGTAGAGGAGTAGGTAAGCGGTCGCCGGAGCCTAGTGGAAGACAAACATCGAGGCATCGGAGTGAGTAGCCCAGAACCCGAGCTGCTGCAGAAAGCCCGTCATCCGCTGGTACTAGGCGTGAGGGGCCTGCTTCAACCCGTACAAAGAGCGGGAGATCAGGCACACATGGTCAGGCTAAGCCGCGTTGACGAAGCCGGTTGGCTGCTGACAGAAAACCTGCTCCGAGAGATGGCCATGCAAGAACGCATTCGACACATCCATCTGATGCACCGGCTAGGCGCGAGAGACCGCGAGTTGAAGGACCGCGCGAATCGTGCCCGGTTTGACGACCAGGGCAAACGTGTCAGTGAAGTCGACTCCAGCGCGTTGCAGAAACCTGCGGACCACCCACCGATCCTTATAGCGCTCGAGAGACCCGTCAGGGCGAGTCTTATGCCGGAATACCCACTTGCCAGAGATGACGTTGGCATGGGGTGGCCGCGGGACAAGCTGCCAGGTGCGGTTGCACACCAGCACATCGAACTCCTCCTGCATCGCCGCGAGCTAATGTGGATCGCGAAGTGCGGCTCGAGCAGACAACGGGAGAGGTGACAACGTAGACGTCGAGGCAGCGAGGAGGTACTCTTCCGCAGAATAACGCGTGCTAGGCCGGTGAATGCCGGCGCGAGCACGGGTGACCATGCGGGTGTCCGGGACGACCGGCGGGACCGGCGGGGCCGACGACAAGGCAGGCAAAGAGGCCATCGAGGAGCCGGGGTCACGCGCGGGAGATGCGCTCGCTGCCAGGGCTACGAACTCAACGGGAGTCGGAGGTGCCGTGGCCGCCGGCGAGGATGCAGCCGGGCCGGCGGAAGCTGTCGAGGAGCCGGGGTCAGGCGCATGGGATGCGCTCGCTGACCGGGCCGCGGACTCAATGGGAGTCGGAGGCACCATGGCCGTCAGCGAGGAGGCCGGTGAGCCGGCGGTCGAGGGGTTCGGGTCTTACGCCGCGGACCCAGAGCAGGGCCCAGGCGCGGTGGGGGCGCCAAAGCCAGGGAAGGCCCACGCACTACAGGGGGCCCGAAGCCAGGAGGGGGCCCGAGCGCAAGTGAGCGGCCTCCCCTGGAGGCACCAGGAGGCACGGGTGACGATGGTGAGTCGGCTGGCGGCGGTACCTGGTGAAAAGGAAAAGACCTCTCGTCAAAGTAAACGTGCCGTGAAGTGAAAACTCGGTGGGAAACCGGATCATAGCAGCGATAGCCTTTGGTGTTTGGTGGGTATCCAAGAAAGATGCATGCCATGGAGCGCGGTGCAAGTTTGTGAGCAGTGGTGGACACGACGCTAGGATAACAGAGACACCCAAAAACACGAAGATCATCATATGAAGGTGGGCTACCGAAGAGGAGATGATGTGGTGCAAAGTTTCCACGAGCACGAGTCGGACGAACGTTGATGAGGAGAGAGGCGATGGAGAGAGCATCCGGCCAAAACCGGGGCGGGACATTGGCGTGGAAAAGAAGAGTGCGCACACAATCATTGAGGGTGCAAAGGATCCATTCGGGGCGACCATTTTGTTGCGAGATATACGGGCAGGTGAGATGAAAAATCGTGCTGTATGTGGCAAGGAGGGTGCGAACCCCGACGTTGTCGAACTCCTTCCCGTTGTCAGTCTACAAGGTATGAATGGGACGCCCAAACTGCGTAGCGACATAGGAGTAAAAAGTAGTGAGAACGGAGAGTGCATCGGATTTTCTCCGCAACGGGAAGGTCCACACATAGTGCGAAAAATCATCAAGTATGACAAGATAGTATAAAAAGCCCGTATTACTGGCAACATGAGATGTCCACAAATCACTATGAATCAACTCAGATGGATACGACGCCACCGATGAGGACGCGCTAAACGGAAGACGGACATGCTTGCCGAGATGACAAGCATGACAAGTATGATCATCGGTTTTATTACACATGAATGAAAAAGTCCTAAGAATATGACGAAGGGTGACCGGGTTCGGATGTCCTAGCTGAGCATGCCAAAGGTCCACCGTGGCGGAGAGAGCGGCCGGAGCGGATGTGGAAGTGGCGGTGGAGTTCATCGGGTAGAGGCCATCCGGGCTGTCACATCGGTGGAGCACCATCCGGGTACGAACGTCCTTGACAGAAAAACCCACTTTGTCAAATTCAACAGTTATAGGAGTTTCACGTGTAAGAGAACGAACGGAAAAAAGATTAGTGACTAACTCAAGTGAAACTAAGACATTAGACATGTGAATAGGCGTAGAGTTAGAGGAAAGGAACCATGACCGACATGAGTAATGGGAAGGGAAGACCCGTCCCCAACAGTAATACGACATGCGGTAGAAACTGGAAATACGGAGTTGAGGTTACCAGGGTTGGAAGTCATGTGGGTGGTAGCCCCAGAATCTATATACCAGTCGCCGCCTCCGGTGTACGTGTTGGTTGTAGGGGCAGAGTGAAGCACCGCAAGGAGAGCCGGATCCCAAGGGGCCGGCGGGAGTGTGGCTGCCGTGGCTGGAGGGGCGGCATAGCCAGGCATGGCCGCGGCGTAGCCACCCGGGGCGGCGTAAGAGGAGCCGCGATGGGGTAGCCACCCGGGGCGGCAAAGAGCGCCTGATGTGCACCGGGGCGGGGGCCAAGGATCCCAGCCGGGACGGGGGCCCACGGCACGGGCATCGTGTACGCATGGACCACCCCCGTCCAAGGGTCGGTCGCGGCGGCCCAGAGAGCCGGGGGCAGCAGCTGCTGCTGCGGCTGGCGCCCCCCCGCATCGTGCTGCTGCTGCTGCTTCTTGCCGCTGCGCCCCCCACGGCGACGATCGGGGGTAGGGGCGGCAACTGGTAGATGGGCGTCGGTGGCGCCTGGAAGTACGACGCCGACGGCGGCGGCAGAGGCCGCGGAGGCTGCGACACCGTGGGAGGAGCGGCACGGGAGGTGCCCACCGCGAGAGCCGTGTGCGTGGCCCGGGACTTCACCGTCTTCGTCCTCCTCTCCTCCAACCGAAGATAGGCCACGACCCGAGGAAAGGTCAGGTCTGGGAGGAACGTGAGATTGGAGGCCGCATTGCCGAACTCCTCGTTCAGACTGGTGGTGAGCATGCTGAGGAGGAGGAGGTCGTCGGAGACCCGCTCCCCGAGGTCGCGGAGTTCGTCAGCGAGTTTCTTAAGGTGCATGCAAATAATCGTCAATGGACAAGTCAAGCTGATGGCAGCCAAAAAATTCCTGCTGAAGAAATACGCAGCGCCGGAGGGCGTTGTCGAGGAAGAGCCCTTTCAGCTTCGCCCACACCATCTGCGCGTCATCAGTGTCACAAACGATGGTGTGGAAGTTGTCCTTGGAGATGGTTTGGTACAGCCAACGAGTGATGGTAGGATGGTCAGCCAGTTGTCATCCACGAACATGAGGCCGGAGTCGACGGAGCCATCGACGTGATCGATGAGGTGGTACTCGCGGTAGACGAGGGAGAAGTAGGTTTTCCAGACGTAGTAGGTGGAGGTGGCGTAGTCAAGAACAACGGGCACGCGGGCAAAGATGTCAAGATCGCGGACGACCTCCACCGGGGGAGGGGCCGGACCTTCGAAGGGATTGGAGGGGAGGGAGGCGGCGGAGTGGGGAGAAGCCATGGATGCAGCGGCAACCAAGGCAAGGAGT
>NC_041385.1:630718282-630730697 GCF_002162155.2 Triticum dicoccoides
GGCGCGGCTGGCGGGGAGATGGTGATCGGGTGGGAGGGGCGATCGGGTGGGAGGGAGGTGGCTCGAGAGGGAGGTGGCTCGGGTGGGAGGGAGGCGGCTCGGGAGGGAGAGGGAGGGGAATGGGGATGGGGAGGCGCGTGTGGTGGCGAGGTGAGGATGCGGTGACGGTGCTAGTAGATGGTGGCGGCGGCGGCAGCGAGAAGCTGCTGCTGCGGCGGCTAGGAGCGGAGCTAGGGTTGGATCGAAAGGGAAATTGATACCATGTTGAAGGCAATGCGACTCTTGATATATTGATCGGGTGCACGGTGCATGTATATATGGGTACAAAGGCAGCCCTCAGCCTCATCTATACAAAAAAACTAGAGGCGGGGCCAGTAGGAGATTATCCTAACAGATATATGCACAAATATGTTCAACACACCTCATCCGACTGACAGCGCACCAGCCGAGCCAGATTGACATCGCTTCCGCATGCCTCGGCCCACACAAATGAGATCCGCTCCGCGCCACCAAACAACCACAATCACCATGGCGCAACGCCTTGGAACTAAGAGCATCTCCACCCACGCCCCCAACAGGCCCTTTCCAGGCGTTTTTTCCGCGCCGGCGCTGAAAAATGGCCCAGTCGCCCCCCCAGAAGTCCGTTTTTCGCCAGCTCGGGCCAAAATTGGTGCCGGCGGACCCAGGCAGAACCCGGCGCCCTAGGGGGTACCTGGGGCGCCGGCACAAGCGAAAAGGGGCGTGTGGGTCCGCCCTGTCGGCGAGTCGAGCGCCTCTTCCCGCCGTTTCTTCCCGCTTTCCCCCCACTTCCCTTCCATTTGCCCCTTTCCTCCCGCCATTCTCCCTCCCGCTCGCCTCCCAGCCGGCCACCATGCCGCCGAAGAAGTACGTCGTCCCCCACGCCGCGGCAACCGCTACCGCCTCCGTCGCCCAGCCGAAGTAGAGGAAGCCGATGGTGCCGCCGTCCAAGCCGCCGGGCATGTCAAACGCCGATTGGAGGGTGGAAGTACAGCGACGGGAGGCCATCACCGCCGACCGCCGGAACAGGGCCCTCGCCAAGAAGGCCTGTGACAATGCGGCACGCGCGGCTGCGGGCGCCGCTGCCGCTGACCAGGCCGAGGCCGAGGGCGGCTCGCGCGGGGATGATGAATCCCCCCGGCAACCACGCGCAGTACGCGCCGTGGGGGTCGCCGGGCTACGCCGACGGGGACGCACACGGTGGGTTCAACCCCAACGTCCCCTTCCCCCATGGCCACCTGGCCCAGCGCACGCCCTCGCCCGCCTTCGCCGGCGTGCAGTACCCTCCATACAACTACTTGCCGCCCGCGTACGTGTCCTCCCCGACGCCCCCTCTTCGCCGTTGCACGCTGCCCTTCTCTCACCTCGGCGGCGCCAACGAGACCGAGGCCGACATGGACAAGATCATCGCAGAAGGTTCGGCCGCGGCCGCCGCGTCTCCCGGGTTCACCGCGGACGAGACAGTGGATCTTAGCGGTGGCATGGACGGTGAGCTCGGCTACGTCTACGGTGACGAGGAACAGGAGGAGGAGGACGAGGAGGACAAGGAGGAGGAGGAGGAGTCGGCGAGGGGGCACAAGAAGAAGAAGGCGCCGGCCAGGCCAGAGCCGCGCATCAAGTGGGCGTCCAAAGAGGAATGCCTCGCCGAAGGATGGAAAGTCGTCTGCCTCGACCCGACCACAAGCGCGAACCAGAGCATCGAGACGTACTGGGCGCGCATCAAGGCCGAGTTCGACGAGCGCAAGCTCGTCGACCCCTACTTCAAAGGCGTCTACATGCAGCGCGGGGCGAAGGCGATGGCGAACCATTGGGGGCGTGCAACAAATGACATGGGATCATCGAGGAGGTCGCCGGTCGCCCGGAGAGCGGCGCCAGCATTGAGGATCAGGTATGCCACGCCGGTCTCCCGCCTCTTTTCGCCGTTCACAAGCCAACTGTTTGTTCGTCCCCGCGCAGTTGCTGCGCATGTTCGGCCTGTATCGGCAGGGCAACAGTGACGCCGAGTTCAAGTACCTCCACGTCTACAAGCGCATCGACAAGTGCGACAAGTGGGCGGAAGTCCGGCGCACCATCGAAAAGGCCAAGGAGACCTACAAGCCCGACGCGCCGACTCCGGGCGTGTCAGATGGGCGGCCGGATGGCAACAAAGGTGCCAAGAAGGGGAAATACGCCGACGCGGCCACAACTCACGTGCAGGACTCCATCCAGCACTGCCTCGCCGACGCACAGGTCCGGGCCGCCCTTCGTGAAGAGAAGACCGATGCGCGTTGGTCGGCGTTGATGTCGACCAGCGCCGTCAAGCTCGACCTACTCCGGACCAACGTCGCCGCGAAGAAGAGGAACACTGACCTGGCTTTCCTGCTGGGCGGGGCGGACATGCTCCAGAGCACCGACGAGGCGGTCAAGGCGTGGTACAGGGCGCATGTTGGCCTCATCCTGGACCAGCTTCCCTCGGCGACGCCGCCCACGCCCACGCCGGCCACGCCCACGATGCCCACCCAAACGCCGCCGCCGCCGCCAAGCCCGACCGCTGATGCCGCCGAGACTGCCCGCAGCACATAAGCCACGCCGCCAAGCACAGAGGCCCTGTCAAGCCCGCGCACGCCGACTCCGGCGACGCCGGAGGCCGACCTCGCCGCCTGATGCGCGCTTCCGTCCTTTCCTGCTTTTTTGTACGCCGAACATTTCATCCGGCCGCCGATCTAGGCCGCTTGATCGCCGGATTGTGGCATCTATTTTGAACGCGGGAACGACTATGTTTGAATTTTGTCGTGGCTGGGAGGGGGGGGGGGCGGCTGGGGACGTGACTGGGAGCTAGGCCGGCCCCAGGGGCCGAACTAGCGCCGGCTCGCCCCCAGGCCGCGGTTTTTTTGCGCTCTAGGGGGCCGAACGGCTGGAGATGCTCTAAGCACCCCGCCGCCACCGTCTATGGCACCTGGGCATGCTTCATCAGTGTATTCCTCTTCTGGCGGTAATGCAAGGATGGGAAGGAAGAAAAGGAGGCCCTATCTGCGATGACTAATGTATCCTCCGAATCGGCAGAGGAAAGCGACGAATCGCTAGAGGAAGGCGATGCGGGTTCAATACGCGGAGAGAATGAGAGTACAGTATGTATCTAATGTAATCAAAATATTTTCGCATGCGCGCAATATGCAGTTGTATCTGAGAAAATAAAACCACGAATCCATTATGCTGGAAATAGATAGGAGTACTACTTAACTGGATGATCAGAACTGCTGGTGCTAATTAAGCCGGGGGTGTAGCACGCGTCGGTGATGCGCATCCTAACTAACAAGCCTAACAAAGTTGTTGCTCTTTGTCTTAGAAAGAAAGAAATTAAAGGGAGGAAAAAGGGGATCATTGCAGTTCGGGTGATTTGCTTCAGCCTGACTCAAAGCCCGTCTTGCTAGGCCACGAGAGCGACGTGTTCCTCACGCACCAGATCCTACGTTCCAGACATTGATTCAGCATCAAGATTCGCACGTACGTAGATCCAAATCTCATGGTCAGGTACACATACGTGCACAGGTTGGTTGGAGACCGATTTGAATAATGCGGCCGCCCGGCCCGTGCCGTGCGTGGGTCAGATCTGAGAGGGTAGCCCGAACACACTTCTTTCAAAGTCAAAGCGTCTAACGAATCGGTCCTGTTGCAGCGAGAGGTTTTGCGTTTTGCACCCTGTATCGTCTCGTTTTTGTGTGGAAAGATGTGGTTTCTCCCTTGAAAATTCGGGGCAGATGGACCAAGTTTATCGACAGTGACAGTTGAGCATAAGTCTTGCTTCAATAGCTACTCTTTTTTAGAAACACAATACAGGCATAGAAGTTTAAATACATGTATGTACAGTAGAACACAAAAAAGTTGGGTGCAATCTCAAAGCTGATGGAGCGAGTTAGAGCCAAATCTGCAAGATCAATGCCGAAACCCTACAAACAATGGACAAAACTCAGATCGAAGATCTACTCGTCATGTCTATATGTAAACACAAAATTTCCTTATCAGTAACCTGAGCAGCTTTCTACTTGATTCATGGTGCTCTGGGCGGGTTCCTTCCTCCCTGAACCGTACTTGCACAAAAATCATAAGGAGAATAAGATGTCCATCGTTGGGAAGCTCACAAAACTTCAATTCATACCATACAAAGAATTATGAGAAAATCACCCCAGTTCACCGCATTGTGTGATCATATACATATCACATCTTAATACTGAAACTAATAGAATCAACACCTTGAAAACTCTTGCCAGCCAACGGCTACTTTCCCTAACACTAACAAATATCCATGCACAAAGATCAGAAGTTAACTTTACCAACACACCACCCAAAATTAAACGCAATACCCGCATCATCTCATACAAGAGATTGTAAAGATATGATACTATTGTTCCATAGACCACACTGGACGGCTACAACACAAATCCTGCCCTACACAACATTACATAAGGGAAGGGACCGAAACCCTCACAATTTTCTAAATAGAAGATAAATCCAAGAACTCTATCATGTCACATCCCAACACTTCATATAAAGATCATATCTTCCATCAAAAGAGCAGCTCATACATAAAAGTATTAGATCTTCACATTGGCGTGTCGCAAATAAAGAGGTGACAACTACCTGTGGTAGTCACCCTTCATCTTCAATAGAAGACTTTAGAATCGGCGGCGTGAATGACATAAGGTTGGAGTCGAGCGGCACGAAGATGCCGTAACAAATCTTGGAGAGCTCAACCTCGATTTGCCGCGATAGGAGTGGTGGCAGTGAGCACCTCATTGCCCCACCCTTCCTCCTTGTGCTCGATCAAGGAGATCATCCTCCATAGCGCACGTTGGTCGTCAACGACGTCTTTGTATGCCACAGAGAGCAGGTTACCGCCAGTGACCTTCGCCACATGCTTCATGAACTCCACCGGCCTACTCCGCAAGCTTCACTGTGTACAGAGACATGTAGGGAGAAAGGGCGACCGCCCTGGGCCCTGAGAGGGGTGGGCCCAAATACTTAAATGATAATAGTAACTAGTATACAATTATATATTATATCCAAAAGATTACTGAATACGTAAAAGAGAGATCCAATGCGTAGGAGCGCAAGTTCACACGACATACTAATAGTTCATACCACATGAGAGAAAACAATCAGGTTGGTGAAGTTGAGTTTACTTACATTGCTAGTCTCTGTGTGTGTGATGGACGTCCCATATGCCATAGTGAAATTTATGAAAGTGGTACCAGACGTCCCAAATGTTAACTAGATTGGTGCTTTGTTGGACGTCCCAGATTTATGTGTTCAAACTAATACATAGTTTTTTATTTGAGAAAGTGGCAGGAGCTCGTATGCACCAAATAAAACCAAGTGAATTCTAGACGAACATAACAGATAATCAAATTATATGCAAAAGTACAGCCGAGAAAATGAAAAGGAAGGAAAACAATCTTGGAATGATATTTCCTTTAAATGTTTATTTTAATTGTTAAATTTGGTGTTTCCATCAGATTTAAATAATTGAAAATCATATCCTATCCTCTTTCAATCCTTCGGGCAAAACTCTTACAAATGATCATGTCATGTGGGCAGAGCCAAAAAATATTTTTGTAGTAAATTATTTTGGCTAAACAGCTTTTAAACCATTTTATTTTCAAAACCCTATAATACAATTTTGAAGTAAAAGTATTTATTTTTATAAAACAATATTTTATTAAAAACATTTTTTAGGTCTACTATGTATATGAACACTATTCCTCCAAAAGTTTTTATTTCAAAGTTATTTAATTTTATCTATTTACTTTTTGAAAAGGTAGAAACGACATTGAAATAAGGAAAACATTTATTTTCTTCTAAATTTCCCAAGAAAATTAGGAAATGTATTTTTATTTTTATTTTTAAAATCATATGTGAGTATAGTCACATGGTCATGCCCAACATTTTCCATTTCTGACATGCACTAGTGATAGCTTTGTCGCGTCGGGAACATGTAGGCTTGACAGTTGACATGCACCGGTGATTATGTTGTTCTTTGGTTGAGGCAAGCTCTATTGTCACTTCAGGTTACCAGAGCGACCTGCCATGCCGGTATCGCCGATGTAGTTTGATCGGTCCTATGCATTGTTTAAAAAACTGAACTGGCAATTGAATAGTGAGGCTTTCGGTTCAAGTTTTTACTGGTTGGACCGCCAACTCATCGATTCATTGGCGACAAAAAGCTAGAATATTAAATTATTTTAAAAAAATCAACCCCACATCTACATATATTGGATGTAAACCATTATGAGTACCTCTGAGAGATTGATCCGATGGGTCTTGAGATTGACAAAGTCACCATAGATGCCTTGCTATCGACGGCGACATCACCTCCTACTGAAATAATATTTCGCTTTAGGAGACACACATGCGTCAAACATGGGTTTTAATCTCCGGTGGGTTTGGGGTATAACCACCCTCCTAACCACATGACCACATGTTGTTTCTCAACAAATTGCTACGTTTTGACTACACATGCTTCCTTGCATCTGTTCACTGCAGAACAAAGAACATGTCACTTGACCAAATCACATGCAACAATATTTTTTGGTCATGTACCTATAAATGATGTGAGTATGCTTGGTTGTATCCAAAACCTACTTATAGCGGCGAATCAGGTGTAGTTTATTTGATTAGTTTTTTGATGGTTGAACATCTCCAACTGAGTTCAAGTCTTACACTTGTCGCGGATGCTTGCATTGCATACATGTGAAGTGTCGGTATTGCGCTTCACAAAGATCTACTCTAGCAATTATTCCGTAGTGACCAAACTAATGTTTCACATGCATATACTTCTCTATTTATGGTAGTTTGTTTCGTTCTCAATATTGACTTAATCACATGGAAGCAAGAAAACCTTGAACACGTTTTTGGAGCTTCAAACCATGTAATACGATTTGTAGGTTAGTTTCAATGGTGCGACCACATTTTACATGTTTAGCCTGTAAAATCGATACAAATATGTGGTCAGTCATACATATTTGTTGATTTTGTGCAAATGTAAATCTCTGAACGGCGCCATCTTCTCCTATGAGAATGGCACCAACTATGGTTTAAGGGGCACTACAGTGAAGATGAAAGGTGGACATAGTGAGGCCTCCTCCATCTCGGATGAGAGGAGGATGATCACTGCATTTCATTCTCCTCAACGTTACCTGGTCTAAAGGAAAGTAAGCTAATGAACCCAAGTCGCCTCTCAAAAAAGGTGTACGTGGTTGGGGCGTGACGAAATGGCTCCCAAGGTCATCTGCTCCCCCGGGTGAATAGTAAAAAAATAAAAAGAGATGTTCAAGAGCGTGATGTTCATGCCAAATTTGGTGGCGTTTGAACATCTGAGTAGCTCTCGAGAAAAAACAAATTTGAGGTCTGTGAAATTTTTTACTGTTTGAACCCAATTTATTTTTGTTTTTGCTAATAGCTACTCAGATGTCCAAATACCACGAAATTTGGCATGGACATCAGGCATTCGAACATCTTCCATTCATTTTTTTCAGATTGTTTTTATTTTTATAGTATTTTTTTACTGTTCACCAAGATTAGACGAGCTCGGGCTCAGACTTGGATATTCATACGCAATTGCTCATACTCTCAGGTTTGGTGCACTTGGTCTATTCAAGTAACAAATGTAAGGATTTCTTTGATTCGGTCCATTTTGCACCCTGTATATATCTCTCGCAGTTGGTCCACTTAACATCATCATTCATTTAAACACCTAAAAGAGCAAAACGAGGCTAGACTACACTCTCAGATAGTTGGCAGCAATGTTGTTGATGGCTATTAAATGAGAGGAAAGGCCCAAAGCATACAAAAAAATATAGACCCCCCTCCGCGCCGCCTCCTCTGAGGCGACTCGGGGGCGAACCCTAGCCTCCCCGCCCATCTCGTCCTCGCCTCTCCTCTCTCCACCGCTGCTAGAGGTGCTCACCGGCGCGGTCGCATGGCACCGATGAAGGTGGCGGCGGGGATCCGGGCGGCTCCATTGTGGGTGGAGTGCCTCAGTTTCCAGAGCAGCGGCCCTGGGTGGTGGCGCGCCGGCCTGTGCGACGGGCAGCACCGATGGGTGCAGGTGGGCCTCTTCCCCAGCTGTGTGGGCGTCGGCTGCCGCGGAGGCCCCCCACTGGTTGCTGGATTGCCATGGAGAAGCTCGTCCTCGACCCCGATCTACTCCGATCTGCTGCGGACCCCTGGTGGCTCCGACCGCCGTCCTCGGGTGCCGGTGCTTCAGATCTGATGGCTGGAGGTGGATCCGGGGGAATCCCTTGGCCGGCGCAGCGGCCACACTGAAGGCGGCACCTTTCGGTGGTGTTCCCTTGTTGAAGGCTTCGACGAGGATCCCCTTCCTCCCACCCTCCCTCAAGCTCAGGTAAAAGCCTCAGACCCCCCTGTTCCAGGCGATGACGGCATCGTGGTGGCGTGATTCTTCCTGAAGGCGTTGTTTGGAGGTTGCTCGAGCGGTGGTGATGTTGGCGGTGGTTCGATGATGGCGTGTGGCAGTAAGGCTTCATCTTCGGCAGCCTGCTCGGTTTATTGTTGTGGATGGTCCCGACCGTCGGTGTGAGGGGACCGGTGTCCCTCTCGGCGCCTGTGGTTTCCGGCGATTCCTAACCTCGACCGATGTATTGTGCTGCCATTCTCGGCCTTCTCTGTGGTTCGGCACCTCCGTTCGACATCTCTCGTTCGGTGTTCTATCTTGCCGCTCTCGGTGACGGTGCTTGGGTGGTTGGGTCCCTGTTGCGTGTGGGTTTGCTCCTGCTGTATCCCCTTGGGAAGCTTGGTCACCTTGATTTGGGTTTTTGGGGAACCATTCTGCTGGTTGCCGGTGCGACACCCATCGAGCCTGGGTGAAAGGGTAGTGGCCCTTTGCGGTGGCAGAGACAAATCTTTGTTGCCTTGTTTGGCCCTTCGGTGGCAGTCAGCGATCACAATACTCGCACGGTGGTGCCCTCCTCCCATGGCCTTAGTAGGTTAGGTCGTCTAGGTGTCACGGCGGTCGTTCGACATCTTGCCCACTAGGGGCGTGTTTGGTTCCAGTTTGCAACAGTAGTTGCATTGCATGTACATCTCCAACCAGCCTGGTTCTTGAAATGCAGCCTCATATGCAGCAGATGCAACCTGTTTGGTTGCCTGCATCGCATGGAGGGGCACTTACCCCCTGCTGTTTGGTTGTCGTTTTTGTGCTTAGGGTGTGAGCAGATGCAAACTTCAGCTGTTTGGTTGCAAATAATGTTTGTGTTGTGCTCACCCCATTCAAATGTGGTGGCCTTAACACCACATGATCAACACAACAACAAGCACATATGAGATTAAACA
The DNA here is from genome assembly GCF_002162155.2 of Triticum dicoccoides. Classification (NCBI taxonomy): domain Eukaryota; kingdom Viridiplantae; phylum Streptophyta; class Magnoliopsida; order Poales; family Poaceae; genus Triticum; species Triticum dicoccoides. Next base: position 630,727,628 of record NC_041385.1, read on the forward strand.
AAGCAAGCAACCAAATGAAATCAAACGAAGCAAGCAAGGAAATGATAGTTGATACGTCTCCAACGTATCCATAATTTTTTTATTGTTCCATGCTATTATATTATCTGTTTTGGATGTTTAATAGGCATTTACATGCTATTTTATATTATTTTTTGGACTAACCTATTAACCTAGAGCCCAATGCAAGTTTCTGTTTTTTGCCTGTTTTAGAGTTTGCAAAAAAGGAATACCAAACGGAGTCCAAACGAAATGAAACTTTCACGATGATCTTTCTTGGACCAAAAGCAAAACAGGAGACTTGGAGATGAAGTCGAAGACGCAACGAGGTGGCCACGAGGGTGGAGGGCATGCCCGGGGGGTAGGGCGCGCCCCCTGCCTCATGGGACCCTCGTGGGTCTCCTGACCTAGTTCCTTCGCCTATATATACTCTTATACCCCAGAAACATGCAGGGGAGCCACAAAACCACTTTTCCACTATCACAAGCTTCTGTAACCATGAGATCCCATCTAGGGGCCTTTTTTGGCGTCCTGTCGGAGGGGGATTTGATCATGGAGGGCTTCTACATCAACACCATTACCCTTTCGGTGAAGCATGAGTAGTTTACCACAGACCCGCGGGTCTGTAGCTAGTAGCTAGTTGGCTTCTTCTCTCTCTTTGATTCTCGATACCATGTTCTCCTCGATGTTCTTGGAGATCTATTCGATGTAATATTCTTTTGCGATGTGTTTGCCGAGATCCGATGAATTGTGGATTTATGATCAGATTATCTATGAATATTATTTGAGTCTTCTCTGAATTCTTATATGCATGATTTGATATCTTTGCAAGTCTCTTCAAATTATCGGTTTAGTTTGACCTACTAGATAGGTTTTTCTTGTAATGGGAGAAGTGCTTAGCTTTGGGTTCAATCTTGCGGTGTCCTTTCCCAGTGATAGTAGGGCAGCAAGGCACGTATTGTATTATTGCCATCGAGGATAAAAATATGGGGTTTTCATCATATTGCTTGAGTTAATTCCTCTACATCATGTCATCTTACTTAATGTGTTACTCCGTTCTTTATGAACTTAATACTCTAGATGCATGCTGGATAGTGGCCGATGTGTGGAGTAATAGTAGTACATGCAAAATTGTTTCGGTCTACTTGACACGGATGTGATGCCTATGTTCAGGATCATTACCTTAGATATCGTCATAATTATGCGCTCTTCTATCAATTGCTCGGCAGTAATTTGTTCATCCACCATATTATTTGCTATCATTGGAGAAGCCACTAGTGAAACCTATGGCCCCCGGGTCTCTTTTCCATCATATAAGTTCTCTTTTACATCATACTAGTTTCTGATCTACTGTTTTGCAATCTTTTACTTTCCGATCTATAAACCAAAGATACCAAAAAAATACTTTACCGTTTATCTATCTCTATCAGATCTCACTTTTGCAAGTAACCATGAAGGGATTGACAACCCCTTTATCGCGTTGGGTGCAAGTTGTTGATTGTTTGTGCAGGTATTCAATGACTTGAGCGTTGTCTCCTACTGGATTGATACCTTGGTTCTCAAACTGAGGGAAATACTTACTCTACTCTGCTGCATCACCCTTTCCTCTTCAAGGGAAAAACCAACCAAGCTCAAGAGGTAGCAGGAAGAATTTCTGGCGCCGTTGCCGGGGAGATCTACGTCAAGTCAAGCCATAACAAGTACCCATCATAGACTCTTCTCTTTTGCATTACATTATTCGCCATTCGCCACTCGTTTTCCTCGCCCCCACCTCTAAAACGATTTTTGAATAGATTTGCCTTTTCTTTGCCCTCTTCCGTTAGTCTTTTTCACTTGCCTTTTGTGTGCTTGTGTGTTAGATCGCTTGATTCGCCTTCATGGCTAGCCCTCCTATCATTGTGAACACTCCCGATAATGAGGTCCTCAACTTTAAACAAAGGGAGGGAGAAAATCTAAAAGATGCTTGGTATATAATTTGTAATGCTCAAAATGTATCTACTCGAAAGCAATCCACTGCCATTCTTCTTCGCCATTTTTATGTGGGTGTTACTCCTTGGAATAGATATGTTCTAGATACTATCACCGGGGGAAATTTCTTGGGGAGCCATACTTCTGATTCTTACAATGCCATGATAGATTTGCTAGCCCCCACCTCTTTTGATCAATGAAACTATTTTAACCTTGGAACATGTGATGCAAAGACTTGATATTACTGAGAATAAAATTTCTATTGTAGAGTTGATTGAAAATTTGGATAAAAAGATTCATAATCAGATTACTCAAGATTCTACTAGAATTGATAAACTCAAAGATATTATTACCAACTTGGTTTCTGCTTTTTCCTAAGTTAAAAATACTCAAAACTTTCCTCCTACTAAGATTGTCAAGTTTACATACGTTCCTAAAAATATGGGTGAATCCTCTAGTAAAGATAATGAAGATCTCAAATCAATAAGTGTTCACCCCAATCTTTTTGATATTATTAAGGAACCTTTTGCCAAGAATGAATTTCTTGATTTCTTACCTAGGAGTTTGATCTTCGATGAAGAAAAAAATCTCCTAAAGATTATGCGTGTTCAATTGAAGAATTGCATACCAAAGATGAAAACACTTAGATCTATTCACGTTTTTATGCCTAGCTAAGGGCGTTAAACAATAGCGCTTGTTGGGAGGCAACCCAATTTTACTTTTGTTCTTTGATTTTTGCTCCTTTTTAGTAATAAATAATTCATATAGCCTCTGGTTAGATGTGGTTTTATGCTTTAGTTAGTGTTTGTGCCAAGTTAAACCTTTAGGATAGCTTACGGTGATAGTTGTGTTGATCCGGCTGAAAGTCAGAAATTTTTGCGCCTAGTAAATTAGTTTTCGTAATTCACAGAAACGTGCTTTTGATCTGATTAGTTTTGCTATGGATTGGTACACAAATTTCTCAGGTTTTCCTAATTTATCAGGATTTTTGTAGTTATAGAAGTATTCGAGAGTTACAGATTACTACAGATTGTTCTGTTTTTGACAGATTCTGTTTTTTTGCGTGTTGTTTGCTTATTTTGACGAATCTATGGGTAGTATCGGG
>NC_041385.1:630730913-630799108 GCF_002162155.2 Triticum dicoccoides
GGGGGGGTATGAACTATGGAAAAGTTGGAATACAATAGATATTACACCAATACAAATAAAGAATGAGTTTGCAACAATACCTTAAAGTGGTGGTTTATTTTCTTATACTAACGGCGCTCATGAGATTTTCTGTTGAGTTTTGTGTTGTGAAGTTTTTAAGTTTTGGGTAAGGATTTGATGGACTATGGAATAAGGAGTGGCAAGAGCCTAAGCTTGGGGATGCCCAAGGCACCCCAAGGTAATATCCAAGGACAACCAAAAGCCTAAGCTTGGGGATGCCCCGGAAGGCATCCCCTCTTTCATCTTTGTCTATCGGTAACTTTACTTGAGCCTATATTTTTATTCACCACATGATATGTGTTTTACTTGGAGGGTCTTGTATGATTTGAGTCTTTGATTTTTAGTTTACCACAATCATCCTTGTTGTACACACCTTTTGAGAGAGACACGCATGAATCGTGGTTTATTAGAATACTCTATGTGCTTCACTTATATCTTTTGAGCTAGACAATATTGCTCTAGTACTTCACTTATACCTTTTTAGAGCATGGCGGTGGCTTTATTTTATAGAAATTGTTGAAATCTCATGCTTCACTTATATTATTTTGAGAGTCTTTTAGAACAGCATGGTAATTTGCTTTGGTTATAAATTTAGTCCTAATATGATGAGCATCCAAGAGGGATATAATAAAAACTTTCATATAAAGTGCATTGAACTATGAGAAGCTTGATTCTTTAAGATTGTTTTGAGATATGAAGATGGTAATATTAGAGTCATGCTAGTGGAGTAGTTGTGAATCTGAGAGATACTTGTGTTAAAGTTTGTGATTCCCGTAGCAGGCACTTATGGTGAACCGTTATGTGATGAAGTTGGAGCATGATTTATTTTTTGATTTTCTTCCTTATGAGTGGCGGTCGGGGACGAGCGATGGTCTTTTCCTACCAATCCATCCTCCTAGGAGCATGCATGTAGTACTTCGTTTCGATAACTAATAGATTTTTACAATAAGTATGTGAGTTCTTTACGACTAATGTTGAGTCCATGAATTATATACACTCTCACCCTTCCACCATTGCTAGCCTCTCTAGTACCGCGCAACTTTCACCGGTACCATACACACACCATATACCTTCCTCAAAAGAGCCACCATACCTACCTATTATGGCATTTCTATAGCCATTCCGAGATATATTGCCATGCAACTTTCCACCGTTTCGTTTATTATGACACGCTTCATCATTGTCATATTGCTTTGCATGATCATGTAGTTGACATTGTATTTGTGGCAAAGCCACCGTTCATAATTTTTTCATACATGTCACTCTTGAGTTATTGCACATCCCGGTACACCGCGGAGGCATTCACATAGAGTCATATTTTGTTCTAAGTCATGAGTTGTAAGTAAATAAAAGTGTGATGATCTTCATTATTAGAGCATTGTCCCATGTGAGGAAAGTGAAGGAAATATGCCCTAGAGGCAATAATAAAGTTATTATTTATTTCCTTATTTCATGATAAATGTTTATTATTCATGCTAGAATTGTATTAACCGGAAACATAATACATGTGTGAATACATAGACAAACATAGTGTCACTAGTATGCCTCTACTTGACTAGCTCGTTTATCAAAGATGGTTATGTTTCCTAGCCATGGACAAAAGAGTTGTCATTTGATTAATGGGATCACATCATTAGGAGAATGATGTGATTGACATGACCCATTCCGTTAGCCTAGCACTTGATCGTTTAGTATGTTGCTATTGCTTTCTTCATGACTTATACATGTTCCTGTAACTATGAGAATTATGCAACTCCCGTTTACCGGAGGAACACTTTGGGTACTACCAAACGTCACAATGTAACTGGGTGATTATAAAGGAGTACTACAGGTGTCTTCAAAGGTACATGTTGGGTTGGCATATTTCGAGATTAGGTTTTGTCACTCCGATTGTCGGAGAGGTATCTCTGGGCCCTCTCGGTAATGCACATCACTATAAGCCTTGCAAGCAATGTGACTAATGAGTTAGTTGCGGGATGATGCATTATGTAACGAGTAAAGAGACTTGCCGGTAACGAGATTGAACTAGGTATTGGATACCGACGATCGAATCTCGGGCAAGTAACATACCGATGACAAAGGGAACAAAGTATGTTGTTATGCGGTTTGACCGATAAAGATCTTCGTAGAATATGTAGGAGCCAATATGGGCATCCAGGTTTCGCTATTGGTTATTGACCAAGAATAGTTCTAGGTCATGTCTACATAGTTCTCGAACCCGTAGGGTCCGCATGCTTAAGGTTTCGATGACAGTTATATTATGAGTTTATGAGTTTTGATGTACCGAAGGAGTTCGGAGTCCCGGATGAGATCGGGGACATGACGAGGAGTCTCGAAATGGTCGAGACGTAAAGATCGATATATTGGACGACTATATTCGGAGTTCGGAAAGGTTCCGAGTGATTCGGGTATTTTTCGGAGTACCGGAGAGTTACGGGAATTCGCCGGGGAGTATATGGGCCTTATTGGGCCATACGGGAATAGAGGAGAGAGGCCGAAAGGAAGGAGGCGCGCAGCCCCCCTCTGGTCCGAATTGGACAAGGGGTGCGGCCCCCCTTTCCTTCCTCCTCTCCCCCTCTTTCCCCCTTCTCCTACTCCAACAAGGGAGGTGGAATCCTACTAGGACTAGGGAGTCCTAGTAGGACTCCACACTTGGCGCGCCCCCTCCTAGGGCCGGCCACCTCCCCCCTTGCTCCTTTATATACGGGGGCAGGGGGGCACCCCATGACACACAAGTTGATCTACGGATCGTTCCTTAGCCGTGTGCGGTGCCCCCCTCCACCATATTCCACCTCGGTCATATCGTCGCGGAGTTTAGGCGAAGCCCTGCGCCGGTAGAGCATCATCATCGTCACCACGCCGTCGTGCTGACGGGACTCATCCCCGAAGCTTTGTTGGATCGGAGCCCGGGGATCGTCATCGAGCTGAACGTGTGCTGAACTCGGAGGTGCCGTACGTTCGGTACTTGGATCGGTCGGATCGTGAAAACGTACGACTACATCAACCGCGTTGTCATAACGCTTCCGCTTACGGTCTATGAGGGTACGTGGACAACACTCTCCCCTCTCGTTGCTATGCCATCACCATGATCTTGCGTGTATGTAGGAATTTTTTTGAAATTACTACGTTCCCCAACAGAAAGGATGATGGAGGCTATGATTCCCCCACAAGTCGGGATAAGACTCCGAACGAAAAAAAGAGGCCATAAAAAAAACAGAAAGGCCCAAAAAAAATGAGAGAAAAAGAGAGAAGGGGCAATGTTACTATCCTTTTTCCACACTTGTGCTTCAAAGTAGCACCATGATCTTCATGATAGAGAGTCTCCTATTTTGTCACTTTCATATACTAGAGGGAATTTTTCATTATATAACTTGGCTTGTATATTCCAATGATGGGCTTCCTAAAATTGCCCTAGGTCTTCGTGAGCAAGAAAGTTGGATGCACACCCACTTAGTTTCTTTTTGAGCTTTCATACACTTATAGCTCTAGTGCATCCGTTGCATGGCAATCCCTACCCACTCACATTGATATCTATTGATGGGCATCTCCATAACCTGTTGATACGCCTAGTTGATGTGAGACTGTCTTATTCTTTTTGTCTTCTCCACAACCACCATATTCTATTCCACCATAGTGCTATATTCATGGCTCACGCTCATGTATTGCGTGAAGATTGAAAAAGTTTGAGAACATCAAAAGCATGAAACAATTGCTTGGCTTGTCATCGGGGTTGTGCATGATTTAAATATTTTGTGTGATGACGATAGAGCATAGCCGGACTATATGATTTTGTAGGGATAGCTTTCTTTGGCCATGTTATTTTGAGAAGACATGATTGCTTTGTTAGTATGCTTGAAGTATTACTGGTTTTAGGTCAATATTAAACTTTTGTTTTGAATCTTTCGGATCTGAACATTCATGCCACAATTAATAAAATTACATGGATAAATATGTTAGGTAGCATTCCACATCCAAAATTCTATTTTTATCATTTACCTACTCGGGGACGAGTAGGAATTAAGCTTGGGGATGCTTGATACGTCTCCAACGTATCCATAATTTTTTTTATTGTTCCATGCTATTATATTATCTGTTTTGGATGTTTAATATGCATTTATATGCTATTTTATATTATTTTTGGGACTAACCTATTGACCGGGAGCCTAGTGCCAGTTTATGTTTTTTGCCTGTTTTAGAGTTTCGCAGAAAAGGAATACCAAACGGAGTCCAAACGGAATGAAACTTTCATAATGATCTTTCTTGGACCAGAAGCAAATCAGGAGACTTAGAGATGAAGTCGGAGACTCAACGAGGCGGCCACGAGGGTGGAGGGCGCGCCCCTACCTCGTGGGCCCCTCGAAACTCTCCTGACATAGTTCATTTGCCTATAATACTCTTATACCCCCAAAACATCAGGGAGAGCCACGAAAACACTGTTCCACTGTCTCAACCTTCTGTACCGTGAGATCCCATCTAGGGGCCTTTTCCGATGTCCTACCGGAGGGGGATTCGATCACGGAGGGCTTATGCATCAACACCATTGCCCTTCCAATGAAGCGTGAGTAGTTTACCACAGACCTACGGGTCAAGAGCTAGTAGCTAGATGGCTTCTTCTCTCTCTTTGATTCTCAATACCATGTTCTCCTCGATGTTCTTGGAGATCTATTTGATGTAATATTCTTTTACGGTGTGTTTGTCGAGATCCGATGAATTGCGGATTTATGATCAAATTATCTAGGAATATTATTTGAGTCTTCTCTGAATTCTTATATGCATGATTTGATATCTTTGCAAGTCTCTTCGAATTATCAGTTTAGTTTGGCCTACTAGATTGGTTTTTCTTGCAATGGGAGAAGTGCTTAGCTTTGGGTTCAATCTTGTGGTGTCCTTTTTGATAACCCACAAGTATAGGGGATCGCAACAGTTTTCGAGGGTAGAGTATTCAACCCAAATTTATTGATTTGACACAAGGGGAGCCAAAGAATATTCTCAAGCATTAGCAGTTGAGTTGTCAATTCAACCACACCTGGAAAACTTAATATCTTCAGCAAAGTATTTAGTAGCAAAGTAATATGGAAGTAACGGTAACAATGGCAAAAGTAACAATAGCAGTTTTGTAGTAATTGTAACAGTGGCAACGGTAAAGTAACTAAGCAAATACCAATACTCGAAAAGCTCATAGGCATTGGATCAGTGATGGATAATTATGTCGGATGCGATTCCTCATGCGATAGTTATAACATAGGGTGACACAGAACTAGCTCCAGTTCATCAACATTGTAAGTGCATCTAGTGCCACCCCTAGTTGGTTTTGGAGTATTGACGACAAAGTTGGTTGAGGGACTAATGCGTTTGTGAGAATTGCAGGATAACGCAGGTAGTGTCCCTCATTGATTCGGTTTACCTACCGGAGATGACCCCTAAAAATGTATGAAGACATTGACAACAATGGTGGTATGAGAAGATATTCATATGGAAGACTATGACATGAGAAGACATTACGTGAAGACAATGGAGCGCAAAGACTGTGTGGTTTCGTCGTTTCCTTTATTCTTTGTTGAGTCATGGGAACCACCGTACTGTTAAGTGGGGTCCAAGTGAACTAAGTCAGAGTGACTGAAGTGATGCTCAACACAAATCCTATGTCTTCGAGCGAAGACAATGTGAGCAAATCTTATCCAGAGTTGGATGAGTCAGCTTTGCTTGTAGCCCAAGTAAAGTTGCCGTGTGTGTTTGAAATCTGACCGTTGGAACACGTGTCAGTTCCTTAGTGACCCAGGGTCATTTTGGACAAATCAGGTCGGGTTGCCTGGTGGCTATAAATAGCCCACCCCCTACACCATAACTTGGTGGCTGCTCAGAGTTTGTATACGGCTTTTGTCGTTTGAGAGCAACCCACCTCGAAGCATTTGAGAGAGAGAAATCCTTGCGAGGATAAAGCCCAAACACCTAGAGCCAAAGAGTGTTAGGCATCACTGAAGTCTTTCTGTCTGTGTGACCTGAAGACTTATTACACTTGAGGACTGTGTATCCTCCAGTCGGTTAGGCGTCGCGTTCTGTGCATCCAAGAGTCATTGTGGATTGCCGAGTGAACGAAGTCTGTGAAGGTTTGGAAGTCTCCCTTGAAGACTTACCAGAGTGATTGGGCGATGACTAAGTGACCTTAGCTCAAGGGGAATAAGGTGAGGACACGGTCTTCTGAGTTAAATCTCAGCCTCCCTAACCAGACGTACAGTTGTCACAGCAACTGGAACTGGTCCAACAAATCCTGTGTCCTCAACGAGCAACTGGTTCTATCTCTTCCCTCCTTTACTTTAAGTTTGTCTTCATGAAGTCATTGATTATTGTTTTATCCGATTGACTTCATTGCTTGACTACTATTGTTGATTGGCTTCATACTATCTTCCATCCTGATCCTACTACCTAGCTGCTATTAATCTTCAAACGTTAATGCTATTGCATACTTGATTATGGCTTGCTTGTTGTAGTTTATCTTCCGCTGCATATCAATTAGGTTGTTTATATCATTTGTCTTTGAAACTTCCATGTTTTGAAGACTTTCCAAAAATCGCCTATTCACCCCCCTCTAGTCGATAACTAGCACTTTCAATTGGTATCAGAGCCAGGTACTCCCTTGTTCTGTGTGATTCGGTTTAACCACCTGGAGTTTAGCTATGTCGATTGCAGGGATAATCAAAGTCTCCACTGCTTGCCCCGTGTTCGATGGAACTAAATATCCCTACTGGAAGAATAAGATGCGCATGCATCTTGAAGCCATTGATGTCGACCTCTGGTATGTCGTCAAGAACGGCGTTCCGAAAACTGGTGAAGGTGTCACCCCCACTGATGTCAAGAAGTTCATTCAACTGGACTCGACTGCAAAGAACATCATCTGTGGTCATCTGACCAAAGGACAGTATGGCCGTGTGAGTGCTTTGGAAACGTCAAAGCTAGTCTGGGCTGGTTGTCCAAGGTCAATGAAGGCGTCTCTACCCAGAGAAACCAGAGGATCAGTGTTCTTCACAATCTCTTCAATCGCTTCAAGAGAAACGACAATGAAAATGTCTAGCTCACGTTTGATCGCCTCACCGACATCACAAATGAACTTCAGGCTCTCGGCGCCACTGAGATCACCAAGCATGAAATTGTCAAGACACTGCTGGGATCACTTGACACCTCTTTTGACACCCTTGCCCTCATGATACAAGAACGTCCTGACTTCAAGACACTCGATCCGTCTGATATACTTGAGAGGGTCAACACACATGAGTTCCAGCTTTCTGAGAAAAGAGATATTTATGGTCCCAACTATGGCCGAACTCGTGCTTTGAAGGCAAAAGCTGTTTCCTCATCTGAAGAAGAAGAATCTGACTGCGGTTCTGACGATCCTGAAGACATTGGAAAGGAACTTGCCATGCTTGTGAAGAAGTACCAGAGGTTCACCAAGAAGAAGGGCTTTAGAAAGTCTTTACGATCCAGCTCAAGAAATGATGAAGCTTCCACTCATGACAACAGGAAGAGAACCTGCCACAAATGCAAGAAACCTGGTCACTACATATCTGAGTGTCCACAGTGGGACAATGAGAAGAAGAAGAAGAAGAGCAAGGAATATGACTCTGATGACAAGAAGAAGAAGAAATCCTCAAAATCTTCTTCGAAGTCTTCATCATACAAGAAGAGCTCATCTGGCAAGGCTCGTGCTTTTGTTGGCAAGGAAATGGATTCAGAGGAGGAGTCTGCTTCGGAGGAGGCGGAGGTGGAGTCTGGTGAGGAGTCCGACCCTAGCGTTGCAAGTCTGGCTCTAGCCACAGCCTATGTCGCCAAGTCCATCTTCAACAGTGAAGACAATGACGTCCACACCAATGCTGAAGCTAATGACAAAGACGATTCTTCTCCCACCTACTGCTTCATGGCACGAGGTGCCAAGGTAAAATCTCGTGATGCTTACTTTCAAACTTCAAGTGAAGACGACTCTGATTGTGAATCCAAACCCAGCTACGAAACACTTGCGAAAATTGCAACTGAACAACAAAGGGCTATGGAACATACTCAAAAATTGTTAGACAAAAGCGATGACCTGTTGGACGCGGAAATGACACGTTCACAGTCCTTAGTAGAAGACATAAAAAATCTTCATGCTAAGTACCAAGAACTTAAAAATCTTCATGATACGCTCTCAACCACATATGAAAAGCTCTCCTATGATTATCTTCAAAGGAAGCAAGAGCTTGAGAAATTGAAAGCGACTCATGAAGATCTTCAAGCAGAGAATGAGTCACTTCACGCTCAACAGATCAGTCCCGCTCAGGATGGATTCGAACCACCATGTTTAAAATGCATTGAGCGTGATAACGCTACATATGTTGCTGAATGTTCCACTGCTGCTGCTGCTGTTTCATTGTCTTCAACTACTGATGTGGTTACTAACCCCTCTGCGGAGGATACCACTAGTATTGCTGATGAAAATGCTAGGTTGAAGACATTGCTTGAAACAGGGATGTACAAAAGTTTGAAGGGACATCAGACTCTCTGCGATGTCCTCAAAAAGCAGATTCTGAACCGAAACCCTAGGAAAGAGGGTGTTGGGTTCGAGAGGAAAATGAATGCTGATGGTTCCTACTGGAAGCCTGAGCAGTATCCCAAAACCACATGGGTTGCTGCAAAGGAACCTTCAGTGGATCCATCCACTTTATCTGGATTTACCTGTGCTAATCCTATTATTATTGATGAATCCTTTGATGCAAACTATAAACTGTTCAAAAATCAGAATGGTGAAGTGTTTGCCAGGTATATTGGTACTAACTGCAGGAATGGACCTCCTATGAAGAAGATCTGGGTACCCAAAAGCTGCCTTGAGAATCTTCCAGTGAATGTCATCATGACACCACCAGTGAAGAAGACAAACCCCAGACCAAAGGCATCATATGGTCCAACAGCTACTTGCGAACACAAGACTCACTTGAGTCACCCTAATGCCAATGTTTTGCAGGGAAATCATTCTCAGACTCATGAATATGAGCGTGTGTCTTCAAATCGATATGTTCATAGAACTAAGAACTTCTCTGCTTATTCACATGAGTATCATTCATCTCCTGCAAGGCTATTTGCTAGGGCTTCAAAGCCGAAATTCTCAGATACTGCACTTAGACTCATTGCTTCTAAGCCACCCCTGAAAATGTGGGTGGTGAAGAAGAACTAACTCTCTTTTGCAGAATGTGGTCTCCAGCCAGCAATCAATGGCGTCCGATATAATTGCTGGGGACCTAAAACATAGAGGGACGCATGATAAAATGACTTACTATGAATTCCACATATGAATCTCTTGTCTGTCATACTGTGTGCTAATCTTGATCTAAACTGTGATAATCCATGTGTGTGTAAAATGCTTATGCTTCACAACATACCTTGTGAAGCCTATCCTCCTAACTGCACTGTAGGGCATGTCACCAAAAGCTTCAGAATGGATTATTGACAGTGGATGCACTAATCATATGACTGGTGATCAAAGTCTTCTCATGGACTCAACCTTATGTCCATCCGACAAAAGTAAAATCACATTTGCTGACACTGGTAAAGGCAGAGTATTGGGTCTAGGTAGAGTTGCAATCTCAAGGGATCAACACATGGATAAAGTGATGCTTGTTGAATCGCTTGGATTCAACTTAATGTCTGTCTCAATGCTTTGTGACTTAAACATGATTGTGATATTTGGAAAATATCGTTGCCTTGTACTAATGGAATCTGACAAATCTCTAGTCTTTGAAGGGTATAGGAAAGGTGATCTATACATGGTAGATTTCTCAGCAGGTCCAAAACTTGCCGTATGACTTCTTGCTAAAGCTTCAGAATGCTGGCTCTGGCATCGAAGGCTGGGGCACGCTGGCATGAGGAACTTGCATACTCTCGTCAAAAAGAAGCATGCCATAGGCATCGAAGGTGTCAAGTTCAAGAAAGATCATCTATGTGGTGCCTGCGAAGCTGGAAAGATGACAAGGGCCAAGCATCCCTCGAAGACAATCATGACAACATCTCAACCCTTCGAGCTGCTTCACATGGACTTATTTGGACCTACCCACTACTCCACCCTCACAACAACGGCGTGTCTCTATGGCTTCGTCATTGTTGATGACTACTCAAGATACACATGGGTGCACATAATTCTCTACAAGACTGAAGTACAAGATGTCTTCAGACGATTCGCCAATCGAGCAATGAACAACTATGGTGTCAAGATCAAGCATATCAGAAGTGATAACGGCACTGAATTCAAGAACACCAGGCTTGATCTTTATCTGGATACAATGGGAATCACTCATGAATTTTCTGCTCCATACACACCTCAGCAAAATGGCATTGTTGAGCGCAAGAACAGAACCCTCATCGAGATGGCTCGAACAATGCTTGACGAGTACAAGACACCAAGAAAGTGTTGGGAAACGTAATAATTTCAAAAAATTTCCTACGCACACACAAGATCATGGTGATGGCATAGCAACGAGAGGGGAGAGTATTGTCCACGTACCCTCGTAGACCGTAAGCGGAAGCGTTATGACAACGCGGTTGATGTAGTCATACGTCTTCATGATCCGACCAATCCAAGTACCAAACGTACGGCACCTCCGAGTTCAGCACACGTTCTGCTCGATGACGATCCCCGGGCTCCGATCCAGCAAAGCGTCGGGTATGAGTTCCGTCAGCACGACGGCGTGGTGACGATGATGATGTTCTACCGGCGCAGGGCTTCGCCTAAACTCCGCGACGATATGACCGAGGTGGAATATGGTGGAGGGGGGCACCGCACACGACTAAGGAACGATCCGTAGATCAACTTGTGTGTTATGGGGTGCCCCTGCCCCCGTATATAAAGGAGGGAGGGGGAGGTGCGGCCGGCCAAGGAGGGCGCGCCAAGGAGGAGTCCTACTCCCACCTGGAGTAGGATTCCCCCCCTTCCAAGTAATAGGAGTAGGAGTCAAGGAAAGGGGGAAGAGAAGAGAAGGAAGGAGGGGGCGCAGCCCCTCCCCCTAGTCCAATTCGGACTAGGCCTTGGGGGGCGCCCAACCTCTCCTCTCTCTTTCCCCTAAAGCCCAATAAGGCCCATATACTCCCCGGCGAATTCCCGTAACTCTCCGGTACTCCGGACAATACCCGAATCACTCGGAACCTTTCTGAACTCCGAATATAGTCATCCAATATATCAATCTTTATGTCTCGACCATTTCGAGACTCCTCGTCATGTCCTCGATCTCATCCGGGACTCCAAACTCCTTCGGTACATCAAAACTCATAAACTCATAATATAACTGTCATCGAAACCTTAAGCGTGAGGACCCTACGGGTTCGAGAACTATGTAGACATGACCGAGACACGTCTCCGGTCAATAACCAATAGCGGAACCTGGATGCTCATATTGGCTCCCACATATTCTACGAAGATCTTTATCGGTCAAACCGCATAACAACATACGTTGTTCCCTTTGTCATCAGTATGTTACTTGCCCGAGATTCTATCGTTGGTATCCAATACCTAGTTCAATCTCGTTACTGGCAAGTCTCTTTACTCGTTACGTAATGCATCATTCCGTAACTAACTCATTAGCTACATTGCTTGCAAGGCTTATAGTGATGTGCATTACCGAGAGGGCCCAGAGATACCTCTCCGACAATCGGAGTGACAAAACCTAATCTCGAAATACACCAACCCAACATGTACCTTTGGAGACACCTGTAGTACTCCTTTATAATCACCCAGTTACGTTGTGACGTTTGGTAGCACCCAAAGTGTTCCTCCGGTAAATGGGAGTTGCATAATCTCATAGTTACAGGAACATGTATAAGTCATGAAGAAAGCAATAGCAACATACTAAACGATCAAGTGCTAAGCTAACGGAATGGGTCAAGTCAATCACATCATTGTTCTAATGACGCGATTCCATTAATCAAATGACAACACATGTCTATGGTTAGGAAACATAACCATCTTTGATTAATGAGCTAGTCAAGTAGAGGCATACTAGTGACACTATGTTTGTCTATGTATTCACACATGTATTATGTTTCCGGATAATACAATTCTAGCATGAATAATAAACATTTATCATGAAATAAGGAAATAAATAATAACTTTATTATTGCCTCTAGGGCATATTTCCTTCAGTCTCCCACTTGCACTAGAGTCAATAATCTAGTTCACATCGCCATGTGATTTAACATCAATATTCATATCTGTATATGATTAACACCCATAGTTCACATCGTCATGTGACCAACACCCAAAGGGTTTACTAGAGTCAATAATCTAGTTCACATCGCTTATGTGATTAACACCCAAAGAGTACTAAGGTGTGATCATGTTTTGCTCGTGAGAGAAGCTTAGTCAACGGGTCTGTCACATTCAGAGCCATATGTATTTTGCAAATATTCTATGTCTACAATGCTCTGCACGGAGCTACTCTAGCTAATTGCTCCCACTTTCAATATGTATCCAGATTGAGACTTAGAGTCATCTGGATCGGTGTAAAAGCTTGCACCGATGTAACTCTTTACGACGGGCTTTTTTATCACCTCCATAATTGAGAAATATTTCCTTAGTCCTCACTAAGGATATTCTTGACCAATGTCCAGTGATCTACTCTTAGATCACTATTGTACTCCCTTGTCAACTACAGAGCAAGGTATACAATAGGTCTGGCACATAGCATAGCATACTTTATAGAACCTATGACTGAGGCATAGGGAATGACTTTTCATTTTCTTTCTATTTTCTGCCATGGTCTGGTTTTGAGTCTTACTCAACATCACACCTTTGTATCACAGGCAAGAACTCTTTCTTTGACTGTTCCATTTTGAACTACTTCAAAATCTTGTCAAGGTATGTACTCATTGAAAAATCTTATCAAGCGTTTTGATCTATCTCTATAGATCTTGATGCTCAATATGTAAGCAGCTTCACCGAGGTCTTTATTTGAAAAACTCTTATTCAAGTATCCTTTCATGCTATCCAGAATTTCTATATCATTTCCAGTCAACAATATGTCATCCACATATAATATTAGAAATGCTACAGAGCTCCCACTCACTTTCTTGTAAATACAGGCTTCTCAAAAAGTCTGTATAAAACCATATGCTTTGATCAAACTCATCAAAGCATATATTCCAACTCCGAGATGCTTGCACCAGTCCATCGATGGATCGCTGGAGCTTGCACATTTTGTTAGCACCTTTCGGATCGACAAAACCTTCTGGTTGCATCATATACAACTCTTCTTCCAGAAATCCATTCAGGAACACGGTTTTGATATCCATTTGCCAGATTTCATAAAATGTGGCAATTGCTAACATGATTCGGACAGACTTAAGTATCGTTACGAGTGAGAAAATCTCATCATATTCAACACCTTGAACTTGTCGAAAACCTTTTGCAACAAGTCGAGCTTTATAGATAGTAACACTACTATCAACGTCCGTCTTCCTCTTGAAGATCCATTTATTTTCTATGGCTTGCCGATCATTGGGCAAGTCCACCAAAGTCCACACTTTGTTCTCATACATGGATCCTATCTCAGATTTCATGGCCTCCAACCATTTCGCGGAATCTGGGCTCATCATTGCTTCCTCATAGCTCGTAGGTTTATCATGGTCTAGTAACATGACTTTCAGAATAGGATTACCATACCACTCTGGTGCGGACCGTACTCTGGAAGACCTACGAGGTTCTGTAGTAACATGATCTGAAGTTTCATGATCATCATCATTAGCTTCCTCACTAATTGGTGTAGGAATCACTGGAACTGATTTCAGTGATGAACTATTTTCCAATTCGGGAGAAGGTACAGTTACCTCATCAAGTTGTACTTTCCTCCCACTCACTTCTTTCGAGAGAAACTCCTTCTCTAGAAAGGATCCATTTTTAGCAACGAATATCTTGCCTTCGGATCTGTGATAGAAGGTGTACCCAACAGTTTCCTTTGGGTATTCTATGAAGACGCACTTCTCCGATTTGGGTTCGAGCTTATCAGGTTGAAAACCTTTTTCATATAAGCATCGCAACTCCAAACTTTAAGAAACGACAACTTGGGTTTCTTGCTAAACCACAGTTCATATGGTGTCGTCTCAATGGATTTAGATGGTGCCCTTTTAACGTGAATGCAGCTGTCTCTAATGCATAACCCCAAAACAATAGTGGTAATCAGTAAGAGACATCATAGATCGCACCATATCCAATAAAGTGCGGTTACGACGTTCGGACACACCATAACATTGTGGTGTTCCAGGTGGCATGAGCTGTGAAACTATTCCACATTGTTTTAATTGAAGACCAAACTCGTAACTCAAATATTCGTCTCCGCGATCAGATCATAGAAACTTTATTTTCTTTTTACGATGATTTTTCCACTTCACTCTGAAATTCTTTGAACCTTTCAACTATTTCAGATTTATGTTTCATCAAGTAGATATACCCATATCTGCTCAAATCATCTTGTGAAGGTCAGAAAATAACGATACTTGCCACGAGCATCAACACTCATTGGATCGCATACATCGGTATGTATTATTTGCAATAAGTCAGTAGCTTGTTCCACTGTTCCGGAGAATGGAGTTTTAGTCATCTTACCCAAAAGGCACGGTTCGCAAGCATCAAATGATTCATAACCAAGTGATTCCAAAAATCCATCTTTATGGAGTTTCTTCATGCGCTTTACACAGATATGACCCAAATGGCAGTGCCACAAATAAGTTGCACTATCATTATTAACTTTGCATCTTTTGGCATCAATATTATGAATATGTGTATCACTATGATCGAGATCCAACAAACTATGTTCATTGGGTGTATGACCATCGAAGGTCTTATTCATGTAAACAGAATAACAATTATTCTCTAACTTTAAATGAATAACCGTATCGCAATAAACATGATCAAATCATATTCATGCTCAACGCAAATGCCAAATAACATTTATTTAGGTTCAACACTAATTCCGAAAGTATAGGGAGTGTGCGATGATGATCATATCAATCTTGGAACTACTTCCAACACACATTGTCACCTCACCCTCAACTAGTTTCTGTTTATTCTGCAACTCCCGTTTCGAGTTACTACTCTTAGCAACTGAACCTAGTATCAAATACCAAGGGGTTGCTATAAACACTAGTAAATTACACATCAATAACATGTATATCAAATATACCTATGTTCACTTTGCCATCCTTCTTATCCGCCAAATATTCAAGGCATTTCCGCTTCTAGTGACCATTTCCTTTGCAGTATAATCACTCAATTTCAGGCTTTGGTCCAGCTTTGGGCTTCTTCGCGGGAGTGACAACTTGCTTGCCATTCTGCTTGAAGTTCCCTTTCTTTCCCTTTGCCCTTTTCTTGAAACTAGTGGTCTTGTCAATCATCAACACTTGATGCTCTTTCTTGATTTCTACCTTTGTCGATTTCAGCATCACGAAGAGCTCGGGAATCGTTTTCGTCATCCCTTGCATTATAGTTCATCACGAAGTTCTACTAACTTGGTGGTGGTGACTAGAGAATTCTGTCAATCACTATCTTATCTGGAAGATTAACTCCCACTTGATTCAAGCGATTATAGTACCAAGACAATCTGAGCACATGCTCACTAGTTGAGCGATTCTCCTCCATCTTTTAGCCATAGAACTTGTTGGAGACTTCATATCTCTCAACTCGGGTATTTGCTTGAAATATCAACTTCAACTCCTGGAACATCTCATATGGTCCATGACATTCAAAAACATCTTTGAAGTCTCAATTCTAAGCCGTTAAGCATGATGCACTAAACTGTCAAGTAGTCATCATATTGAGCCAGCCAAACGTTCATAACGTTTGCATCTGCTCCTGCAATCGGTCTGTCACCTAGCGCTGCATTAAGGACATAATTCTTCTGTGCAGCAATGAGGACAAACCTCAGATCACGGATCCAATCCGCATCATTGCTACTAACATCTTTCAACACAATTTTCTCTAGGAACATATCAAAATAAACATATGAAAGCAACAACGCAAGCTATTGATCTACAACATAATTTGCAAAATACTACCAGGACTAAGTTCATGATAAATTTAAGTTCAATTAATCATATTACTTAAGAACTCCCACTTAGACAGACATCTCTCTAGTCATCTAAGTGATTACGTGATCCAAATCAACTAAACCATGTCCGATCATCACGTGAGATGGAGTAGTTTCAATGGTGAACATCACTATGTTGATCATATCTACTATATGATTCATGTTCGACCTTTCGGTCTCCGTGTTCCGAGGCCATATCTGTATATGCTAGGCTCGTCAAGTTTAACCTGAGTATTCCGCGTGTGCAACTATTTTGCACCCGTTGTATTTGAACGTAGAGCCTATCACACCCGATCATCACGTGGTGTCTCAGCACGAAGAACTTTCGCAATGGTGCATACTCAGGGAAAACACTTCTTGATAATTAGTGAGAGATCATCTTAAAGTGCTACCGTCAATCAAAGCAAGATAAGATGCATAAAGGATAAGCATCACATGCAATCAATATAAGTGATATGATATGGCCATCATCATCTTGTGCTTGTGATCTCCATCTCCGAAGCACCATCGTGATCACCATCGTCACCGGCGCGACACCTTGATCTCCATCGTAGCATCGTTGTTGTTACGCCACCTATTTCTTTTACGACTATCGCTACCGCTTAGTGATAAAGTAAAGCAATTACATGGCGTTTGCATTTCATACAATAAAGCGACAACCATATGTCTCCTGCCAGTTGCCGATAACTTCGGTTACAAAACATGATCATCTCATACAATAAAATATAACATCACGTCTTGACCATATCACATCACAACATGCCCTGCAAAAACAAGTTAGACGTCCTCTACTTTGTTGTTGCAAATTTTACGTGGCTGCTACGGGCTTAGCAAGAACCGTTCTTACCTACGCATCAAAACCACAACGATAGTTCGTCAAGTTAGTGCTGTTTTAACCTTCGTAAGGACCGGGCGTAGCCACACTCGGTTCAACTAAAGTTGGAGAAACAGACACCCGCTAGTCACCTGTGTGCAAAGCACGGCGGTAAAACCAGTCTCGCGTAAGCGTACACGTAATGTCGGTCCAGGCCGCTTCATCCAACAATACCGCTGAACCAAAGTATGACATGCTGGTAAGCAGTATGACTTGTATCGCCCACAACTCACTTGTGTTCTACTCGTGCATATGACATCTACGCATAAAACCTGGCTCGAAAGCCACTGTTGGGGAACGTAATAATTTCAAAAAATTTCCTACGCACACGCAAGATCATGGTGATGGCATAGCAACGAGAGGGGAGAGTATTGTCCATGTACCCTCGTAGACCGTAAGAGGAAGAGGTATGACAACGCGGTTGATGTAGTCATACGTCTTCATGATCCGACCGATCCAAGTACCGAACGTACGGCACCTCCGAGTTCAGCACACGTTCAGCTCGATGACGATCCCCGGGCTCCGATCCAGCAAAGCGTCAGGGATGAGTTCCGTCAGCACGACGGCGTGGTGACGATGATGATGTTCTACTGGCGCAGGGCTTTGCCTAAACTCCACGACGATATGACCGGGGTGGAATATGGTGGAGGGGGCACCGCACACGGCTAAGGAACGATCCGTAGATCAACTTGCGTGTTATGGGGTGCCCCCTGCCCCCGTATATAAAGGAGGGAGGGGGAGGTGCGGCCGGCCAAGGAGGGCGCGCCAAGGAGGAGTCCTACTCCCACCTGGAGTAGGATTCCCCCCCTTCCAAGTAATAGGAGTAGGAGTCAAGGAAAGGGGGAAGAGAAGAGAAGGAAGGAGGGGGCGCAGCCCCTCCCCCTAGTCCAATTCGGACTAGGCCTTGGGGGGGTGCCCAACCTCTCCTCTCTCTTTCCCCTAAAGCCCAATAAGGCCCATATACTCCCCGGCGAATCCCGTAACTCTCCGGTACTCCGGCCAATACCCGAATCACTCGGAACCTTTTCGAACTCCGAATATAGTCATCCAATATATCGATCTTTATGTCTCGACCATTTCGAGACTCCTCGTCATGTCCCCGATCTCATTCGGGACTCCAAACTCCTTCGGTACATCAAAACTCATAAACTCATAATATAACTGTCATCGAAACCTTAAGCGTGAGGACCCTACAGGTTCGAGAACTATGTAGACATGACCGAGACACGTCTCCGGTCAATAACCAATAGCGGAACCTGGATGCTCATATTGGCTCCCACATATTCTATGAAGATCTTTATCGGTCAAACCGCATAACAACATACGTTGTTCCCTTTGTCATCGGTATGTTACTTGCCCGAGATTCTATCGTCGGTATCCAATACCTAGTTCAATCTCGTTACTGGCAAGTCTCTTTACTCGTTACGTAATGCATCATTCCGTAACTAACTCATTAGCTACATTGCTTGCAAGGCTTATAGTGATGTGCATTACCGAGAGGGCCCAGAGATACCTCTCCGACAATCGGAGTGACAAAACCTAATCTCGAAATACGCCAACCCAACATGTACCTTTGGAGACACCTGTAGTACTCCTTTATAATCACCCAGTTACGTTGTGACGTTTGGTAGCACCCAAAGTGTTCCTCCGGTAAACGGGAGTTGCATATCTCATAGTTACAGGAACATGTATAAGTCATGAAGAAAGCAATAGCAACATACTAAACGATCAAGTGCTAAGCTAACAGAATGGGTCAAGTCAATCACATCATTCTTCTAATGACGTGATCCCATTAATCAAATGACAACACATGTTATGGTTAGGAAACATAACCATCTTTGATTAATGAGCTAGTCAAGTAGAGGCATACTAGTGACACTATGTTTGTCTATGTATTCACACATGTATTATGTTTCCGGATAATACAATTCTAGCATGAATAATAAACATTTATCATGAAATAAGGAAATAAATAATAACTTTATTATTGCCTCTAGGGCATATTTCCTTCAGAAAGCTCTGGCCTGAAGCCATTGATACAACTTGTCACATCATCAACCGTGTCTACATCCATAAGCTTCTGGGCAAAATATCCTATGAGCTCCTCACTGGCAAGAAGCCAAATGTCAGCTACTTCAGAGTCTTTGGTGCTAGATGTTGGATCAAGGATCCCCATCACAAGTCAAAATGTGAACCCAAAGCTCACGAAGGCTTCATGCTTGGCTGTGGAAAGGATTCACACTCTTACAGAGTCTTCAACCTCTTCCACTACAAAATTGTTGAAATAGTGGATGTGCGATTTGATGAAACCAATGGGTCACAAAGAGAAATTCTGCCAAGTAAACTTGATGAAGCTCCTTCCTGTGAATCTATCAAGTTGATGGGAACTGGTGAGATCATGCCCTCTGAAGCACAGCCTGAAGAGGAACTTATCATCTCTACACTAAATCAACCTGAAGACAATGCTCAGACCGAAGACAATTCTCCCAATGATGAAAATGATCAGCCAGAGCAGAATCTTCGTCCTGTTCATCCTCGTGTTGCAAATGAAGTTCAAATAGAGAAGATTATTGACAGCATCAATGCACCTGGTCCGCTCACTCGCTCAAGAGCAACACAACTAGCAAATTTTTGTGGGAATTTTTCATGTGTGTCAATATCAGAACCCAAGAAAGTTGCTGAAGCTTTTATGGAACCTGAATGGATTCAAGCCATGCAAGAAGAACTTCAACAGTTCAAGATGAATAATGTTTGGGAACTTGTCAAGCGACCTGACCCTCGCAAGCATAACATTATTGGAACAAAGTGGATATATCGGAACAAGCAAGATGAGCATGGTCAAGTCGTCAGAAACAAAGCTCGTCTTGTGGCTCAAGGATATACTCAAGTTGAAGGAATTGACTTCGATGAAACATTTGCTCCTGTTGCTAGGCTTGAAGCTATTCGCATACTGCTAGCCTATGCTAATCATCACAACATCTTGCTATATCAAATGGATGTAAAGAGTGCATTTCTAAATGGCAAGATTGAAGAAGAAGTATATGTTGCACAACCACCTGGCTTTGAAGATCCAAAACATCCTGATATGGTGTACAAACTGAACAAAGCACTGTATGGCCTCAAACAAGCTCCTCGTGCCTGGTATGATACAATAAAAGACTTCCTGAAGAGCAAAGGCTTCAAACCTGGATCTCCCGATCCCACACTCTTCACGAAGACATATGATGGTGAACTGTTTGTGTGCCAAATATATGTGGATGACATAATCTTCGGCTGCACCAACCAGAAGTACAATGATGAGTTTGGGTACATGATGCAAGAGCAATATCAAATGTCTATGATGGGAGAGCTGAAGTTCTTCCTTGGTCTTCAAATTCGTCAGCAACGAAATGGCATCTTCATATCTCAAGAAAAATACCTCAAAGATTGTCTGAAGAAGTTTGGAATGGAAGACTGCAAAGGATACACGACGCCAATGCCAGCCAAGCACCATCTTGGTCCCGACGACAATGGTAAAGAGTTTGATCAAAAGGTATACTGCTCCATGATTGGTTCTTTGCTTTATTTATGTGCATCTAGGCCAGATATTATGCTTAGTGTTTGCATGTGTGCTCGATTCCAAGTGGCATCAAAGGAATCGCATCACTTAGCTGTGAAGCGAATTCTTCGATATTTGGCTTACACCCCAACACTAGGATTATGGTATCTAAAGGGCTCAAGGTTTGATCTGGTTGGATTCTCGGATGCTGATTATGCTGGTGACAAAGTGGATCGCAATTCTACATCAGGCACATGTCATTTTCTCGGTCGATCACTTGTCTGTTGATCTTCAAAGAAGCAGAACTGTGTGTCACTCTCAACTGTTGAATCTGAATACATTGCTGCTGGATCTTGTTGTGCTCAGCTTCTATGGATGAAGCAAACTCTCAAGGACTATGGCATCGATCTGAAGCAAGTCCCTCTCTTCTGCGACAACGAAAGTGCCATCAAGATTGCCAACAATCCAGTCCAGCATTCAAAGACAAAGCACATTGAAATACGTCATCACTTTCTCAGAGATCATGTTATGAAGAAAGATATAGATATCATGCACGTCAACACTGAAGAGCAACTGGCAGATATCTTCACAAAGCCCTTGGACGAGAAAAGGTTTTGCAAGTTACGGTGTGAGCTAAATATCTTGGAATCCTTGAATGTCCTATGATCAGGCACACATCCTAACACTTATGCAGGTTGATGACTTAGATGTGCAACACACAAAGTAATGTATATCTTCAATCAATGAAGATTTACACTCTGAGTGTGAATACATTAACATGGAATTTGACTTCGGAGCGCCACGATAATTGTGCACCGTGTCTGGGTCTAATACTTCCTATACGGTGGGTAACGCCACCACCAAATTTCTCTGTTTGAAGTGTTTCACTCATGGCGTTATTTTGCAAAGATTTCGCATTTGGTTTGTCTTCAGTTTCAATTTATCTTCGTGATTTTTCTTCGCTATAGTGATTTGATTGCATATATATATATACTAGCGTTCTGTCTTCTACAACATTCACTTATAGCTATGTCTTCACTGTTGAATCTTTTGAACTAAGTGAATGTGATCGGACCCTAATCTCTCACTGCTTACTATCTCAAACTCTATCTGTCCAAATCATATGCATTCTATTGAAACTGTCGAATGTCTTCTCTGCATCCTTGTCAGCAGAAGACACAGAGATAAACATCAATTTCTATTTAAATGAATCATCTTAATTGTCGATATCCGGAGAAGCCGGAACGAACATCCGACATACCTGGCGGGCGTGGGAACGTGGGACAATTCTAAATATGTTGCATGCTTGCCACGTACCCCACGGATGTGAACAGACAGGGGCACCTGCATAATTGCGCTGTGCAGCACACCTACTTATAAATATGTGTCCCCTGCGGTAAAGAAATCCTTCTTCCACCTCTCCACCTCCGTCAAAACCCTAGCGCCACCGCTAGCTCTCGACGATGCCGGCGACGAAGCACTTAGCTGTCGCGACTTCTCCGACGCCGTCCTCACGCTGGCCGCGGACATCTTTCTCTCCGCCGTCGCCGTAGGTGTCCTCCGTCGCCAAGTTAGGGCACGGTGGGCTGAACTGCTCGGTCTCTCATTCTTCCCATCTAGCAGTTCTTCGTGCGGTAATTATAACTCTATTTTTACCACCTTTTTGATCTTCATAGATTCATCCTACTTACCGAAAGTGGTTTCTGCCTACTAAATGTTAGATCTATTCTATCTGCATCTCATAATGCCTAGTCTATTCACTTAGATTTCCTATCTAGTTTGATTCCTCACTTGTACTTATTCACGGATTGGTACAAATCTGGAACCAACTCACCACATATAAGTGAATGTCTTCGCATCATGAGGTCAATGTCTTCAAACTGATTTATCTTCAAAATCTTCTGAGAATGCATATGACCTCTTCCCCTTCCCTCACATCTCTAATGCTGTCACAGGTACATGTCCGTGGGAGAATCCCTTGGTTCTCATAGTCTGCATTCGTTTGCAGAATACTTACAACATCATATCAATTCTCCTGAAGCCAGTTCCTGCTTGACCAGCAAGCGTAAATCTCTGAAGCCTCTGAACGTATTGAAGCCATTCAGATTGAAGTTCATGGCTGCAGAAAAATCAGCAAGGAAGGGTGGCAGACAGCGCAGAGGAGGAACATCCAAAGATCTGCCTGATGACCTAGCAGAACTGTACAAGACAGACCCTGAAGAGACTTATCATCAGCGCAAGACACGAATCCAATGGATTCGACGCTATTGGGCTGAAGAATGGTTCAAGTACAAGTTCGTCACCAAGGAATATGCAGAGAAAAATGCTATCAAGAGTCCTTGGGGCGATATTCTCTATCGAGGCCTTCAACCCAAGAACAGAGCTGAAGCCATTGAGCAAGAATTCTATCCTTGCATGGTCCGTCGACCACAGCCTGAAGAAGCCGACCCATCGTCATTACTCTGGTGTAGCGACGACAATCTCTTCAAGCGCTACTTCTAGTTTGCTGTGTCTTCGGCAAAGGAAAACAAGAAGTCATGGGGGTTGGACTTCAATCCTGGTCCCTCTGCTCCCCGTGAGCATGGGACTCGTGAAGCTGAAGAAAATAGAATTGGCCCCTTTGCAAACCTTGATGGCCTCATCTCCTACATCTTGGTACAAGGTGCCAAAGTGGATCATTCTGACAATGATGCTGATTCTGATGAAGCCCCAGCTCCTCCTTCAAAACCACAGAAGCAAAAGAAGCTAAAGGCTTCTAAACCCGTACCACCAAAAGCTTCTCATGCGAAGCCACTGGCCACTGCACCTCCTGAAGCCAGTGTGCAGTCTGAAGATCAATCCCGTGTCTCCAAGAGGACGGAGAAGAAAAAGCAACTTGTCAGGCGTGCTGATCAAGCTCTGACTCATGCTGCTATTCTGCGTGAAGAACCCATTGATCTATCAAGTGATGAAGATCTTGCAGATGATGCTCTTGAGCAGCTGATAAAGAGCAAGGAAGAAGCAGAAATCTTCAACAATTTGCCTCTCTTTGATGTGGCCATCATCCACAATTTCATTGATGAGTGGTTCGACACCCCAAATGTCAGCTTTGAAGATTTACAGCTTCCAATTGGCCTCAGCGTCTCTTTCAATGGCGCCATTGCTTCTGAGCTGGCTCTCGCTCAAAGAATTGTTGAGCTCAAGCACAAGATTGATTATGAGAAGGCTCAATTCAAGAAGCATGTGGCCAAGCTAAGTGTTCAAGACGTCAGAAACTTTAAGGTCATGCTGCATGAGCTTAAAGAAGCTTTTCAGAAGAAGCGCCAAGAAGCTCAAGGCTCTCATGAGCGCATGAAGAGTTTGGCTGATAACTGTGTGCTTGCCTACAATGAGGCTGAGAAGCGCAAGTCACTTGGCCGTCCTGGCATTGACCCCAGAATGGCTGCAAAGAAAAAGAAGAAGTTTCCTGCTGCTCAGACTGCGCCTTCAAGCCAAGAAGCTCCACATATTATCTTCCCAAGTAGCATGAATGGATCGAAGCCAAAGGTCACCACAACCGCTTCTGAACAGAAGAAAACGAGGGCTGCAGAGGCAGAAGCTAGAAAGAGGAAGAATACCGAAGCCTCTGATGCCGCTCCCTCCAAGAAGAAGCGCAAGACCAAGAAGAATCAGGCTGCTCCCACAGAGCCCCTTTTTGTTGAACCCCTCTCAGTGATTCATCCTGCATCTGCATCCCAAGAACTTCACATGACTATGCATGAGCCTACTTCCACAGAGGCTCCTAAAGCTGAAGATATTCCAGCAGCTGAACCCACCGCTGCTGAAGACATTGGTCATCATGACAATGTTGAAGATGATGAAGTTCTTCCTCAGATTGAATACAATGTGGTATCATCGCCTGTTCGTACGAATGGCGAACTCATTAGCATTGGTCGTCCTCTGACGCCAATTACACAGGATGATTCATGGGCTGATCGCCCACAAGAACAAGACTCCCCCAGTACTCCCCTACTACAACAACAAGCTACCCCCAACGTGCAAGAAGAGGATGAAGACTTTCAGGCTCAGCCAACTCCATCTCCTAAAGTGAAGCGAGCTCTTTGCAGGCTTCGTAGAGGACAAAGGCCTGAAGTCCCTCTTTCGAGCGTTCCAGAAGGAGAAGTGCAACGTTCACCTGTTGCACGGCAAGTACTTTCTGAACCTGCTCCAACTGTGAATGTCTCCGAGTCTGAAGCACATGCTACTGAAGACAATCCGGCTGCATCAGCCGATGAAGAGCGTCAAGAAGAACATGTCTCTACTCCCCCCATTCAAGAAGAAGCAGTTCATGATCTGAACGTGTCTGTGTTTGACCCTCCAGCTCCTCAAGTGGAGGCTGAAAATGTTGAGGCTGCCACCACCAATGTCAATACAGCCAGTGACGTAGTCATGGATGATGCTAATGTGGAGCCCACACTAACTGTGCCTGAAGCAAATGTGGCTACTGAACCTGAAGTCAATGAGGATGCTGCACCTGAAGTCCATGAGGATGCTGCACCCGAAGCCAATGAGGATGCTGCACCTGAAGTCAACATGACAACTGCTCCCGAAGCACCTGTCGTGCAGCCTGCCTCCGATGTTGCCTCTGCTCCTGTTCCGCCTCCAAGGCCTCACACGATTGAGCAAGCATATAGTCATGGTCAGCTCACTACTGTCCGATGGCCCGTTTTGGTGCCTCCACCCTCTGCCTCAGGACCGCAATTTGACTATCATATTGAGCATAGGCCTCAAGTGCAGAAGCCAAAGCCCAGGTTGCCAAGGTTTCCAGGTACTGCCAACTCCCCCGGGTCCTTCAATGCTAATGGCTTCAAGAGCCACAACACATTCTTTGATAGCTCGAAGAACCCCTACACGAAGCCAAGAATTGCATCAGATCGGTTCTGGAGCTATCAACAGAGAAGCTATTACTCATGCGTGTTATATGATCAGGGTCGCATTTTCCCTCATATGCGCCTTGACACTGAAGCCATTGCTGGACTGCCATGCTTAGAAGAAGCACTTGATTGCTTTCGTGATGTTGGTCTGCTCTACTTTGTGACAGACAAAGAACATTGGAATGAAGAGCTATTGCTTCAATTCTATGCCACTCTGCACATTCGCGGCTACAACAGAGACATCAAGACATGGGTTCTCGAGTGGATGACTGGAAATGTTCATCATGAAGCCAAAGCTATGGACATCATCGAGCTTACAGGGCTTGCCACTCCTGGAGAACTGTATGAATCTGGATGTCAACATCATCGCAATGCCCTGGAAAGCATCTTTCATAGGCCTGAACCCAATATGAGTCAGATGCTGAGCATGATGAAGCCTTTGCCCCGTGATGCTGAATATCCAACAGAGTTCTTTGTTGAAGATCTTGAGTATCTTCCATGCACCATATATCATATCATCAGGCGGACTCTATGGCCTATCAAAGGACATTCATCAGCGGCAAAGCTTGAAGGAGCTATGAAGACTTTGGTCTTCTACATTTACAATGGCATCGGTTTCAATGCACAAGATTTCTTCATCAGACAACTGGCTGCCTCTAGTTCCGATCTCTTTGGTCTGAAGTTTTATGCTCCATGGGTCATGCGCCTCATAAAGCGACACTCTACTGTCAACTATCAACCTTCTGCTTGTAATCATGTGATTTTTCTACCTGAGGTTGATATGTCAGTTGAAGCTATATATCCTGACCCTGCCAAGAAGCCTATTTGTCTTCAGAATGCCGAGCACCAAAGCTTCACTCAACCCATTGAAGGTGTTCAAGCAGCAACACGAATCTATCCATTTGCTGGTAACACTCGTCTGCCTCACAGAGCGCCCACTGAAGCCACTGAAAGCACCATTGCCCAAAGGCCTCGCAAGCGTTCTCGCGTTCTCAATGACCGAGAACTTCTTGTGGCCCTTCATCAGAAACAGGATAAACATCACTTTTGGCTCAAGAGAAAGATGCAAAGCATCTTGGTGGATGTCAATCGCATTCGCAACCTTGCCACCAAGAATGCCTTTGTTGCTCATGAAACTTGCCGGAGATCATGGAAGAGTTTGACCCTGCTTAGTGCTGAAGCAGATCTTCAAGACGATGCCTTCAATGAAAGATTTCAGTTTGACTCCACTCCTCCACGGAATGTTGTCTTACGAAGAACTCCATCTCTTGAAGACTCTGAATATTCCTCCTCCGCGGCAACAGTTAATGCCAGAGTGATCGATGATGAAGATGACGCTACTTCATCACCTCCAACTACTGCACGCATCGACACTGCACCAAGTTCCTCTACACCGCCACCCAACGACAACAACCCTGCTGCTTCACCTACTCATCAAGAGGACGAGTAGATGCTCTATGTCTTCAAACCTTTTTGGTCATTACTGACAAAAGGGGGAGAAGCGTATGAGTTGATAGTCTTCAAGCGGGTTCATATGGGCGGTTTCATTATATTTTGCTGCGTGCTTACAACTCTTGCATTTTGATACGTTTGGTTCTTTGAGTTGTAACACCTAAACTTGATGGTCGTCTGCTACTTCTGCTACGTGGTTGCTTTACTCTGATGCGATGATAACTTCCGCACTTAGATCATCCTGCAGACGTCCATTTTTCATTATCCATGTCATTCTACTTGTTATATCATTTCATGCATGATGAATTATCTTCATAAGTTGAAGTGGATCTCCATAAGTACAACCTGCCATGTGCATTTGCAATCCAAAAGCAAATTATTAATATGCACATCTTCAGGGGGAGCCCTTGCTACTTATGAAGACAATTCCTATCCTTACAATTTCACATACTTTATCCCCGTTGAAAACTTCAACCAGTTTGTCATCAATCACCAAAAAGGGGGAGATTGTAAGTGCATCTAGTGCCACCCCTAGTTGGTTTTGGAGTATTGACGACAAAGTTGGTTGAGGGACTAATGCGTTTGTGAGAATTGCAGGATAACGCAGGTAGTGTCCCTCATTGATTCGGTTTAACTACTGGAGATGACCCCTAAAAATGTATGAAGACATTGAAGACAATGGTGGTATGAGAAGATATTCATATTGAAGACTATGACATGAGAAGACATTACGTGAAGACAATGGAGCGTGAAGACCGTGTGGTTTCATCGTTTCCTTTCTTCTTTGTTGAGTCATAGGAACCACCGTACTGTTAAGTGGGGTCCAAGTGAACTAAGTCAGAGTGACTGAAGTGATGCTCAACCCAAATCCTATGTCTTCGAGCGAAGACAATGTGAGCAAATCTTATCCAGAGTTGGATGAGTCAGCTTTGCTTGTAGCCCAAGTAAAGTTGTCGTGTGTGTTTGAAATCTGACTGTTGGAACACGTGTCAGTTCCTTAGTGACCCAGGGTCATTTTGGACAAATCAGGTCGGGTTGCCTGGTGGCTATAAATAGCCCACCCCCTACACCATAACTTGGTGGCTGCTCAGAGTTTGTATACGGCTTTTGTCGTTTGAGAGCAACCCACCTCGAAGCATTTGAGAGAGAGAAATCCTTGCGAGGACAAAGCCCAAACACCCAGAGCCAAAGAGTGTTAGGCATCACTGAAGTCTTTCTGTCTGTGTGACCTGAAGACTTATTACACTTGAGGACTGTGTATCCTCCAGCCGGTTAGGTGTCGCGTTTTGAGCATCCAAGAGTCATTGTGGATTGCCGAGTGAACGAAGTCTGTGAAGGTTTGGAAGTCTCCCTTGAAGACTTACCAGAGTGATTGGGCGAGGACTAAGTGACCTTAGCTCAAGGGGAATAAGGTGAAGACACGGTCTTCTGAGTTAAATCTCAGCCTCCCTAACCAGACGTACAGTTGTCACAGCAACTGGAACTGGTCCAACAAATCCTGTGTCCTCAACGAGCAACTGGTTCTATCTCTTCCCTCCTTTACTTTAAGTTTGTCTTCATGAAGTCATTGCTTATTGTTTTATCCGATTGACTTCATTGCTTGACTACTATTGTTGATTGGCTTCATACTATCTTCCATCCTGATCCTACTACCTAGCTGCTATTAATCTTCAAACGTTAATGCTATTGCATACTTGATTATGGCTTGCTTGTTGTAGTTTATCTTCCGCTGCATATCAATTAGGTTGTTTCTATCATTTGTCTTTGAAACTTCCATGTTTTGAAGACTTTCCAAAAATCGCCTATTCACCCCCCTCTAGTCGATAACTAGCACTTTCAAACGTAATGTAGGCATGTATTCCGAATATAGTCATACATGCTTATGGAAAAGAACTTGCATGACATCTTTTGTCCTACCCTCCCGTGGTAGCGGGGTCCTATTAGAAACTAAGGGATATTAAGGCCTCCTTTTTATAGAGTACCGGACCAAAGCATTAACACTTGGTGAATACATGAACTCCTCAAACTACGGTCATCACCAGGAGTGGTCCCGATTATTGTCACTTCGGGGTTGCCGGATCATAACACATAGTAGGTGACTATTGACTTGCAAGATAGGATCAAGAACTCACATATATTCATGAAAACATAATAGGTTCAGATCTGAAATCATGGCACTCGGGCCCTAGTGACAAGCATTAAGCATAGCAAAGTCATAGCAACATCAATCTTAGAACATAATGGATACTAGGGATCAAATCCTAACAAGACTAACTTGGTTACATGGTAAATCTCATCCAACCCATCACCGTCCAGCAAGCCTATGATGGAATTACTCACGCACTACGGTGATCATCATGAAATTGGTGATGGAGGATGGTTGATGATGGCGACGGCGACGGATTCCCCTCTCTGGAGCCCCGAACGGACTCCAGATCAGCCCTCCCGAGAGAGATTAGGGCTTGGCGGCGGCTCCATATCGTAAAACGCGATGAATCCTTCTCTCTGATTTTTTTCTCCCGAACATGAATATATGAAGTTGGCTTTGAGGTCGGTGGAGCCTCAGGGGGCCCATGAGACATGGGGTGCCCCCACCCTCGTGGACAGGGTGTGGGCCCCCTGGTCTTGATTCTTTCACCAGTATTTTTTATTAATTCAAAAAATATTCTCCGTGAAGTTTTTAGGTCATTCCAAGAACTTTTATTTCTGCACAAAAATAACACCATGGCAATTCTGCTGAAAACAGCGTCAGTCCGGGTTAGTTCCATTCAAATCATGCAAGTTAGAGTCCAAAACAAGGGCAAAAGTGTTTGGAAAAGTAGATACGATGGAGACGTATCAACTCCCCCAAGCCTAAACCTTTGCTTGTCCTCAAGCAATTCAGTTGACAAACTGAAAGTGATAAAGAAAAACTTTTACAAACTCTGTTTGCTCTTGTTGTTGCAAATATGTAAAGCTAGCATTCAAGTTTTCAGCAAAGATTATGAACTAACCACATTCACAATAGCATTTAGGTCTCATGTTTACTCATATCAATGGCATAATCAACTAGCGAGCAATAATAATAAATCTCAGATGACAACACTTTCTCAAAATAATCATAATATGATATAACAAGATGGTATCTCGCTAGCCCTTTCTGAGACCGCAAAACATAAATGCAGAGCACCTCTGAAGATCAAGGGCTGACTGGACATTGTAATTCATGGTAAAATAGATCCAGTCATAGTTATACTCAATATAAATTAATAGTAATGGATGCAAATGACAGTGGTGCTCTCCAATTGGTGCTTTTTAATAAGAGGATGATGACTGAACATAAAAGTAAATAGATAGGCCCTTCACAGAGGGAAGCAGGGATTTGTAGAGGTGCTAGAGCTCGAGTTTTGAAATAGAGATAAATAATATTTTGGGTGGTATACTTTCATTTTCAACATAACAACCAAGAGATCTTGATATATTCCATGCTACACACATTATAGGCGGTTCCCAAAAAGAATGGTAAAGTTTATACTCCCCCACCACCAACAAGCATCAATCCATGGCTTGCCCGGAACAACGGGTGCCTCCAACTAACAACAATCCTGGGGGAGTTTTGTTTGCAATTATTTTGATTTGATCATGGGACTGGGCATCCCGGTTACCGGCCATTTTCTCGTGAGTTGTGGCACCCCGATCCGCATGGAGCAAGGGGCCTTCGCACGTCAGCCCAGGATTACGCCTGACGCACGACAGGTCCATGATACAGCATTCCAAGTATAATAATATTCATCAAATACATGTGTATATGATTACATCATTGATGAATACAATTATCTGGCATAGCCCTAAGGCTACACGGATGGCGGCGGAAGTCTATTTAAATGGCGGCAGAAGTCTTGGTTTGGCAGCGTCTCACTCTGGCTGGACTCCATAACTCACATGACTTGCAAGATTACGGCCTAGCACAACGGAACAAGCGAACAATTCGGGTACGACCTACAAAACTGGCATGACATGCCAGGTCAATACATTGAATGTACTTGCAAGACAACCAAATACATTGCATCCAAACAAACAGATGACAAAGCAAGAACCAAGCATATGCAACAGTCTACTTCAACACAACTTCTAAGCATGGCATGATATTAACTAGAATCATAAATCAAACTAAGCATGAATAACATCACAACATCTACTAGCATGGCATATCAAACTTACTTCTAGCAGAGCAACAACAAAGCATAGCGTATCAAAACATGGCATGGCATCAAGAAACTATGCTGAAAATAAACTACCAATTACCTCCCGTGAAGACATGTTGTATCAACCTTATGCAACAATCACTTACTCTGCCACGGCTCCTCGGAGCACAAGCATGACTTACCGAGACCTCTTCTCGGGGTCATATCAACACATCATCGTGACTTCTCACGATTATCTCATGGTCCAAGTCATGAAAAGATTTATCACATCTTAGTTATCACACAAGTTATTAGCAGATTTATCCTCCATTTCAACCGAGACCTGATAGTGTGACCTACTACAAACTTGTGCCCATGACCGAGGACGCGGCTATCGATAGATTGAATACACTCTACAGAGGTAGCGCACTTTACCCACACTACGGAACCCTGACCTCGCACTCCCATACGTGCGGACCACGGTGTTCCGACAAAGCCGAGCTACTGCCATGACAATCTCCCGACCACTCCGACCAACGCCCCCTTGGGGTTCAGTCCTGGGAGGCCTATTGTCTACCAAAGACACCAACGGCCACCGTCGTGGCAAAACGGTCCCAAACGGGGACAAGGTATACCATAAAAACAAAAACGAGCACACAAGGTTATGTCCGCCTACCTGATCAGGGTAGCGTGTGCCCATAACCTTCCCTCGCAGGAGGCACCAGCGAGAGGCATGACAATAGACCCAGCTAGGACCTCCCCATAAGGTAAATGTGGTTGCACTAGAGAAAGCTCGAGTTGGGTGGCACTGTGATATCCCAGTGATGACGGAGAAGGTTTTTAATTAAGTCATATTATTAACTTCTCCATCATCAATCATCATGCGAGCAGTATTAACATGAATGCAACAACTAACATGCAACATACCGATGTAGTAACAAAACATCAAGCATTTCAAAAGAACAATGATAGCATGCGAAACATGGCAATCCCAAGTACTAGCAAACTTATCAGTGCAACAGAATTATCATAGCATCGATACTGCTAACATGAAACTAAACTAGACAGAGGCATGATATTGTAGCAAACTAGCATGTCAACTTATTTTATGAAAGCATAAGCATGCAAGACAGATAACAAACATATAGCATGACTACAATAACAGTAGATGGAACAGACAAGAAACTACTGCAACTAAACACACACACGAGGTGCAAGCAAAGTCAACATGCAAGTTCGGGGCTCATGATAAGAGGTTGGCTTGCCTGGGATCGAGAAATACTCCGGGAAAAAGTGCGAAATGATCGCGGAAAGAGTTGTCGGAAACAGTTCTCTCTCGGAGGGGGCTGTTTATGGGCAAGGGAAAAGTGGTCATTTTCATTGTGTGAAAACATTATGAAAATGATACCAACGGAAAGAGTTCGACGAGACGAAGACCTGAGCGTTGGAATCACCTTAATCGGAGTTACGGTTGTCGAGATATGAAGGGTTGAAGTTCAGGGACCTATCAGTGAAATTTTTTCAGCAACACGCCCCTGGAGGAAAAACTGAACGCGCATTTCGTCCGAATATGCTTTTCAGCAGGGAAAACGTATTTTGGTCAAAGCAGAGCGAAAGTACGGTTTCGTTGACTGTAAGCGTATCTCGCAAAACACGCGTCCACTTATCCACGTCGGCCCGTGTCTTGTGCGGCTGACGGGTGGGACCCGCGCTGACTTATCCCTCTCCTCCTGCTCCTTCTTCTTTTTCCCGCGCGG
Source organism: Triticum dicoccoides (assembly GCF_002162155.2). Lineage (NCBI taxonomy): Eukaryota > Viridiplantae > Streptophyta > Magnoliopsida > Poales > Poaceae > Triticum > Triticum dicoccoides. Next base: position 630,763,741 of record NC_041385.1, read on the forward strand.
TGCTCACCTGGCCGAGGGAGCAGGCTCGCCCCGACGGCGACCGCTGGTGCATCCGACCACCATAGGAGACGGGCGACCTACCAATCTTCTCAGGAGGAAGAGGCGCATCTAATGGTGGTAGCCGCTGCCGCCGAGGAGCACCAGAGAAGGGGCTGCAGGGCCCGCGGCAGAAAGGAGCTTCGGCCACCGGTGAATAGGGGGCTCCGGTGGGGAAACGACGGGGCGAGGGGCTGGGGACGGGCGCTGGACCTAGGCGCTTCCAGTGGAGGGCTCGGATGGGGTAGGGGATCGGCCATGGTCGAGAATGGCCGAGGGGGATCAGGCGGTGGCCATTCGGCCATGGGGGCGACTGGAGGAGCTCCGGGGCTCGAGGAGAGGCTTGGGGAGGGGTTGAGGACTGCGAGGGGCTCAAGCGCTCTACTTATAGCCGCGGGGAGAGCTCGAGGGGGAGGAGGCGAGGTGACACGCGGCTCGGCTACGTGTCCATGCGCCGGTGACGCGCACACACGACCAAGGGTCACGGGGAGGGCCGGCAAGGCGACAAGGAGCACGCGGACGAGCGCCAGAGGGTCACGGAGTCGAGCAGCGCTTGCGGACGAGAGGAGGAAGAGGACAGAGGCGAGGAAACAACAATGCGCGGGCGCGCACTGTGTTTGGCAACGGTTATGGCTCAACGAGGAAGCAAACGAAGGGGAAAACGGGTCAAGGCGCACAGCGACGATGAGGCTGAGCTGGTTGACAAGCTTGGATGAGCCAGAGCCAGCCGGAGCTGCGGCACTATGGCCAACAGTGGCGAGACCACCGATTTGGCCTGCATAGCCCCGTGGTCACCACCGACATCGCGCGCTCTGGTCGTCAACTAAGTGCCAAACCTTGTCAGCGAAGAAGTACTTCCAAAGCTCATTAAGACGGAGGGGATGGCACGAGCAAAGGTGTAGCGAGCAGAGGGAACCAAGCTCGACAAGTTTGTTGTCGCAAACTTGGCCACATCTTGGTGATCAAAATAGAGAGAATAAGGACTAAGCGTGATGTCTGGGAGGGTTAGGGTAGCAAGGGCTATGGTCCTGGGAATTATGAGGGCATTTGGACAAGTATTTAGCATAGTTGCAGTGCAACTGCCAAATCTGGTCCAGAAAACAAAAGAGGAAGAAACACTCACTAGCAGTGTTGGATTTGGCTCCCACTTGGCAATTCCTCATGATTTGGTCGTATGTAGATGCTGCAAAAAGATCATACATGTAAGTGCATCTAGTGCCCCTTAGTGATTTTGGTGTATTGAAGACTTATAGGTTAAGGGACTAATGTGTTTAGGAGTGTACACGGGTCTATAAGTCTATGAGGAGTTTGATATTTACAGAGAAAGTCGACCCCTAAAATTGAATATCTTCAACTGAAGATTTTGGTATTCCTGAAGACTTTCATGAAGACTTTGAAAGTGAAGAAATTGGTGTGTCCGTGAAGACTTGATATTCATGCGAGGAATATGAAGCTTGAAGACTTTCGTTTTCATAGTTTTGTTTTTCTCTTTCTTGAGTCATATGAAACACCGTACTGTTAAAGGGGGTCGAGGAAATACTAAGGAAAAATTTCCAAGTGATGCTCAACTCAAAATCCTAAACCTACCAAACCCTTCGAGTGAAGCCTTTGGAAATCTCATACAGTTCAGTCACTTTCTTCAGTGACAGAGACGAAGTTCTTCTGGTCGCTGAGGAATTTGTTCTGACTGAGGAGTTAGGAATTCGCCAGTGCGGATTGCCTACACAGTGAGGAACATGATAGCCCTGAGGAATTTGAGAGTCAAATTTCCGACCGTTGCTGTGCTGCGCGCCAGCTGCCCCAAAATATCTTATCCACCTAACGGTCATATCAGACAAGGGCATTTATGTATTATCATGTCGGGCTGCTCCCTAGGCTATAAATAGCCGCCCCCTACAACCACTAGCTAGTTGGCATTTGAGAGCAACCCATCCTCTGAGGACTTTGAGTGAAAATCATCAAGTGAGGAAAAACCCGAAAATCCCAAACCCAAACACCTACAAACCCCAAAGTGATTGAGCATCACTGAAGAGATTGATCCTGCGTGGATCCGACGCTTGTTACCTTTGAGGACTGTGCTTCTTCCAGACGGTTAGGCGTCATGGTCTAGAGCATCCAAGAGGAATTGTGGATCGCCGAGTGACCAAGTCTGTGAAGGTTTGGAAGTCGCCTGAAGACTTACCACGAGTGATTGGACAAGGTCTGTGTGACCTTAGTTCAAGGAGAATACGGTGAGGACTTGGTGTCCTGAGCTGTGTGCTCAGCGACTGGGTGTCCGAGACTGTGTGTCCTCGAGTTTAAATACTCAGCCGCTCCAACCAGACGTACAACTAAGACATCAGTTGGAACTGGTCTACCAAATTATTGTCTTCACCAACCTAACTGGTTCTATTTCCTCAACTCTTTCATTTCCTCATTACTGTGTTGAGTGATTCTTCATATCTATGCTTGAAGACTTTGACTGAAGACTTTCTCAATTTCCTCAGTTCAATTTCTTCAGTCAGTTTGTCTTCATCTTGTGTTATCCTGTATTTACGCTTCTTGTACTCTGAGCTTGTCTTCATTTCATCATGATGACTATGTCTGTATTCTGTTATGCTTACTTCTGAGTACTTATTCCGCTGCAAGTAGTTCTTCGCTTAGGAATTTCCTCACCGCAAATTCCTCAGTGAAGAATTCATAAAAATTGCCTATTCACCCCCCCTCTAGTCGATATAATGCACTTTCAATTGGTATCAGAGCAAGGTACTCCCTTGTTCTGTGTGATTTTGGTTTAACCACCTGGAGTTCTAGTTATGTCGACCGCAGGTATGATCAAGGTCTCCGCTGGGTGTCCTACCTTCGATGGCACGGACTACCCCTACTGGAAGAATAAGATGCGAATGCATCTTGAAGCAATTGACAACGATCTCTGGTACGTTGTGGAAAATGGTGTTCCCTCAATCACACCTTTCCCGAATGCTGCTGATTTGAAGAGATTCAAGCAACTCCATTCTCAAGCGAAGAATATCATATGTGGTCATCTGAGTAAAGGGCAGTATGGTAGAGTGAGTGCTTTGGAAATTGCTAAGCTTATCTGGGATAGGCTCTCCAAAGTAAAAGTAGGAGTCTCAACTCAACGTGACTCTCGTGTTGACGTTCTTCGCAATCTCTTCAACCGTTTCAAAAGACTCGACAATGAAAATGTTCAGCAAACCTTTGATCGCCTCACTGATATCTCAAATGAGCTTTAAGCGCTCGGTGCCACTGACATCACCGACCATGAGGTGGTGAAGAAATTGCTGAGATCACTTGATTCTTCATTTGACACTCTGGCACTGATGATTCAAGAGCGTGCTGATTACAAGTCACTAGATCCCGCTGATATCCTCGAGAGGCTAAATACTCATGAGTTCCAGCTTGCTGAAAAGAGAGATCTCTATGGTTCAAGCTATGGCAAACCACGTGCCCTGAAGGCCAAGGTTGTGTCTGAATCTGAATGTGAAGACTCTGGCAGTAGCCTTGGTGATCCTGAAGAATTGAGCCAGGAGCTAGCACTGCTCGTGAAGAAGTTCCAGAAGTTCTCAAGATGTGGTCGCTTTGGAAAATCCTCAAGGAGCAGTGATTCGTCATCAAGTGACTATAAGAGAAGGCTATGCCACAAATGCAAGAAGCCTGATCACAACATTCAAGATTGTCCTCAGTGGGACAAGGAATTAAAGAAGAAGAAATACAAGGATTACAGTTTTGATGATGCCAAGAAGAAGAAGAAATCTTCAAAGTCTTCATCATCAAAATCCTCAAAGTCTTCATCTCACAAGAAGAGCAGCTCCAAGAAGGCTCGGGCATTCATTGGCAAGGAAATGGACTTTGAAGCTGAATCTGAGGAACATGAGGAAGAGGAGGCATCCGAGGAGTCTGAGTCAGGTGTGTCAAGTCTAGCTCTTGCTACCGCATTTGTCAACAAGTCTATCTTCAACTCTGAAGAAAATGGCAACACCAACAACGCTGATGAAGATAATGATAACTATGCTCCCACCTATTGCTTCATGGCAAAGGGTGCCAAGGTAACAAAATACCCCTACTCTGAATCTAGTGAGGATGAATCTAATGAAAATCTCAAGCCTAGCTACTCTAAACTTGCTAAGATTGTTGTGAAACAACAAAAGGCTATTGAAAAACTTCAAAACATGCTAGACAAAAGTGATGATATGTTGGGTGATGAAATGGACCGCACTAAAGACTTAACTGGAAATCTTCAAAGACTTCAGTCTAAGTTTGACAACCTTCAAAGTCATCATAAAACTCTCCTATCTGATCACGAGAAGCTTTCTTATGAATTTCTTCAAAGAAAGCAAGATCTTGAGAAGCTAAGAGTGAGTTATGAAGATCTTCAGAAGGATCGCGATTCATTACTTGCTCAACAAATCAGCGCTACTCAAGAAGAATTTGTTCCTCCATATTTAAAGTGCATTGAACGTGAATCTGCTAATTCTTCACCTGAATGTTCAAATGCTTCAACTGTTACAAATTCTTCACCTGCCTCTGCTATCACTAATACCTCATCTGAGGACATTGCTAGTACTACTAATGATGCAGGGCTGAAGGAATTGTACACTACAGGCATGTACAAAAGCCTCAAAGGGCATCAGATTCTTTGTGATGTGCTCAAAAAGCAGATCCTCAATAGAAACCCTAGGAAAGAGGGTATTGCCTTTGAGAGGAAACTCAATGCTGATGGAACATATTGGAAGCCTAAGCAGTACCCCAAAACCTCATGGGTTGCTGCAAAGGGACCTCGAGGTGATCCATCTAACTTATCTGGCTTTACATGTGAATCTCCTCATTCTTCTGATGAGTCATTTGACTCCAACTATAAACTGTTCAAAAGTCAGAATGGTGAAGTATTTGCTAGATATGTTGGCACTAACTGCAGGAACGGTTCCCTATGAAGAAAATCTGGGTCCCCAAAAGTTATGTTGAAAGTCTTCAGGTGAATGTCCTCATGACACCACCTGTGAAGAACAGGAACCCCAGATCAAACTCTTCATATGGACCTAATTCTTCATATGGATCCAAGTCCTCATGCGGACCAAATTCCTCACGTGGATCAAATTCCTCAAATGGATCAAAGTCCTCATATGATCATCATCGTGCTAACAACTCTGTTTCGCAGGGTAGAGCTAAGGGCTATGAATATGCGCATTATTCTTCAAATCATTATGTTCATAAGTCCTCGAAGAATTTATCTGCTTATTCATATGCTTACCCTAACCCCTCTTATGTTAAACGAAATGGATTCGCCTCTATGCCACCTTTCTCATATGGTGCTCGCAGAGTGATGAACTCTTTGCCACCCTTCAGATGTGGGTGGTGAAGAAAAAGAACTAATTTCTTCTGCAAGGTCAGGTCTCCAGACGTGCTTTAACGTCTGAAGAATTTGTTGGGGGCCTCACAAAAATGCCTGAAAGGACGCAGGCGAATCATGATGAAATGAACTTTCATTTCACATGTCCTCACACTGCTTATATGTGCTATTGCTTGATGAAATTGAACTAATGAATTTGATGTCATATTCTTCACTGATGAAGTATATGAGTTCGTAAGATGCACTAATTCATCTGCAGGATGATCAGCCCAAAGCAAACGAGTGGGTCCTCGATAGTGGATGTACAAATCACATGACTGGTGACAAGAACCTATTGATGGATGCTCCCTTAACACCGTCACATCTGAAGCACATCATCTTCGCTGACAAAGGCAAAAGTCAGGTATTGGGTCTAGGTAAGGTTGCGATCTCAAAGGATCGACACATGGACAAAGTCATGCTTGTCGAGTCCTTAGGATACAACCTCATGTCTTTCTCAATGCTTTGTGATCTTGATGTGGTTGTTGTCTTTGGAAGATATCGATGTGTTGTGATCATGGAAGCTGACCATTCCAAAGTCTTCGAAGGCTTTAGGAAAGGAGATATGTATATTGTTGATTTCTCTACAGGACCACAACCAGCCATGTGCTTACTGGCAAAAGCTTCAGAAGGCTGGCTATGGCATCGACGACTTGGTCACGCTGGCATGAGGAATCTGAACACGCTTACGAAGAAGAAGCATGCCATTGGCATTGAGAATATCAAATTCCTCAAGGATCACTTATGTGGAGCTTGTGAAGCTGGAAAGATGACAAAGGCCAAGCATCCAGCGAAGACTATCATGACCACTATTCGTCCATTTGAATTGCTTCACATGGATCTCTTTGGTCCTAATCATTATTCTGCTGTTTCAAATGATGCATCTCTATATGGCTTTGTTATTGTTGATGACTATTCTCGTTACACATGGGTACACATTGTTACTTACAAACATGAAGTGCAGGAAATCTTCAAACAATTTTCCTCGAGGGCTTCAACCAACTTTGGTGTGAAGATCAGGCACATCAGAACTGACAATGGGACTGAGTTCAAGAATACCGGTCTTGATGGCTATCTTGATGAACTTGGTATTACTCTTGAGTTATTTGCTCCTTACACTCCTCAGCAGAATGGCGTCGTGGAGCGCAAGAACAGAACCCTTGCTGAAATGGCTCACACTATGCTTGATGAATACAAGACGCCTCGTCGTTTCAGGATTAAGGCAATTGATACTGCATGCCACGTCATCAATCGGGTATATCTTCACAAATTCTTCAAGAAGACTGCGTATGAACTCCTCACAGACAAGAAACCCAATGTGAGTTATTTCAAAGTTTTTGGTGCTAAATGTTGGATTAGAGATCCTCATCACAATTCTAAATTTGCACCGAAAGCACATGAAGGTTTTATGCTTGGTTACGGAAAGGACTCGCACACCTACAGAGTCTTCAACAACGTTCTTCACAAGGTTGTTGAAACTGTAGATGTGCGGTTCGATGAAACTAATGGCTCGTAAGAGAGCACCCACCTTCTGTGATAGATGAACCAGCACCTGAGGATTCTATCATGTTCAAGGCTACTGAGGATGTTATTCCTACCGAAGAATCTACTGAAGAATTCATTCAAGAACGTGAAGAAAATCGAGCTGGTGCACCTGATGAAAATGCTGAAGAAAATGGTGCTGAAGAAAATGCTGATCAAATTCCTCAACGACAACCAGCTCATCCTCGCATTGCAAAAGAAGTGCAAGTTGAAAAGATCATCGATGACATTCGAGCGCCAGGTCCTCTCACACGCTCAAAAGCTTCACATTTATCTAACTTTTGTGGGCACTATGCTTTTGTCTCTATCACAGAGCCCACTAAGGTAGATGAAGCATTTCTGGAGCCTGAGTGGATTCAGGCCATGCAAGAAGAATTACATCAGTTCGAGCTCAACAATGTCTGGGAACTGGTCAAACGTCCAGATCCTCGCAAGCATAATATCATTAGCACAAAGTGGATCTACCGCAACAAGCAAGACGAAAATGGCCTTGTGGTGAGGAATAAGGCACGACTTGTAGCTTAAGGCTACACACAGGTTGAAGGAATTGATTTTGATGAAACTTTTGTACCTGTTGCTAGACTTGAGGCTATTCGCATATTACTTGCTTATGCTAACCATCATAATATTATCTTACAACAAATGGATGTGAAAAGTGCATTCCTCAATGGTAAGCTTGAGGAAGAAGTATATGTTGCTCAACCCCCAGGTTTTGAAGATCCAAAGAATCCTGATAAAGTCTTTAGACTCAATAAGGCCATGTATGGCCTCAAGCAAGCCCCTCGGGTGTGGTATGACACTTTGAAGGAATTCTTCATGAAGAATGGCTTCACACCCGGTTCACTCGACCCTACTCTCTTTACTAAATCTTATGATGGTGAACTATTTGTGTGCCAAATATACGTTGATGATATTATCTTTGGCTATACTGACCAATGTTATAGTGATGAATTTGCCTATATGATGAGTGAAGAATATCAAATGTCTATGATGGGAGAGTTGAAATTCTTCTTAGGTCTTCAAATTCGTCAAAAACACAATGGCATATTCATATCTCAGGAGAAATACCTCAAGGATGTTCTGAGGAAATTCGACATGCAAGATTGCAAAGGCATCAAAATTCCTATCCCACAAATGGCCATCTATGCACTGATGAAAATGGTATTGACTTCGATCACAAGGTATACCGCTCCATGATTGGTTCATTATTGTACTTATGTGCATCTAGGCCACCTATAATGCTTAGTGTTTGCATGTGTGCCCGATTTCAAGCTGCACCGAAGGAATCACACCATGAGGCTGTGAAGCATATTCTTCGATATCTAGCTCACACACCAACACTAGGATTATGGTACCCCAAGGGCTCTACTTTTGATCTCATTAGATATTCTGACTCTGACTATGCTGGTGATCATGTGGACCGCAAGTCAACATTTGGTACTTGTCATTTCCTCGGACGATCTTTGGTCTGTTGGTCCTCGAAGAAACAGAACTGCGTATCACTGTCTACTGCTGAAGCTGAATACATTGCTGCTGGTTCTTGCTGTGCTCAACTGCTATGGATGAAGCAAACACTCAAGGACTACGACATCAACGTGAAGAATGTGCCTCTCCTCTGTGACAATAAGAGTGCCATCAAGATTGCTCACAACCCAGTTCAGCACTCGAAGACAAAGCACATTCAGATTTGTCATCATTTTCTTTGTGATCATGTGTTGAAGGGAGACATCTCCATCGAGCACGTGAAGACTGAAGAACAGCTGGCTGATATCTTCACGAAGCCCTTGGATGAGAAGAGATTTAGCAAGTTGCGGTGTGAGCTAAATATCTTAGAGTCTTCGAATGTTCTTTGAAAAGGACACACATCCTAACACTTATGCAAAATTGATGACTTAGATGTGCAACACATGAAGAAACATTTTTCTTCAATCAATGAAGAATAACACTCTAAGTGTGAAGAAATTAATGAAGAATTTGATTCTCAGAACCCTACGACAATTGTATGGGGTGTCTGAAATCATCATTCTTATACGGTGGGTCACGCCACCACCAAAGTTGAAAATCTTTTTTTAATTCCTCAGTTTTGAAATTCTTCAGTTTTTCAAATTCTTCAACTTTGCAAAATCTTCACTGATTCCGTCGTTTGTCTTCATTGGCTATATATATATGGGTTTATGTCCTCTACAACATTCACTTATGGCTATTTCTTCAAGTTGCATTTTCTGCTAAGTGAATGTGATCGGACCCTTCCCCCTCTATGCTATACTCAACCCAATCTATTCACAAATTCTTCATGTGCGTTCTATTTTGAAACTCGTTCAAAATCTTCACCGTGTCCTTGATAGCTGAAGAATTTGCTAACGGAACTTTGAAACTAATCTTATCCAAATTTTCGGTTTTACCGCTCAAACCGTCACATATCCCACGATGGACTTATCTATTCACTCACGATCTAACACGATCTTCACTTCTCAGTACGTGGGTGACACATGTCAAGCGAATGAGAAGGGTCAGGGGCACGTTCGTCCTAAAGCTTCGGGCGAACAGTTTTTCACTGCGACTATAAATACCCCCTCACCCCTTCCTCACTTCCTTTACTCCGCTCGACCTCTCTCTCTCTCTCTCTCTCTCGCTCGAGCTTCTCAAACCCTAGCGCCGTCGCTACTCCATCGTCGCCGGTGAGGAAGAGCTTCACTGCCTCGACCTCGTCGCCGTCGTACTCGCGCCGACCAAGGAAATCTTCACTCCGCCGCCGCCGTAGCCGTCTTCCTCTGCCAAGTTAGGGCATGGAAGATCTACACCGACGAACTTCACTGTTCTACTTCACAGTTCGTCGTGTTCTTCATTCAGGGTAATTAAAAGTTACTTTTACTACCCTCTTTTGATTCGAAATTTCACAACAAAATCTTCAAAGGTGGTTTATTCTTCAAATCCACACACACAAAACACCTCACTAGTCAAGTGTTCTTGATTCGTTTCTCTAAGCATCATTTTTCTTCAAGATTCCTCAATTGTGTGGATCCTCGATCTATACAACTCTGGAACCTAAGACAAAGAACGCTTAGTGAAATTTTTCAAGGCTCATCTAGTCAAATTCCTCAAACTTGTTCTTTTTGGAAAACCTTCTGAGAATGCATATGACCTCTCCAAATTCCTCGCAACTATATTCTGTTCACAGGTACTCATGTCCGCTGCTGAATCACTAGGTTCTCATCAACTTAACTCATTTGCAGCGTTCCTCGAAGAAAAGTTGCACACTTCTTTAGAAAATTCGATTGTTCAAATTCCTCATCTGAAGAATATGGCTGACGGTAAGAAGCCGCAGAAAGGAGGAAAGAAGCCCAAGGTCATGGCTGCTTTTGAAATCCTTGAGGACATCTATGCTGACTATTGCACACCTGATGAGGCCGAGTTCGGAAAAGAAAGCAAAACTCAGCGCAAGGTGCGCATACAGAAGATTGAAAGGAGATGGGCAAGAGAATGGAGGGAGTACAGATATGTAACTTCAAAGTATATGAAGAAATTCACACTTAATCCTCCATGCCCAAGAGCTCCATTGGCACCTGGCCAAGTAGCTGACCCCACCAGCATCAAGCGTGGTGAGGATTTTCCTGAAGAATGGGCCAAACGCCAAGCCAAGTTGGCGAGACATGCCAAAGAAGCAGTGAGGAAATTCAGTGAAGACTCTACTGCTGCTACTGCCACCGAGGCCTTTGTCAAGCCTAGAAAATCAATGGCAAAGAAGGCCGCTCACAAGCCAAGTGATTCACCAACTATGCCCTCACGGCCAAGTACCTCAGCAATGCCCTCACGGCCAGAATCTTCAAATCCCTCACGGCCAGTCCCTCATGTTGCTCCTGCTCCTCCAAAGTCCTCTGCTCCTCCTCCAAAGCCCTCAGCTGCTCCTGCAAGGTCCTCAACACCTGTACATCTAACCACGTGCCAAAGGACAACAGACATCTCTATTGCCTCTGGTGCCTCAACAAGTTCCTCAGCTGCACCAAAATCTTCATTAGGCCCCACTCCGCTGAAGACAAAGGCATCGGCTGGTTGAGGTCCTCGGCCAAGTCCGAAGAAGAAATAGGTTGCCTTCCAAGTGCCATCTGACAATGAAGCTGCTGATGATGAACTTGCATAAATCATCAAAGACCGACAAGAAATGGTCGCCAGAGCCAAAGGCACAAATGTGCCACTGCTTTTGGATCCACGGGCTATCCTTGATTACATTGATCTCTGGCACAAGGATCCAAATACTCCTATGCCTGATTTCAATCTGACTCCTGGTCAAAGTCACATGCTGACTCATTTCATCACTGAAGAGAAATGGAAATTTGAGAAAGCCAGGCAGATCAAGAAGGCTCAGTTCAGAAAGGAGAAGTTCCTGAAGAAATACGTTGTCAATAGATGAACTCCTCAAGATCCATGCTAAAATCAAAGCCCTCAATGATGATTTCAATGCTTACTATGCTGATTGGCAAGGAGCCAAAGTCAGGTTTGTGAAACTGACTGAGAAGGTCACCAATGTTGCAACCCCATCGCAACAAGAAATTCTTCAAGCTAAAGCATCTGCTCAGCCAACTGAAGAACATGCCAGCACCGCTGATGACATTCAGGCTGCTGATGAAAATGCTAGTTCCAGGGCTGATGACTCCATTCTAGCCGCTGAAGAAATTGCTAGGGCATCCACTAGTGGTGCGCCTGAAGAAACTCAAGAAGTCAGGGCAACTGCATCAGTTGCACCTGAAGAAAATCAACCAGATTCCTCAGCTCCTCCTATGCCTACACCAACTCCTACCCTTCCATCTGCATCAGATGTGAGGAAGACCAAGGCTGCAGAGCGAGCTGCAGTGAAGAAAAGGAAAGCATCAAGTGCTTCAGAATCTTCATCTCCAAAGAAGATGAAGCCTATGACCAGCTCACTTGAAAATCCAATTGATGCTGTTTCGATTTCCACCATGCCATCAAAGGACCTTGTTCCTTTTGGTGAAGAATATGTGATCCCCAGTGGATCTGATGAAGAAAATCATTCTGCTGCTTCGTCAGAGCAGATTGATGAAGAAATTGAAGTGGATGCAATCCCTTCATCGACTGTTGCTTCCTCGCCACTGCCTCAGTTCACAGCTGAAGAGGCTGGCGTTGAAGAAAATGCAGATGAAGTCGTGGACATTGGCTGTACAACGCCCGTGATGAATGATGACTTTTGGGAAAGTCAGCACCCCAATTCTCCACTCTTCACTCCAATTCAACAAATACCTCAGTCCCCTGCACCAACCATTCAAATGGGCTCTGAAGAAACTCATCCCACCTCGTCTGTGCATGAAGAAATTCCAGCCACTAGTGCTGAAGAAACTGCTGTTGCCGATCCTTTGAACACACAGACTGCCACTGGAGAGGAACCAGAAATTCCTCAGCCTGAAGAACCTGAGATTGCGATTCCTGAGGTTGTGATGCAACTTACTGACACACTAGTGCCCAAGCCAAAGGATCCATTCTCAAAGAAGCAAAAGTTCAAGGCTGAAGATTTCTTCAGCGAACATGTGTTCTTCACAGATTACAACCCCTATGATTCAGCTCGTATAAGGAAGAGGCGTTTCTGGACTGCTAGTCAAGCAAATTTCTATTCCTCAGCACTGTTCAACAAAGACAAAGTCTTCGATCATGAACATATTCCTCATGTGGACATGGAATCTCTGTCGTGCTTCAAGCCAGTCCTCAGTGTTCTTCACGATGCTGGATTGCTAAATTTCTGCATTGACATCTGTGATTGGAATGAAGAACTCATTCTTCAATTCATTGCGATGCTGCACATCACAGGAAACTCTGAAGATGTGAATTCATGGGTGCTAGACTGGATGTCTGAAAATAGTCACTACAAGGCACCAACTACTGAATTGCTTCGTGTCTTACCACTTAGTCCTCCCCTTGATGGTGCACATTGCGTCTACAGTGAACCTGAGCTTTCAAATCATTACATGCAAGTGCTGATGAAGCCTTTGAAGCCAAGACAGACTCCTCGAACCAAATTCCTCGTCAAGGAATTACTCTATGTGCCTCAGACTGTCTATCGCATTCTGACGAAGACAATGAGTCCTGTCAAAGGCCACGACTCAAATGATGAAGAAGTCGTTGGCATCATGAAGAATATGCTTTTTAACATCATTCATGGCGTTCCCGTCAACTTCCATGATTTCTTCATGAGGACACTGGCGAATATTGCTATGTCACCATTTGAGCTGAAGCCTTATGCACCATGGATTATGAGATTCATCAGGACAAGGTCTTCACTCAATTACAAGGCTGATACTCTGAACCATGGAAGCTACTTGCCTCCAATTGAAGTCCTCAAACGGACATATTCCTCAGCTGATGACAAAGGCAAGGCAACTGCTCTGATAGATGAAGGCATTCGTCCATTGGATGGTCAATTCCGCAAGGCTGCATCCTACTCCACCAATGATGACTCTGCCATACATGATTCTGCCGCTAAGCAAAATCCTCAAGCCACAACACCCAGGGTGATGACTGATCGTGAGTTACTCCTCAGTCTTCATCAGAAGGTTGATCGAAATCATAAATGGGTCAAGCGTTAGTTTGGTTCAATTCTTCACAACATGACATCAACACACAATGCAGTGGAGAAAAACCAATACTACCTCCATGAAACCTTCAACCGTACCTGGGATGTTCTACCTCATGTCTACAGCGCTGCAGATCTGAAGAATATGGGTCTCAAGGAAGAATTTGACTGGTCTGCACCTCCATCGAAGAAATTCAAGAAGGTTAAGGTTCCTTCCTTGGTGGCCAGCTCCTATTCTTCATCACGCGACACTGATGAAAATGAAGACTTGGATGACACTGCGGCAGGCCCTACTACGACAAACAACCCCGACAACGCTGACGCTCCTCCATCGACTTGATATTCTTCAGGGGTGTTAGTCCTCAATTTCGATCCTTTTGGTCATTCGATGACAAAGGGGGAGAAATTTGAGTTAGTCTTCAAGCGGGTCTATTATATGGGTTTTTTTTTGCTAAGTTACAACTCTCATTCTTCTGAAACTTTATTGGGTCGAGTTGTAAACTTAAACTCGATGGTGCTCTGATACTTTTGATGCACTGTGCTCTGATACTCTTGATGCGTTATTCTGCATGCTTGTTCCTCATTAATATTATTGCATGCATGCTGAATTTCATCAGGCACCATATCTCATCATGCATTTCAAATTCTTCATATTATATGTCAAATGCATGTATGAATTACAAGATATAAGGGGAGATCTCCATGATTCAACTCTTCAAGTGTGCATTGTTTCAAAAGCAAATTCCTCACTATGCACATCTTCAGGGGGAGTTCTTCTATATCTTGCAATCAAATTCCTCAATATCAGTACTTACACTTCATATGTTTATCCCCGTTGAAAACTTAACCTATATTGTCATCAATCACCCAAAAGGGGGAGATTGTAAGTGCATCTAGTGCCCCTTAGTGATTTTGGTGTATTGAAGACTTATAGGTTAAGGGAATAATGTGTTTATGAGTGTACACATGTCTATAAGTCTATGAGGAGTTTGATATTTACAGAGAAAGTCGACCCCGAAAATTGAATATCTTCGACTGAAGATTTTGGTATTCCTGAAGACTTTCATGAAGACTTTGAAAGTGAAGAAATTGGTGTGTCCGTGAAGACTTGATATTCATGCGAGGAATATGAAGCTTGAAGACTTTCAATTTCATAGTTTTGTTTTTCTCTTTCTTGAGTCATAGGAAACACCGTACTGTTAAAGGGGGTTGAGGAAATACTAAGGAAAAATTTCCAAGTCATGCTCAACTCAAAATCCTAAACCTACCAAACCCTTCGAGTGAAGCCTTTGGAAATCTCATACAGTTCAGTCACTTTCTTCAGTGACAGAGACGAAGTTCTTCTGGTCGCTGAGGAATTTGTTTTGATTGAGGAGTTAGGAATTCGCCAGTGCGGATTGCCTACACAGTGAGGAACATGATAGCCTTGAGGAATTTGAGAGTCAAATTTCTGACCGTTGTTGTGCTGCGCGCCAGCTGTCCCAAAATATCTTATCCACCTAATGGTCATATCAGACAAGGGCATTTATGTCTTATCATGTCGGGCTGCTCCCTAGGCTATAAATAGCCGCCCCCTACAACCACTAGCTAGTTGGCTGCTCCGAGAGAAACTGACACTTGTCATTTGAGAGCAACCCATCCTCTGAGGACTTTGAGTGAAAATCATCAAGTGAGGAAAAACCCGAAAATCCCAAACCCAAACACCTACAAACCCCAAAGTGATTGAGCATCACTGAAGAGATTGATCCTGCGTGGATCCGACGTTTGTTACCTTTGAAGACTGTGCTTCTTCTAGACGGTTAGGCGTCATGGTCTAGAGCATCCAAGAGGAATTGTGGATCACCGAGTGACCAAGTCTGTGAAGGTTTGGAAGTCGCCTGAAGACTTACCACGAGTGATTGGACAAGGTCTGTGTGACCTTAGTTCAAGGAGAATACGGTGAGGACTTGGTGTCCTGAGCTGCGTGCTCCGCGACTGGGTGTCCGGGACTGTGTGTCCTCCAGTTTAAATACTCAGCCGCTCCAACTAGACGTACAACTGAGATAACAATTGGAACTAGTCTACCAAATCATTGTCTTCACCAACCTAACTGGTTCTATTTCCTCAACTCTTTCATTTCCTCATTACTGTGTTGAGTGATTGTTCATATCTGTGCTTGAAGACTTTGACTGAAGACTTTCTCAATTTCCTCAGTTCAATTTCTTCAATCAGTTTGTCTTCATCTTGTGTTATCCTGTATTTACGCTTCCTGTACTCTGAGCTTGTCTTCATTTCATCATGAATACTATGTCTGTATCCTGTTATGCTTACTTCTGAGTACTTATTCCGCTGCAAGTAGTTCTTCACTTAGAAATTTCCTCACCGGCAAATTCCTCAGTGAAGAATTCATAAAAATCGCCTATTCACCCCCCTCTAGTCGATATAACGCACTTTCAATACCAAATGGACTTGCCAAATAGGTACTTGCTTCACAAGCATCACTTTTGACCAGAAACTTGAGAAAATTCTAGAAAATATTAGCTACATGAAATGAGCCAAACTCTTGGGTAGGTGGGTTATATGGATAGGAGAAGGCTTGGGAATAGTTTCAGCCATAATGGAGCAAGATAAAATATACTTGCTTCACAAACTGAAAATTTGGACAAAAAACAAGAATTGCTCCTGTGCTCACATAGATCAATTAAATGAGCTGAATTTGGGTGGAGGCTAATGATTTGGAATACTTGAGAGGATGGCAAAGTTTCATCCCATTTAGAAACTCTATGAAGGTACTTCCTTCATAAAGTTGCATTCTGGTCAGAAACTTTGAAAAATTGCAGAGGGAGCTACGATGAATGGATTGAGCTAATCTTTGGTATTCATGGGTGATTTATCAAGGTTAATCACCCTGCCAAATTGCAGCTCAATAGGAATTAGGAATAAAGCACTTCCTTTGCAAAATTTCAGAGAAGGCAGAAACTTGCATTGGATCATGTGCCCAATGTTTGATTTGTGGAACATGAGATAAAGATGGAACTAGTGATTATATAGCAATGGCAAGCTCCACAATTTATGTGAGAATTTTATCTGCTATAAAAATAGTAGTTCCTTTAGAAAAGGGCAGTAATGCAATATTGGTATTAAATAGGAAAAGGCAATTTTCCTTATTTAATTATGGCCAATATATTTGCCAGAGCTTGGATTAGGCATAATTATCAACTCCACCAATTCACATGAATTTATGAGATGACTAGCCATGCCTTTGGATTTTATTCCTTGGAAAGATAAGAAGAGGAATAAATCATAATTCAAAAATATTGCATGATACTTGGCAATGTTTTTCCATATCCAAGGTTGAAAAGGATAGGAGGGTTTCTGAAAACAGATGGGATAATCGACAGATCAAGGAAAATGATAGCTCCTTTGTAATCACAAAGGCCATGATCAAATTCCAAAAATTTGGAATTAGGGTTTGAGATGATGCAAAAGAGGTCTTTCCCACTGACAAAGACATGGCAAGGTTTTGAAAGGTTGGAAATGAAAAGAATTCTCAGAGTCATCCAACAAACTCAGGAGAAAGATTTGGAAAATGAGTGCCAGGAAGGAATAACAACACAAAAATTGATAACCCAATTTTGGGGCTGTTACATGAGTGAGGAGCGGAGTCTACTCCTCGTGAGAATAACCCACCTAGCATGGAAGATATAGACAACCCTAGTTGATACATGAGCTATTCGAGCATACAAAACAGAATTTCATTTGAAGGTTTAGAGTTTGGCACATACAAATGTACTTGGAACGGCAGGTAAATACCGCATATAGGAAGGTATGGTGGACTCATATGGAATAACTTTGGGGTTTATGGAAGTGGATGCACAAGCAGTATTCCCGCTTAGTACAAGTGAAGGCTAGAAAGAGACTGGGAAGCGACCAACTAGAGAGCGACAACAGTCATGAATATGCATTAAGATTAATCAACAATGAGTGCAAGCATGAGTAGGATATAAATCACCATGAACATAAATATCGTGGAGGCTATGTTGATTTTGTTTCAACTACATGCGTGAACATGTGCCAAGTCAAGCCACTCGAATCGTTCAAAGGAGGATACCACCCTATCATACCACATCACAACCATTTTAATAGCATGTTGGCACGCAAGGTAAACCATTATAAACTCCTAGCTAATTAAGCATGGCATGAGCAACTATAATCTCTACTTGTCATTGCGAACATGTTTCATTCATAATAGGCTGAATCAGGAATGATGAACTAATCATATTTACAAAAACAACATAGGTCGAGTTCATACCAGCTTCTCTCATCTCAATCTGTCCATCATATATCATCATTATTGCCTTTCACTTGCATGACCGAACGGTGTGGATAATAATAGTGCACGTGCATTGGACTAAGCTGGAATCTGCAAGCATTCAATTCAAGGGAGAAGACAAGGTAATACGGGCTCTTGGTTAAATCAATAATAATGCAAATGAGAGCCACTCAACATTTTCAACATGGTCTTCTCCTCTCGACCCCCAAAGAAAAGAAAAGAAATAAAACTATTTACACGGGAAAGCTCCCAACAAGCAAAAGAAGAACGAGAAATCTTTTTGGGTTTTCTTTTAATTCTTACTACTACAGGCATGGAAAGTAAACTAGCTAAAAGCTACAACTATTTTTTTGGTTTTCCTTAAGGTTTTTCAAACACACAAGAAGAAAGCTTAGAAAAGAGAATAAACTAGCATCGATAGTACAATGAAAAAGTATGAGCACTGACAACTAGAATCAGTGTGTGAACATGAATGTAATGTCGGTGAGAAATACGTACTCCCCCAAGCTTAGGATTTTGGCCTAAGTTGGTCTATGCCCACGGATGGCCTGGTGGATATCCAAAGTTGTAACTGGGGTCGTACTGAGATGCATCCACTACTGCCTGATGAGCCGCAGCTTGGAGGCGAGCTGCCTCCATCCTCCTTTCATTCTTGTTCGCCTCCTCCCTGGTTATAACATATCTCCTTTTTGCCTGAAAGTCAAAGAAAGTAGGAGCAGGGAGAGCAATATGGATAGCGTGATGTCTGTAAAAGATTAGTCGGTACTGAAGGGGCTGTTCATTCCTCTCAATAAATTGATGGTGAACCATAGCATTATAATCTAAATAAACAGGAGGCAACTCTATATCATCTGCATGTATGGGTACATCAAGATAGTTAGCTAAACGAGTTGCATAAATCCCACCAAACAAATCTCCACTTATACTGTGATGATGCAACCTTCGTGCAACAACCGCCCCCAAGTTATATTGTTTATCTCCTAATACCGGACTTTTGAGAACACAAAGATCTGGAACGCACATGTGACAAGCTTTATCTTTACCATTAATGCATCTACCAATAAAGAGAGCAAAATAATGTATGGAAGGAAAATGAATGCTCCCTATGGTAGCTTGTGTGATTTCTCTAGATTCCCCCACAGTGATACTAGCAAGAAATTCTTTATATTCAGATTTCAAGGTTCACTAAAATTGCCCCACTGCAGGAGTTTACAAGCAGTATTAAAATCTTCTAGGTCCAAGGTATATGATTTATCATAAAGATCAAACAAAACAGTGTGAGAATTGCGTGAGGATGTGAATTTGAACCTTCTCACAAAGGAATCAGTTAGGTAGTAGTATTGGGGGCACTTATCTGACACAAAGCCCTCAAGTTTAGTATTACGCACATACGTGTCAATTCCTCCTTAATGCCTGCTTGAACCATAAAATCTTTTGATGACCATTCACAAGGCCGCACTTGAGCTCCCCTCGATGGTTCATCGTCTGGCTCACGTATCGCGAGCCTTGGTCCTTGCTTCCTTGAGGAACCACCTTGGTATATTTTCCTATGCATTTTTATTTCTCTAAAAAAATTCTGAAATTTAGTGACTCAAAAGAACAGTGAACCAAACTCAACAAGATTGATATCAACTACTCCCACAAGTGCCTAGAGGCTATATCATGCATTAGAACTACTTTTGACCATATAAATTTGACATGCAAGCTCAAGAACAGGGTCACCATAGCAGCAAAAATTTGCAATAAATAAAGCACTAGAACAAAAACTAATTGGACCATTGGAGGAGTCACATACCGAAGAACAATCCCCCAAAATAGTTTCGTGAATGAAGCTTTGAGCAAGGAGATCGAAAATCGCAGCAAAACAAGCTAGAACACGAGTTTGAGCTGTGTAGTGATTTTTTTTCTGTAGGAACACGAAGTGTGTGGGTGCAGGAATAAGTGGAGGGGGGCCACATGGGGCCCACGAGGCAGGGGGCGTGCCTAGGGGGAGGGCGCACCCTGGACCCTCATGGCCAGGTGGTGTGGCCCCCTGATGTGCTCTTAGTGTCAAATATTCTTAAATATTCTACAAAAAATCATATTTCATTTTGAAGACATTTGGAGAACTTTTATTTTCGGGGTATTTTTTATTGCAAGGATAAATCAAAAAACAGACAGAAAAATACTATTTTTGCTTTATTTAATCTAAATAACAGAAAGTAAAAGGAGGGTATAGAGAGTTGTGCTTTCTAACTTCATCCATCTCATGCTCATCGAAAGGAATCCACTAACAAGGTTGATCAAGTCTTGTTAACAAACTCATTCCGAATCGCCTGAAACCAGAGAATCTTCAAATAACACTAAGTTACCTCAACGAAGATATGCATGTCCCAAAAAATAAGAATATCATATTTCTTCTTGACAGTAGGAAGAGGAAACTCAAAACCTCCAATAGTAATCATTAAAAAATTTCCAATAAAATTGATATTGTGGACTTGAGGTTGTTTCCTCGGAAAGTGTACCGTATGCTCATTACCATTAACATGAAAAGTGACATTGCCTTTGTTGCAATCAATAACAACCCCTACAGTATTCAAAAAGGGTCTACCAAGGATAATTGACATACTATCGTCCTCGGGAATATCAAGAATAATAGTCCATTAAAATAGTAGCATTTGCAACCACAACAGGCACATCCTCACAAACACCAACAGGTATAGCAGTTGACTTATCGGCCATTTGCAAAGATATTTCAGTAGGTGTCAACTTATTCAAATCAAGTCTACGATATAAAGAGAGAGGCATAACACTAATACCGGCTCCAAGATCACATAAAGCAGTTTTAACATAGTTTCTTTTAATGGAGCATGGTATAGTTGGTACTCTTGGATCTCCTAGTTTCTTTGGTATTCCACCCTTAAAAGTACAATTAGCAAGCATGGTGGAAATTTCAGCTTCTGGTATCTTTCTTTTATTTGTAACAAATCTTTCATGTACTTAGCATAAGGATTCATTTTAAGCATATTAGGCAAACGCATACGCAAAAAGATAGGTCTAATCATTTCAGCAAAGCGCTCAAAATCCTCATCATCCTTTTTGTTGGATGGTTTAGGAGGAAAGGGCATGGGTTTCTGAACCCATGGTTCTCTTTCTTTGCCGTGCTTCCTAGCAACGAAGTCTCTCTTATCATAACGTTGATTCTTTGATTATGGGTTATCAAGATCAACAACAGGTTCAACCTCTACATCATTATTATTGCTAGGTTGAGCATCAACATGAACATCATCATTAACATCATCATCACTGGGTTCATGTTCATTACCAGATTGCGTTTCAGCATCAGAAATAGAAATATCATTGGGATTCTTAGGTGTGTCAACAACAGGTTCACTAGAAGCATGCAAAGTCCTATCATTTTTCTCGTTCTTCTTTTTAGAAGGACTAGGTGCATCAACATTATTTCTGTGAGAATCTTGCTCAATTCTCTTAGGGTGGCCCTCAGGATACAAAGGTTCCTGAGTCATTCTACCACCTCTAGTCACAACTCTAACAACATTATCATTTTTCTTATTATTTAATGAAGGAAATATGCCCTAGAGGCAATAATAAAGTTATTATTTATTTCCTTATTTCATGATAAATGTTTATTATTCATGCTAGAAGTGTATTAACCGGAAACATAATACATGTGTGAATACATAGACAAACATAGTGTCACTAGTATGCCTCTACTTGACTAGCTCATTGAATCAAAGATGGTTAAGTTTCCTAACCATAGACATGAGTTGTCATTTGATTAACGGGATCACATCATTATAGAATGATGTGATTGACTTGACCCATTCTGTTAGCTTAGCATTTGATCGTTTAGTATGTTGCTATTGCTTTCTTCATGACTTATACATGTTCCTATGACTATGAGATTATGCAACTCCCATTTACCAGAGGAACACTTTGTGTGCTACCAAACGTCACAAGTAACTGGGTGATTATAAAGGTGCTCTACAGGTGTCTCTGAAGGTACTTGTTGAGTTGACATATTTCGAGATTAGGATCTGTCACTCCGATTGTTGGAGAGGTATCTCAGGGCCCTCTCGGTAATGCACATCACTATAAGCCTTGCAAGCAATGTGACTAATGAGTTAGTTGCGGGATGATGTATTACATAACGAGTAATGAGACTTGCCGGTAACGAGATTGAACTAGGTATTGAGATACCGACGATCGAATCTCGGGCAAGTAACATACCGATGACAAAGGGAACAACATATGTAGTTATGCGGTTTGACCGATAAAGATATTCGTAGAATATGTGGGAACCAATATGAGCATCCAGGTTCCACTATTGGTTATTGACCGGAAACGAGTCTCTGTCATGTCTACATAGTTCTCGAACCCGTAGGGTCCGCACGCTTAAAGTTTGGTGACGATCGGTATTATGAGTTTTTGTGTTTTGATGTACCGAAGGTAGTTCGGAGTCCCGGATATGATCACGGACATGACCAGGAGTCTTGAAATGGTCGAGACGTAAAGATCGATATATTGGATGACTATGTTCGGACACCGGAATGGTTTTAGACATATACCAGAGTACCGACGGATTACCGGAACCCCCCGGGGGGTTTATTGGGCCTCATGCACCCTACTGGAGAAGAGGAGGGGCGGCCGGGGCAGGACACCTGCCCCTCCCCCTCTATTCCGAGTTGGACAAGGGCGGGGGGGGGGGCGCCCTCCTTCTTTCCTTCTCCTCCTCTCTCCCTTCCTTCCCCTCTCCTACTCCAACAAGGAAAGGAGGAGTCCTACTCCCGGTGGGAGTAGGACTCCCCCCTTGGCGCGCCCTCCTCCTGGCCGGCCGACTCCCCCTTGCTCCTTTATATACGGGGGTAGGGGGCACCTCTAGGCACAACAATTGATCATTGATCTCTTAGCCGTGTGCGGTGCCCCCTCCACCATATTCCACCTCGGTAATATCGTAGCGGTGCTTAGGCGAAGCCCTGCGTCGGTAGCATCAACACCGTCATCACGCCATCGTGCTGACGGAACTCTCCTGCAAAGATCCGCTAGATCGGAGTTTGTGGGACGTCATCGAGCTGAACGTGTGCTGGAGTCGGATGTGTCGTACGTTCGGTACTTGATCGGTCGGATCGTGAAGACCTACGACTACATCAACCATGTTGTGCTAACGCTTCCGCTTTCAGTCTACGAGGGTACATGGACAACACTCTCCCCTCTCGTTGCTATGCATCACCATGATCTTGCGTGTGCATAGGAATTTTTTTGAAATTACTACGTTCCCCAACATTTAATTCATTGAGCAAATCATTTTGTGCTTTAAGCACTTGTTCTGCTTGAGTGGTAACCATGGAAGCATGTTTACTAATAAGTTTAAGTTCACCTTTAACTCTATACATATAATCACTCAAGTGTTCAATCATACAAGCATTGTTTCAATTGTCTACCAACATAAGCATTGAAGTTTTCTTGTTTAACAATAAAATTATGAAACTCATCCAAGCATTGACTAGCAGACTTATAACGAGGAATATCACCTTAATCAAATCTATAGAGAGAATTTACCTTTACTACCTGTGTCGGGTTATCAGACCATGTATTTCTTCAATAGGCGGTAAATTCTTACACTACTGGAAACAGCTTCTTTGCCATCTGCCATGGCAGACGGCAAACATCTTTGTCGTCCGCCTACAGATGGCAAACTGTCCGTCTGAATGGGTGCCAGCAAAGGCCTTCTTTACCGTCCGCTTCCATGAAACGGACGGCAAACGATTGTGCCGTCCACCATCTGAGGCTAGCAGACGGCAAAGACAACAGACGGCAGTGGGGTGGCGTCAGAGCCGTTAGGGTGTTAACGGCGTTCTTTGCCGTCCGCCAGCGGACGACAAAGATTCAAAGGTCTTTGCCGTCCGCCAGCGGACGACAAAGAGCTCAGTTAGGCCAGCACTAGGAAGCTGCCACGTGGCTAGCTATGTCGTCCGCCAGCAGACGGCAAAGATTCAAACATCTTTGACGTCCGCCAGCAGATGTCATAGCTGACCAAATAGGCAGCCAGTGTTCCCAGTATCTACAGGAAGCTGCCACGTGTACTCTTTGCCGTCTGCTAGCGGATGGCAAAGAGCTTTGTCGTCTGCTAGCAGATAGCAAAGAGGCTATATATCCCCTGTTTACATTTATATCCATTTAATTTCACTGGAATTCACACACAGATATACATATTTTTTTTCCACAGGCACAACAGACATATGATCTATGCAACACATAGCTCCATCCATGACAACATATATACATACATAAGGAACACAATATCATCCATACATCTTACACTACTATCATAATATTCATCCAACACATTGTTCCATGCATCCATATAACAAGTTCCACATTATTCTTCGATAAAAACAAAAAGAAGAAAAGAGAAACAAGCACTCCATCCATGCAAGCTTCCATATAGTGAATTAAATCTGCAAAATGGGAAATAAGAAAGTTAGAAGAGGAAGAGAAAGAAAACTAGAAGAAGAAGAAGAAGGAGAAGAAGAAGGAGAAGAAGAAGACTAGAATAATAATAATAATAATAATAAGAAGAAGAAGAAGAAGTAGAACTTCTTCTTCTTCTTCTTCTTCTCATTCTTTTCTTGCTCTTCCTTGATTTTCTTCATCTTATTATGTCATTTATGGACTAAATAGGCTAAATTATGTCATAAATGGACTAAATAGGCTAAATAATAAGAAAAATGCCATTTTTTAGCTAATGTAACAAATTATGCCATTTTTGACCTAACTAAGCGTATTGTGTCGTTTTAGAGGACAACAAGCTAAGTATATGACATTTATGAGGTTAGCAAGGTTATGATGCCATTTACGAATAAAAACAAGTAAGAGGAGGAAAAGAAGAAGAAGAAAAGAAGAAGAAGAAAAGAAGAAGAAGAAGAAGAAGAAGAAGAAGAAGAACTTCTTCTTCTTCTTCTTCTTCTTCTTCTTCTTTTCTTTCTATTCCTTCTTTCCTTCCTCTTCCTTGACTTTCTTCATCTTATTATGTCATTTGTGGACTAAATAAGCTAAATTATGTCATAAATGGACTAAACAGGCTAAATAAGAAGAAAAATACCGTTATCACAAAGGTGTAGGAATGGTCGGGGCTGCGCCATTGTTGGCAGGCGGAGTTGAAGGACCGGTCGGGGTTCCGGCATTGGCAGACGCAAAAGGATTGGTCGATGCTTGTCGGGAGCCATGTTGAACCAAAGATCATTTCCAATAATGTCTCGTTAGCATGATGCAAACTGAAATGTGAATAGTAGTAACTAAGGACCATTCAAATCAAACTCACCGTGCCCGCCAGAGCAATCTAGGGCATCGGCGGAGGGGCCTGACCGTTTTTCTCGCACATGGTCTGCACATTTGGTTCTCACGAGTCAGTCATATTAGTTAGTAATGCAAACATTACGTGCATGATTGGTCTAATATGCACAAGAAACGTACCACGATGAGCTCATATAGGGCCCAGTGAGACGCCTCGTTCCGGTTCCTCTCCTCCTCCAACAGCTTAGTGATACGTCTCCAACGTATCTATAATTTTTGATTGTTCCATGCTATTATGTTACCCGTTTTGGATGTTTATGGGCTTTAGTTTACACTTCTATATCATTTTTGGGACTAACCTACTAACCGGAGGCCCAGCTCGAATTGTTGTTTTTTTTCCTATTTTAGTGTTTCGAAGGAAAGGAATATCAAACGGAGTCCAAACGGAATGAAACCTTCAGGAGTGGTCTTTTTGGAACAAACGTGATCCAGGGGACTTGGAGTGGACATCAAGCAACAGAGGAGGCGGCCACGTGGGTGCCCGACACGCCCCCTAGGGGTGGGCGCGCCCCCACCCCCACCCTCGTGGGCCCCTCGAGTGTCCACCGACCTACTTCTTCCTCCTATATATACCCACGTACCCTGAAACCATCAGAAGCGACCATGCAAACCTAATTCCACCGCCGCAACCTTCTGTATCCGCGAGATCCCATCTCGGAGCCTTCGCCGGCGCTCCGCCAGAGGGGGAATCAACCATGGAGGTCCTCTACATCATCTCCAATTCCATTCCAATGAGTTGTCAGTAGTTTACCACAGACCTTCGGGTCCATAGTTATTAGCTAGATGGCTTCTTCTATCTCTCTCTCTTTGGTTCTCAATACAAAGTTCTCCTCGATCTTCTTGGAGATCTATTCGATGTAACTCTTTTTGCGATGTGTTTGTCGAGATCCGATGAATTGTGGGTTTATGATCTAGTTTATCTATGAGAAATATTTGGATCTCCTCTGAATTCTTTTATGTGTGATTAAGTTATCTTTGCAAGTCTCTTAGAATTATCAGTTTGGTTTGGCCTACTAGATTGATATTTCTTGCAATGGGAGAAGTGCTTAGCTTTGGGTTCCATCTTGCGGTGTCTTTTTCCAGTGACAGCAAGGGCAACAAGGCACGCGTTGTATTGTTGCCATCGAGGATAAAAAGATGGGGTTTATATCATATTGCATGGGTTTATCCCTCTACATCATGTCATCTTTCTGAATGCGTTACTCTGTTCTTTATGAACTTAATACTCTAGATGCAGGCAGGAGTCGGTCGATGTGTGGAGTAGTAGTAGTAGATGCAGGTAGGTGTCGGTCTACTTATCACGGACGTGATGCCTATATACATGATCATGCCTAGATAATCTCATAACTATGCGCTTTTCTATCAATTGCTCAACAGTAATTTGTTCACCCATTGCAATACTTATACTATCTTGAGAGAAGCCACTAGTGAAACCTATGTCCCTCGGGTCTATCTTTTATCATATAAGTTTTCAATCTACTTATATTTGCATATTTTACTTTCCAATCTATATCATAAAAATACCAAAAATATTTATGTTATCATATTATCTCTATCAGATCTCACTTTCGCAAGTGGTCGTGAAGGGATTGACAACCCCTTTATTGTGTTGATTGCGAGGTTCTTGTTTGTTTGTGTAGGTGCGTGGGACTTTTGAGGAGCCTCCTGCTGGATTGGTACCTTGGTTCTCAAAAACTGAGGGAAATACTTACGCTACTTTGCTACATCACCCTTTCCTCTTCAAGGAAAACCAACACAAGCTCAAGACGTAGCAAGAAGGATTTCTGGTGCCGTTGTTGGGGAGGTCTTCGCTCAAGTCAAGACATACCAAGTACCCATCACAAACTCATCTCCCTCGTATTACATTATTTGCCATTTGCCTCTCATTTTCCTCTCCCCCCCTTCACCCTTGCCATTTTATTTGCCCTCTCTTTCCCGTTCTCCTCTCCTTTTCGCTTGTATTTTGTGTACTTGTCACTATGGCTAGTCCTCCTATTATCGTTAATACTCCCGATCATGAAGTTCTCAATTTTAAACAAAGGGAGGGAGAAAATTTAAAAGATGCTTGGCATAGAATTTGTAATGCTAAAATAGATCTACTAGGAAGCAATCTACTTCCGTTCTCCTTCGCAATTTTTATGTAGGCATTACTTCTTGGAATAGATATACTCTTGATACCATTACCGGAGGAAATTTCTTGGGTAGCCATACTTTTGATGCTTATAATGCCATGTTAGATTTGTTTGGTCCACCCCCTCTTTTGGTTAATGGAACTGTTTTAACATTGGAACATGTGATGCAAAGGCTTGAATTTTTTTAATATAAAGTTTCCATTGTTGAGTTAATTTAAAATTTGGATAAAAATATCCACAATCAAATTACCCAATATGGATCTAGGGTTGGAGTTACCTTGAAATTTTTTAAAGAAAAAGAACCTATAGTTAATGAAAGAATAGATCTAGATTCTACAAGAATTGGTAAACTGGAGGACATTATCACCAACTTAGGGTTTGCCTTTTCATCTGTGAAAAATACCCCAACTCCTCTTACCAAAATTTCCAAGGTCATGTATGTTCCTAAAAATAAGGGTGAATCTTCTAGTAAAGGAAGTGCCAATCTCAAATCGATAAGTGTTCATCCCAATTTTCTTGCTATCATTAAGAACCTTTTGCTAAAAACGAACTTCTTGATTTCTTAACTAGGAGCTTAATAGTTGCTAAAAAGAAAGAAACTCCTAAGGATTATAAGTGCTCTGTTGAATAATTGAGTGCCAAATATGGCACTACTTAGATCTATCCTCGCTTTTATGCCTAGCTTGGGGCGTTAAACAATAGCGCTTGTTGGGAGGAAACCCAATTTGATTTTAGTTTTTTTTTGCTTTTTGCTTCTGTTTAGTAATAAATTTTTCATCTAGCTTCTTTTTACATGTGTTTTCATGTTTTAATTAGTGTTTGTGCCAAGTAGAACCTATAGGATAACCTACGGTGATAGTTAATTTGATTCTGCTGAAAAATAGAAACTTTGCACGCACGAAAATAATTTTAGTAATTCACAGAAACGTGCTTTTGTGTTGCTTCTTTTTTGTAAATCAATAGACAAATTGCCCAGGACTTCCTATTTTGGTAGGATTTTTAGAGTTCCATAAGTATTCGAGAGTTACAGATTGCTACAGACTGTTCTGTTTTTGACAGATTCTGTTTTTCGTGTGTTGTTTGCTTATTTTGATGCATCTATGGCTAGTATCAAGGGGTATGAACCATAGAGAAGTTGGAATATAGTAGGTTTAACACCAATATAAATAAAGAATGAGTTCATTACAGTACCTTATGTGGTGGTTTTTCTTTCTTGCACTAACGGAGCTTATGAGATTTCCTGTTGAGTTTTGTGTTGTGAAGTTTTCAAGTTTTGGGTAAAGATTTGATGGACTATGGAATAAGGAGTGGCAAGAGCCTAAGATTGGGGATGCCCATGGCACCCCAAGATATTCAAGGATAACCAAAAGCCTAAGCTTGGGATGCCCCGGAAGGCATCCCCTCTTTCGTCTTCGTCTATCAGTAACTTTACTTGGTGCTATATTTTTATTCGCTAGATGATATGTGTTTTGCATGGAGCGTCTTGTATGATATTAGTCTTTGCTTTTTAGATTATCAAAATCATCCTTTCTGTACACACCTTTTGGGAGAAGCCCACTTGTTTAGAATTTATTAGAATACTCTATGTGCTTCACTTATACCTTTTGAGCTAGATAATATGTTTGTTCTAGTGCTTCACTTATATCTTTTAGAGCACGGCGGTGGTTTAATTTTGAAGAAATTGTTGATCTCTCATGCTTCACTTATATTATTTTGAGAGTCTTTTAGAACAGCATGGTATTTGCTATGGTTATAAAATGGGTCCTAGAATGATGGGCATCCAAGTTGGGTATAATAAAAACTTTCATAGAAAGTGAATTGGATGTTATGATCAATTTGATGCTTGATAATTGTTTGAGATATAGAGGTGGTGATATTAGAGTCATGATAGTTGGGTGATTATGAATTTAAAGAATACTTGTGTTGAAGTTTGTGATTCCCGTAGCATGCACGTATGGTGAACCGCTTTGTGATGAAGTTGGACCACAATTTTATTTATTGATTGTCTTCCTTATGAGTGGCGGTCAGGGACGAGCGATGGTCTTTTACTACCAATCTATTCCCCTAGGAGCATGCATGTAGTACTTTGTTTTAAATGGCTTTTAGATTTTTGCAATAAGTATATGAGTTCTTTATGACTAATGTTGAGTCCATGGATTATACGCACTCTCACCTTCCACCATTGCTAGCCTCTCTTGTGCCGCGCAACTTTCGCCGGTACCATACACCCACCATATACCTTCCTCAAAACAGCCACCATACCTACCTATTATGGCATTTCCATAGCCGTTCCGAGATATATGGCCATGCAACTTTCCACCATTCCGTTTATATGACACACATCATCATTGTCATATTGCTCTTTGCATGATCATGTAGTTGACATCATATTTGTGGCAAGGACACCTTCATAATTTTCATACATGTCACTCTTGATTCATTGCATATCCCGGTACACCGCCGGAGGCATTCATATAGAGTCATATCTTGTTTTAAGTATCGAGTTGTAAATCTTGAGTTATAAGTAAATAAAAGTGTGATGATCTTCATTGTTAGAGAATTGTCCCAGTGAGGAAAGGATGATGGAGACTATGATTCCCCCACAAGTCGGGATGAGACTTTGGACTTTTTTAAAAAAAGAGGCCAAAGAGCCCACCAAAAAAAGAAAGGCCAAATAAAAAAAGAGAAAGGCCAAATAAAAAATGAGATAAAAAGAGAGAAGGGACAATGCTACTATCCTTTTTACCACACTTGTGCTTCAAAGTAGCACCATGATCCTCATGATAGAGACTCTCCTATGTTGTCACTTTCATATACTAGTGGGAATTTTTCATTATAGAACTTGGCTTGTATATTCCAATGATGGGCTTCCTCAAAATGCCCTAGGTCTTCATGAGCAAGCGAGTTGGATGCACACCCACTTAGTTTCTTTTGTTGAGCTTTCATACATTTATAGCTCTAGTGCATTCATTGCATGGCAATCCCTACTCACTCACATTGATAACTATTCATGGGCATCTCCATAGCCCGTTGATATGCCTAGTTGATGTGAGACTATCTTCTCCCTTTTTGTCTTCTCCACAACCACCATTCTATTCCACATATAGTGCTATGTCCATGGATCACGCTCATGTATTGCATGAAAGTCGAAAAAGTTTGAGATTATTAAAGTATGAAACAATTGTTTGGCTTGTCATCGAGGTCGTGCATGACTAAATACTTTGTGTGATGAAGATAGAGCAGCAGCCAGACTATATGATTTTGTAGGGATAACTTTCTTTAGCCATGTTATTTTGAGAAGATATGATTGCTTGATTAGTATGCTTGAAGTATTACTAGTTCTTATGTCAATATGAACTTTTATTTTGAATCATTTGGATCTAAACATTCATGCCACAATAAAGAAAATAGCATTGAGAATTATGCTAGGTAGCATTCCACATCAAAAATTCTGTTTTTATCATTTACCTACTCGAGACGAGCAGGAATTAAGCTTGGGGATGCTTGATACATCTCCAACGTATCTATAATTTTTGATTGTTCCATGGTGTTATATTACCCGTTTGGGATGTTTATGGGCTTTACTTTACAATTTTATATCATTTTTGGGACTAACCTACTAGCCGGAGACCCAACCCGAATTGCTGTTTTTTTGCCTATTTTAGTGTTTCGAAGGAAAGGAATATCAAACGGAGTCCAAACGGAATGAAACCTTCGAGAGCGATCTTTTTGGAACAAACATGATCCAGGGGACTTAGAGTGGACATCAAGCAACAGAGGAGGCGGCCACGAGGGTGCCCAGCGCGCCCCCTAGGGGTGGGCGCACCCCCCACCCTCGTGGTCCCTGGAGCGTCCACCGACCTACTTCTTCCTCCTATATATACCCACGTACTATGAAAGCATCAGAAGCGACCACGAAAACCTAATTCCAACGCCACAACCTTTTGTATCCGCGAGATCCCATCTTGGAGCCTTCGCCGGCGCTCCGCCGGAGGGGCAATCAACCATGGAGGGCCTCTACATCATCTCCAAGGCCCTTCCGATGAGTTGTGAGTAGTTTACCACAGACCTTCGGGTCCATAGTTCTTAGCTAGATGGATTCTGCTCTCTCTTTGATTCTCAATACAAAGTTCTCCTCGATCTTCTTGGAGATCTATTTGATGTAACTCTTTTTGCGATGTGTTTGTCGAGATCCTATGAATTGTGGGTTTATGATCAAGTTTATCTATGAGAAATATTTGAATCTCCTTTGATATCTTTCATGTGTGATTAATTTATCTTTGCAAGTCTCTTCGAATTACCAGTTTGGTTTGGTCTACTAGATTGATCTTTCTTGCAATGGGAGAAGTGCTTAGCTTTGGGTTCAATCTTGCGGTGTCCTTTCCCAGTGACAGCAGGGGCAGCAAGGCACGTATTGTATTGTTGCCATCGAGGATAAAAAGATGGGGTTTATTATCATATTGCATGAGTTTATCCCTCTACATCATGTCATCTTTCTTAATGCGTTACTCTGTTCTTTATGAACTTAATACTCTAGATGCAGGCATGAGTCGGTTGATGTGTGGAGTAATAGTAGTAGATGCAGGCAGGAGTCGGTCTACTTATCACGGATGTGATGCCTATATACATGATCATGCCTAGATAATCTCATAACTATGCGCTTTTCTATCAATTGCTCGATAGTAATTTGTTCACCCACCGTAATACTTATGCTATCTTGAGAGAAGCCACTAGTGAAACCTTTGACCCTCGGGTCTATCTTTTATCATATAAGTTCTCAATCTACTTTTATTTGCATCTTTTACTTTCCAATCTATAACATAAAAATACCAAAAATATTTATCTTATCATATTATCTCTATCAGATCTGACTTCCGCAAGTGGCCATGAAGGGATTGACAACCCCTTTATTGCGTTGGTTGCGAGGTTCTTGTTTGTTTGTGTAGGTGCGTGGGACTTTTGAGGAGCCTCCTACTGGATTGATACCTTGGTTCTCAAAAACTGAGGGAAATACTTACACTTCTTTGTTGCATCACCCTTTCCTCTTCAAGGAAAACCAACGCAAGCTCAAGACGTAGCACTTAGCCATCTTCTCCTCCCTCTCCCTCTCCCTCTCCGCCGCCTCCCTTTTTGCCTCCTCCAAAAGCACCTGGGTCTTTAATCTCTCTTTCCCAACCGCTGTTTGCAACACAGCACTCCTCGTTAGCATTGTAATCATAGATGGACGCACACACAATGTAATGGAAGAAAGGCCAGAGAGTCCATATAACTAACCGCCACGGCGAGCTCCGCGGGCCGTTCATGAGGCGTTATCTCAGGATCAGAGCTACTCAGGCGCTTCTTGATCTGCGGGAGAGTCTTAAGACAACGTATCATTCCATCACCAATGGCTTGAGAGCCATAGGACCTCCCACCACCAGATATCATCACCAGCTCTGTATCAAAAGGATCCTGGCTCGGGTTGAAGTCCTCCCCTTTCCTCGTCTTCCCCTCGTCTCTGTACTTCACAAGCTTGTGCTGGGAGGAGATGCTGGTGAAGTTCTCTGGATGATCTAGGTCAGACTCCGTGAATGCCTTGGCCTTCTTGTACGGGGCCATATGGGCCATGCCATAGAGGTCGAACAGAGTAGGCACAGGCTTCTTGTGGTACTGCGCCTGAGAGAGAGGAACAAAATATTAGTTCATTAGGGCTCAAGCTAGCATTAAGAATGATATTACTTTGTAAATAGGTCATTTTGGAGCCAAGAAAGGTTATTATGTCATTTTCAAGGAAAATAAGCTAAGTTTAGGTCATTTTGGAGCTAAGAAAGATTATTATGCCATTTTTGACCAACGTATGCTAATTATGTCATTATTGAGCTATCCAAGGTAGTTATGCTATTTTTTAGCTAACTATAACATATTTAGGCATTCTATAGAGCTATCTAAGGTTATTACGTCATTTTGGAGCTAATTATGTCATGAATGAAATGGACTAAGATTAATTTAGGTCGTTATTGAGCTATCGAAGGTAGTTATACCATTTTTTAACTAACTAAAGCATATTAAGTCATTTTATAGAGCTATCTAAAGGTCATTATGTCATTTTAGAGCTAAATATGTCATAAATGAACTATCCAAGGTAGTTATTATGTCATTTTAACTAACTAAGCATATTAAGTCATTTTGGAAAGGATAAATGCTACCATGAAGAATGAAATTGCATGAATCATGTAGAAAACCACATACCCAGTTATCCCCGTACTCAAACAGGTTGGAGCTCCCTTGATGGTGTGGCACACCTTCCATTTGGTCGCACTTATCCTTGGCCCTTTGGTGTTCGAGCCGCCATTCGGGAGAGCGCCACACATCCACCAATGCCTCCCAACAGTCCATCTTATCGACACACCATCTCGGGGGCACCTAAGTGAGTCAAGAGAAATTTCAGTGCTACGAATCAAATCAAGAAAACTAAGTTCAAGGCCTTAATAATAGGTATAATTACCGACAAGTACTTCTCCCTACTCAGAAACTTGCTGCGACACTTCTTCTTGGCCATCGTAATACCCTGCGAGGCATAGTAGTCTCGAACGGCCTGCACCCGAGCCTCGTGTCATAAGTTCTGAAGTAGGCGCTTGCACTCGGCTTCGACAACCATAGCCGCGGCCTCCTGTTCTCCCTATGAAACCCTGTAGAAGGTCTGCAATCAAAGAAGACAACAGTTATTAGTACAATCACTAGGTATGTGGTGTTCATTTTTAATTTTGTAAAGGAGAAATTACCCAAAACCGACGGAACACAATGTCGGCCACCGTCTCGCATGCGACACCGGTGACCATCTCCCCTGGAAGGGCCGGGGCAACATAGTATAGCTCCCAGCTCAGTGCTAGCTATGGAACCTGACCCTCACTGGGCATCATGACCCACCCAAGGAAGTGCTGCCAGCAAAGTGTGTCAAGGACCTGGTTGGGCCTGCGGACACCACGGTCACTGGGGTATACCCAGCCCCTGCAGTATGACAAGGCCAACGCATTAGATATTAATTTGAAGGAACATGAAGGAAAAAGGTTAAAAAAATAGTAAATGCACTTACTTCAACCCTTTAGGCGCAATCAACCACCTCTGGTCGGGGGTCGTCGGCACGGGCGAGAGCTTTGTACCGCCACGCTTGTAGACCTTCTTGCCCTTCTCAACCAGCTCGTCATCATTGTAGCTATCATCTGAAAAGGTGTCCTCGCTACCATCCTCCGGGCCACTAGCCTCCGGAGTCTCGTGGGAAGAAGACGGCGGGACCGGAGTCTCGTGGGAAGAAGACAGCGGGACCAAAGTCTCGTGGGAAGAAGACGGCGGGAACGGAGTCTTCTGGGACGAAGACCCCGTGACAGAAGTCTTCTGGGACGAAGACCCCATGACCGGAGTCTTCTGGGATGAAGACTCTAGGACTGGACTCACATGGGGCGAAGGATCGGCGACCCGAGTATGGTGGGGCCAAGGATCAGCGATCGGAGGCTCATGGACCGGAGTCTGAGACAGGTCAACGTCAGACGGAGCAGTCTTGTGGTTGGGTGAATCAGCTGAGGGTGGCGGCTAGGAAGGCGTAGCAGCCTTCCTACCTCTCCCACTGCCACGTCCACCTCTACCAGCCTTCTTCGTCCTTCCCCGACCTCTCCCAGCCGAAGTAGAAGCTCCCGCCGCAGTTGTCTACATACTATCTAGCAACGCTCTCCGGAGGGACTGGGCTGCAATAATGGAACCACCCCTCACAGTAGCGCTCGCAGGAGGCTCGGGGCGCTCTGGACACTTGCCCACCATCCTGTCAACACCTGCAATGACAAAAAGTAAACTAAATTAGTACAACATAAAAAAATTGGATACCTGACATGAACGTAATAATATGTATATAATTTAAGTATATCATCATCATGAACATAATAAAAATACACCCGATCAACACAAATATATATGATGTGTTTGTATCATCATTATGTCCGAGGTCGATCGGGGTGTCAGGGTGTCGGGGTGTCGGGGTCAGGGTGTGCTGTCAGGGTGTC
>NC_041385.1:630800780-630838310 GCF_002162155.2 Triticum dicoccoides
CAGAGGGGAGGGGGCAGGGGGCGGTGCATCGTGAAAGGGGCGGCGGGGGTGCGGTGGAGGTCGGGGCGCCGCAGGGGAGGGGTGCGTGGCAGTGGGGCGGCCGGCTATGGCAGACGGGGTTGGCGGCGGTGGCGCGGTTGTGGGTCGGGAGGGAACGGGCAAGAGAGAGTGGAGAGAAGAGACAGAAGACGGGGGCGGGACGGCCGTTAACGTACCCGCCTCTTTGCTGTCCGCCAACGGTCGGCAAACATTCTTTGCCATTCGCGACGGCAAAGAGGTGGGGCCGGTGGGCTTGGGTTTGTTACACAATAACTGTACCCACCAACCTCTTTGTCGTCTACTAGCGGACGACATAGTTTCTTTGCCATCAGCCAGCGGACGGCGAAGAGTTGGCTGATGGCAAAGAGCTTGTTTGCCATCAGCCACTTCTTTGCCATCCGTTTTTGTGTGGCTGACGGCAAAGATCTTTTTTGTCGTCCGCTAGTGGACGACAAAGAGTTGGCAGATGGCAAATAAGCTAATTCCAGTAGTGTTAACATTTTCAGCTTTAATACCTTTTTCTTTCATAGATTTCTTTGCCTCTTGCATATCTTCAGGACTGAGAAATAGAATACCCCTTTTCTTCAGAGTTGGCTTAGGAGTTGGTTCAGGAAGTGTCCAATTATTTTCATTGGTTAACATATTATTCAATAACAATTCAGCTTGATCAACAATTCTTTCCCTAAAAACACAACCAGCACAACTATCCAGGTGGTCCCTGGAAGCATCGGTTTGTCCATCATAAAAGGTATCAAGTATTTCATTTTTGTTGAGAGGATGATCAGGCAAGGCATTAAGTAATTGGAGAAGCCTCCCCCAAGCTTGTGGGACACTCTCTTCTTCAATTTGTACAAAATTATATATTTCCCTTAAAGCAGCTTGTTTCTTATGAGCGGGGAAATATTTAGCAAAAAAGTAATAAATCATATCCTGGGGACTATGCACACAACCAGAATCAAGAGAATTAAACCATATTTTAGCATCACCCTTTAATGAGAATGGAAATAACTTAAGGATATAGTAGTAACAAATTTTTTCCTCATGAGTGAATAGGGTGGCCATATCATTCAATTTAGTAAGATGTGCCACAACAATTTCAGATTCATAGCCATAAAAAGGATCAGATTCAACCAAAGTAATTATCTCAGGATCGATAGAGAAATCATAATCCTTATCAGAAATGCAGATAGGTGAAGTAGCAAAAGCAGGGTCATATTTCATTCTAGCATTCAGAGATTTTTCTTTCAGCTTAGCAAATAATTTCTTAAGATCATATCTATCATTTCAAGCAAGAAAATCTCTAGCAGTTTCTTCATCCATAGCATAACCCTCAGGCACAACATGCAATTCATATCTAGGGGGAGAATCTTCATCATCACTTTCATCAGTATTATCAGTTTCAATAATTTCATTCTCTCTAGCCCTAGAAAGTTGTTCATCAAGAAATTCACCTAATGGCACAATATTATCAAGCATAGAAGTAGTTTCATCATAATATTCACGCATAGCAGAAGTGGCATCATCAATAACATGCGACATATCAGAATTAACAGAAGGAGTAGGTGTCACAAGTTGACTCAAAACAGAAGGTGAATCAAGTGCAGAGCTAGATAGCAGTTCCATACCTCCCCTCGTAGTTGAGGGATAAATCTTGGTTTTCTCGTCTTTCAAGTTCCTCATAGTGACCAGTAGATATAAATCCCAACTGACTCAAATAATAGAGCTATGCTCCCCGGCAACGGCGCCAGAAAATAGTCTTGATAACCCACAAGTATAGGGATCGCAACAGTTTTCGAGGGTAGAGTATTCAACCCAAATTTATTGATTCGACACAAGGGGAGCCAAAGAATATTCTCAAGTATTAGCAGTTGAGTTGTCAATTCAACCACACCTGGAAAATTTAATATCTGCAGAAAAGTATTTAGTAGCAAAGTAATATGGAAGTAACAGTAATAGTGGCAAAAGTAATAGTAGCAGTTTTGTAGTAATTGTAACAGTGGCAACGGTAAAGTAACTAAGCAAAGATCAATTGGTGAAAAGCTCATAGGTATTGGATCAGTGATGGATAATTATGTCGGATGCGATTCCTCATGCAATAGTTATAACATAGGGTGACACAGAACTAGCTCCAGTTCATCAATGTAATGTAGGCATGTATTCCGAATATAGTCATACGTGCTTATGGAAAAGAACTTGCATGACATCTTTTGTCCTACCCTCCCGTGGCAGTGGGGTCCTATTGGAAACTAAGGGATATTAAGGCCTCCTTTTAATAGGGTACCAGACCAAAGCATTAACACTTGGTGAATACATGAACTCCTCAAACTATGGTCATCATCGGGAGTGGTCCCGATTATTGTCACTTCGGGGTTGCCGGATCATAACACATAGTAGGTGATTATTGACTTCCAAGATAGGATCAATAACTCACATATATTCATGAAAACATAATAGGTTCAGATCTGAAATCATGGCACTCGGGCCCTAGTGACAAGCATTAAGCATAGCAAAGTCATAGCAACATCAATCTTAGAACATAATGGATGCTAGGGATCAAACCCTAACAAAACTAACTCGATTACATGGCAAATCTCATCCAACCCATCACCGTCCAGCAAGCCTATGATGGAATTACTCACGCATGGCGGTGAGCATCATGAAATTGGTGATGGAGGATGGTTGATGATGACAACGGCGACGGATTCCCCTCTCCGGAGCCCCGAATGGACTCCAGATCAGCCCTCCCGAGAGAGATTAGGGCTTGGCGGCAGCTCCGTATTGTAAAACGCGATGAATCCTTCTCTCTGATTTTTTTCTCCCCGAACATGAATATATAGAGTTGGACTTGAGGTCGGTGGAGCCTTAGGGGGCCAATGAGACAGGGGGTGCACCCAGGGGGCAGGCGCGCCCCCACCCTCATGGACAGGGTGTGGGCCCCCTGGTCTTGATTCTTTCGCCAGTATTTTTTATTAATTCCAAAAATATTCTCCGTGAAGTTTCAGGTCATTCCGAGAAATTTTATTTCTGCACAAAAATAACACCATGGCAATTCTGCTGAAAACAGCGTCAGTCTGGGTTAGTTCCATTCAAACCATGCAAGTTAGAGTCCAAAACAAGGGCAAAAGTGTTTGCAAAAGTAGATACGATGGAGACGTATCACTTTCCCAGTGATAGTAGGGTCAGCAAGGCATGTATTGTATTATTTCCATTGAGGATAAAAAGATGGGGTTTTCATCATACTGCTTGAGTTAATTCCTCTACATCATGTCATCTTACTTAATGTGTTACTTAGTTCTTTATGAACTTAATACTCTAGATGCATGCTCGATAGCAGTCGATGTGTGCAGTAATAGTAGTAGATGCAGAATCGTTTCGGTCTACTTGACACGGACGTGATGCCTATGTTCACGACATTGCCTTAGATATCGTCATAATTATGCGCTCTTCTAGCAATTGCTCGGCAGTAATTTGTTCACCCATCGTAATATTTGCTATCTTGAGAGAAGCCACTAGTGAAACCTATGGCCCCCGGGTCTCTTTTCCATCATATAAGTTCTCTTTTACATCGTACTAGTTTTCGATCTACTATTTTTGCAATCTTTTACTTTCCAATCTATGAACCAAAAATATCAAAAATATTTACTTTACCGTTTATCTATCTCTATCAGATATCACTTTCTCAAGTAACCATGAAGGTGTTGACAACCCCTTTATCGCGTTGGGTGCAAGTTGTTGATTGTTTGTGCAGGTATTCGGTGACTTGTACGTTGTCTCCTATTGGATTGATACCCTGGTTCTCAAACTGAGGGAAATACTTACTCTACTTTGCTGCATCACCCTTTCCTCTTCAAGTGAAAAACTACGCAAGCCCAAGAGGTTGCAATAGCAAACTACTTAAGATTAACATCAGGGGCATCCTCCTTCGCTGCTCCACGTCAGGGTGCTGCTCCTGGCCAAAATATGAACAAGTTCCAGCACAAGTACCATAAGTCTAGCCACGCCCCATAAAAGTTCAACACTAACACCTTACTTAACTAATGTAACACCCGAATAATTAAGCTACAGTAATTCCTGGTTAATGATGCCACATCATCATGACTACTGTTGTTGAACTCGCGGTTGGTTTGAAACCGGTTCATATTTCAAATTCAAATCAAAGTCCAAAATTCAAATTGCCAAGCATGAAAACTAAAATGTTCAAAGTGTGGCAAATAATCCCTACATATTTGTGATGTTGGAACCAACCTCTTTTGGATTCCGAAAGTGCCCCTGGAAATTATTTAGTTATCCAGCAGCATTTAAAATTGGCCTTTCCAATTTCCATAAATGGTTAGACAACTCCTTTTGGCCTCAAAAAATTTTGTGACTCCTAGAAATAATGTGCCGGATTTATGTGGCAATTCTCTTTCCAACAAGACTCATTTAGTTGTTCCATTTAATAGAAAACTATAGCCAAAGATTGAAAACAGAAACTAAAATGTTAAAAAAATGAACCCCCACCCCCCGGGCCATCCGGCCCAGCTAGCAAACTGGCCGGCCCACCTCTCCCCGCATAACCCTCCACCACCTGCTAACCCTAACCCACGACCCCCCACGACCCCCTGCACGTTTACCTCTCTCTCCATCATCTCCTCCCGATCCCGATCTGGATCAGGCGCCTTCAACCCCCACTCGCTCCACCCACACCTCTCTCCCTCCCCCCCGTTTGGATCGGGGTAGAGGGCCCTGACCCCTTCCCATGACACTGCCGGCTGGCGCCTCCGGCCACCCCTCGTCAGCACCCGCCTCTCCGTCTCCTTCCACGCGGTGCCGCCCGACACCGCACCGCCTCTGGTGCCCCGCCACCTGCTCCGTCCTGCCGCCGCCACGAACCGCCGCCTGGACGCGCCGGACCCGTCACCGGATCTCTGCTCCCTGGAGCTGCCATCGCCACGACCGCCCCCGGCCTCCTCCTCGTCAGCTCCGCCCCTGCGGCTCCTCCCCCTCCGCTCGACGAGCTCCCTCAACCCGCACCTCTGCTTCACCCTCGCGCCTGCTGGTTCGTCTGGTCGCGGGACCTTGATGTCTACTACACAACCTTCTTCTTGTAGACGTTGTTGGGCCTGCAAGTGCACAGGTTTGTAGGACAGTAGCAAATTTCCCTCAAGTGGATGACCTAAGGTTTATCTATCCGTAGGAGGCG
The DNA here is from genome assembly GCF_002162155.2 of Triticum dicoccoides. Lineage (NCBI taxonomy): Eukaryota > Viridiplantae > Streptophyta > Magnoliopsida > Poales > Poaceae > Triticum > Triticum dicoccoides. The sequence goes on from NC_041385.1 coordinate 630,806,002, forward strand.
TAGGATGAAGATGGTCTCTCTCAAACAACCCTGCAACCAAATAACAAAGAGTCTCTTGTGTCCCCAACACACCCAATACAATGGTAAATTGTATAGGTGCACTAGTTCGGCGTAGAGATGGTGATACAAGTGCAATATGGATGGTAGATAAAGGTATTTGTAATCTGAAATAATAAAAACAGCAAGGTAACAAGTGGTAAAAGTGAGCGTAAACGGTATTGCAATGACAGGAAACAAGGCCTAGGGTTCATACTTTCACTAGTGCAAGTTCTCTCAACAATAATAACGTAGATAGATCATATAACAAGCCCTCAACATGCAACAAAGAGTCACTCCAAAGCCACTAATAGCGGAGAACAAACGTAGAGATTATGGTAGGGTATGAAACCACCTCAGAGTTATTCTTTCGGATCGATCTATAAAAGAGTTCGTACTAGAATAACACCTTAAGACACAAATCAACCAAAACCCTAATGTCACCTAGATACTCCATTGTCACCTCAAGTATCCGTGGGCATGATTATACGATATGCATCACACAATCTCAGATTTATCCAACCAACATAAAAGTACTTCAAAGAGTGCCCCAAAGCCACTACCGGAGAGTCGAGAACGTGTGCCAACCCCTATGCATAGGTTCCCAATGTCACGAAACCCGCAAGTTGATCACCAAAACATACATCAAGTGGCACATGATATCCCATTCTCACCACAGATAATCACGGCAAGACATACATCAAGTGTTCTCATAAAAGACTCAATCCGATAAGATAACTTCAAAGGGGAAACTCAATTCATCACAAAAGAGTAGAGGGGGAGAAACATCATAAGATCCAACTACAATAGCAAAGCTCGGGATACATCAAGATCGTGCCATAGAGGGAACATGAGAGAGAACACGAGAGAGAGAAATCAAACACATAGCTACTGGTACATACCCTCAGCCCCGAGGGTGAACTACTCCCTCCTCATCATGGATAGCGCCGGGATGATGAAGATGGCCTCCGGTGATGGGTTCCCCCTCCGGCAGGGTGCCAGAACATGGTTCCGATTGGTTTTTGGTGTCTCTGGAGGCTTTCGGCGGCAGAACTCCCGATCTAGGTTCTGTTCTGGAAGTTTTTGGGTACATAGGTATATATGGGTGCAGGAAGTATGTCGGTGGAGCTACGGGGGTCCCATGAGGCAGGGGGGCGCCCAGGGGGGGCGCGCCCCCACCCTCGTGAGCACCTCCCATATCTCCTGACATGCACTCCAAGTCCATCGGGTGGCTTTCCTTCCAAAAATAACTTCTCAAGTTGATTTCGTTCCGTTTTGACTCCGTATGATATTCCTTTTCCTCAAAACACTGAAATAGGCATAAAACATCAAATCTGGGTTGGGCCTCCGGTTAATAGGTTAGTCCCAAAAATAATATAAAAGTGGATAATAAAGCCCATAATCATTCAAAACAGATAATAATATAGCATGAATGCTTCATAAATTATAGATATGTTGGAGACATATCAGACCTCGCCAGCAGGGTCCCTCTGGCTCCCCTGATCCCCCTACGCACGTCGATGTGAGCCACCATGCGAGATGCATCCTTCCCATCTCCCTCTGTTCGTGTTTAGCACCAGCCACCTCTCGCTGGGGCATGCCCCTCGCTCCGTGTCGCCCGTTTCCCACCGCTGGCCCCTGCGCCGGTGCCCCGCCGCTCCCTGGCGGCCTACCCGCGCCCGGGCACAGGCGCCCATCGCCCACGTCCACATCCACCGCCCGTTGCGCCCGCGCCCTGCGCCCGTTTGTGGCCTGGGACTATGACAACGGGGCCCCATGCCCTTTTTCCTAAACAAACAAATAAATAAATAAAGTTAATTAATTAATTAATTAACTCTGTTTAATATACCTGATTAACTTGACTAGTTAATTAAAACTGTTAATTAGCTGTTAGTCCATGACAGAACGGCCCCACACGTCAGGGTTGACTTTGGTCAACTCTGTTGAGTGCTGATGTCATGATGACATCATGCTGATGTAATAACCCCTCCTTTTGTATTTAATAATAATTTTAGAAATTGCTAAAACTTTAATAATTCATAAAAAATTAACTGTAGCTCGGATCAAAAGGTTTTCTACATGAAAGTTGCTCAGAATGACGACGCGAATCTGAACCCGTGGTCCGTTTGCCCGCCACACGTCCCTAGCATAGCAAACATTGAACTTTTCCCCTCTGGTTCATCTGTCTGACAAATGTCCGGAACCGGGAAAACTTTCCCGGATGTTAACACCCTTCGCCGGTATTGTGTAGCACCATGATAGAACACGTCTAGCTATGTATTTACTGTTTCTTCCCCCTCTTCTCTCCGGTAGACCTCGAGACCGCTGCTAATGCCCCTATGATCGACTACATCGACGACGACCCTCCTTCTTGTTTGAGCAACCAGGCAGGCCCCCCCTTTGATCATCCCGATATCACCCATTCCATTCTTTCATGCTTGCATTAGATTTTGCTATTGTTATTGTTTGCTCCTATTCTGATGCATAGCCTGCTTTTGTAACCTGCTCATTGTACCTTACCTGCTTATCCTAAACTGCTTGGTATAGGTTGGTTAGAGATCCATTAGTGACCCCCACCTTGTCCTTGTTGCCCCTGCTTCATCATCGACGACTCGATCATCGTGATCGACGACCAGAGACCGACACCTCACATCACATCACACCCCTTTTTTTGCTCGACTCTACAGAGTTACTATCGAGTGCCGAGGGTGATCCCTCATAACGCACTCCTGATGATAATTCTGTAGTGTAGCTACTCGGTCGTGGTCATCGAGGGTGATTTCCTCTTTCACCATTCCTGATACGGCTCTGTCGTTCAACACCTCAAGTGTGAACCTCGAGGGTGGTCCCTCTTACATTCACCTTGATGATTACATTGAGTGGAATCCACCGGGGGTGATTCCTTGGGTTTTCCCCTTGATGTCTGGACACACAGTTACCTTGACTTTACTTGAGACCATTGTTGAAGTCGGGTCGGCCCTGAGGGGTACCCGCGAGTTGATGTGAAAGTCGGGCGGGCCCGTAAGCACCCGCGAGTTTTCCACATGGCACGGTCAGGCAGTTTGGGCCCTTGCCGTAAGTCCATGAGATGGGGCGACGGGGTCACCTTATCGTGAGTCTCTGCTCGTTTCTGCGAGCCCCCAATGCACTAACAGGTTTGGGTATTTGTTCTTAGTTGGCCTCTAGCCTTTACGCACTAACCACCACGCGAGAATAGTTATGGGCCTCAACGTCGTGGTATCAACCGAAGCTTTGTCAGATGTCCAGTTCAGCATTATGGCCGGGCCGGATCGTGCCATCCACTTCACGGGTGATGCTGGTATCCCCTTGCGCACAACGATTCCGAGTGCAACGGGCGATGGGCCCAGACCCCAGAGTGCTTAGGATGTAGACCGGCGGGGACCTCTCTGCTAAGCCTAGGTAGGGCTACGACGTGTTGATCTTCCGAGGGCGGGCATTGACCCCAGAAAGGTGTTTCCGGCCAGAGTGATCGAGCGTGTTGGGTAATGTGGTGCACCCCTGCAGGGAAGATATATATTCAAATACCGTGTCCATGGTAATGGACGTTCAGACTTATATCCGGACCTTATACAACTACAAATGGATACTTGAGTTATGTGGTAGATATGTGGCTCCGAGATTGCTTTCTCGCAGGGAGTCGGGGAAGGATCTCTGGGCGTTGATGCTACAACATGTTTGTTAATTATAAACTGCTATTCTTTACTCTTCTACATGCTGCAAGATGCTTGCAGCTGCTTGAAGATGCTAGTCTTTGTTAGGCTAGGCCTTTCCCTCTATTCTGGCATTCTGCAGTTCAGTCCACAGATACAAACCTTCCATTTGATACCAGTGCATACTTAGTATAGATCTGATGCTTGCGAGTACTTTGGATGAGTACTCACGGTTGCTTTGCTACCCCCTTTTCCCCTTTCTTTCTTCTTTCCGGTTGATGCAACCAGATGGTGGATCCTTGGAGCCAGATGCCACCGCAAATGGATGCTACTACGCGAAGACTGCCGAAGTCCAGGAGTAGTTAGGAGGTCCCAGGCAGGAGGCCTTGCCTCTTCGATCGTTGTTGCTTTTGTGCTAGCCTTCTTAAGGCATCCTTGTTTAACTTATGTCTATACTCAGATATTGTTGCTTCCGCTGACCCTTGTGTATCGAGCTATGTATTCGAGCCCTCGAGGCCCTTGGCTTGTAATATGAAGCTTGTATTATTTTAGTTGTGTCTAGAGTTGTGTTGTGATATCCTACCATGAGTCCCTGATCTTGATCGTACACATTTGCGTGTATGATTAGTGTACGATTGAATCGGGGGCGTCACAAGTTGGTATCAGAGCCGACTGCCTGTAGGATCCCCCTTTCCAACTCCTAGGCCAAAGTTGAGTCTAGTCTTTGAAAAACTGTTTTACTAACATGGTTGTGTGGCTTACGGGCCCATGTCGCCATTGGGTGGTATTAGGATCTTTTACTCCTCGTCTATACTCTGGGACTCCAATCTCTCTTGTATTCGAGTTAAATGGTTTTGTTAACTCTAACTCTAGGTTCTCGTAAATACTTTCTCCCGGAGGGCCCCTCACTCCATATGATTGCTTGGTGCACCAAAAGATTCTGAAGATACTCTCTGTTGTTATACCGAGTCCCTTGTACCCTTCGCCGTTGCGATCCCTACCACCGATAAATCCTTATGCGTAATTACCTATGTTGTCGTTCATACCTTCATCCCCAGTTGCTCTTGTTATTACAAGTTGTCCTGAAATACTCTTCGATGTTCTGAGAATTCTTTATGCTTACTGCCCAGCAGTTCCTTGCCGCACGAATACCCCTACAGGTAATTACTTGCTCTTATCGAGTATCCATTCATCCAGTTATTCTTATGCTTCATAAGATACTTTGTAATACAATCCAAGCTTTCGAGGACCTCTATCGCCAATTGCTCTAGAAGGTCTTACATGCCTACACTCTGGTTAATTCCATATGCTTAGTTGTATCCATTGACATCCTTTCTCATTATCATTTTGAGTCTTCGATTTGATATGTTTGTGAGTAGTCACAATCATCAGTTGGTCCTTATAAATTATCTTTCCGTCTCAAATGTCTTCCTGAACATGCGCTGGTTCTCGGCCAATCAGATTGCCATCGGTTGTGCCCTAAGTCTATTCAACTTATCCATTCTTGATCAGAGCGTTTGCTTATGTTCCCTTGATTTTAGAATCATAATTCCTTTGCATTTGAACTCTGAATTAGTCAGTTGCTTCTATAATCTGACCTCCTTGCATTCTTTCTTTTTCTGGTTGAGTATCGATACCCACATCAGATCCCTTGTGGACCTCCAGGTCCTTTGTTGGATTTTATCCAACATCGTCTTCCATTTTTGATAACCTTGTGAGCTTTTCCTCGGATACAAAATGCCTTTGGTAAATGGTATCCCTCGCTCTTGTCAACCATACTCTGCTTTCGAGCTTGAGTTAATTACTCCTCAAGTTGTGGTATATGTCCCTAAGATGCCCCTATGGGTTGAATCTATGGCTTCCCTAATCTGTGTGAACCCGAAGATTATGCAGGTTATATCTACTGACGTTTCTTTGGGTAATTTTTCAAATTCTACAACTTCATCGAAAGTAAGAAGTGAATGGAAAGTTGTGCATTAGAGAAGTGGGAGTCAACCTTGAACATTTGTGTTCATGCCCATGGACCCGATGTGGAACTTATCATGGAAGCTTCATGTTATAATGATAATTCCCTTGTGATCAGTTCTTCTTGTATCTATATTTGGTCCTTTGCAACCGTGGTTCCGACCCTATAGTTCTTCTTTGATCTCATTTCTCGGACAAGTTGAAGTACTTGTCCTCTACAGATCTTTTCACCTGTCCAACGTCTATCATGTTCTACCTTCGACTATTACACTCTGTTATCTCGAGGATATCATGGAACTAGATAACTTCTTATGAGTTCTTCATCAACTATTATTTCTCGCTGATTCCAATTTGCCATGGGTTGTGAGTTGTTAGACACTCAAGAACACTGATAACTGATTCGAGTCTACACTTTTCTCTCCATTGTTCTGATTAACCTTTCTTGTAACCTAACATATTTGAGCGGTGATAATTCCCTGCTTATGTATACCCCTCGGTGTACAAACTCTGTCAGTAAGACCTTGTTACTATTGTTGATGACATTCTGGTAGCCACCGATGGAAGAGAACTTTTCCTATTGGTCCGCCTCGTTCAACGAGCAGGAAAATGGTTCTCTTTCTCCCTCACCCTTGGTACCAGCGTTGTTGCCAACATAACTGACAGGCTATCCTTTGACCTACCTTGCTATCATGACCGTACAAAATGTTAGCACCCTTCATGCTTTTAATCCACATGGTGGGCCCATAACCCACAGTTCCACAGGATCAAAACCCGACTCTCCTGTACATCCATGTCTTCCAAAATTGTTCCTCACGCTTGGCTTCGTATGTAATTCACAAGCCACCTTCTTGTGATATGTTCTGGTATCAGACTCAATACTTATTCCCATTTCTCCGAACCCCTTTTCACTCTCTGTTTCAGGCAACAAATGATTGCCTACCCAGTTGAAGCTTCTTATTGCACCTCCTTACCTTGCTCTCGATGACTTTCTTGAATTTCAACATGAGAGATGCCTCTATGCCACGTTCCTTGAGATAGCCCCAGGTACCTATCTTGTGTTAAGCTCCGTCCTTCCCAAGTCTTTCCCCCATACTCCACCCCTTAAATCTCGGGATGAGATTTCTTGTAGTGGAGGAGATTTGTAACGCCCGGATAATTAAGCTACAATAATTCCTGTTAATGATGCCACATCATCATGACTACTATTGTTGAACTCGCGTTGGTTTGAAACTGGTTCAAATTTCAAATTCAAATCAAAGTCCAAAATTCAAATTGCCAAGCATGAAAACTAAAATGTTCAAAGTGTGGCAAATAATCCGTGGATATTTGTCATGTTGGAACCAACCTCTTTTGGATTCCGAAAGTGCCCCTGGAAATTATTTAGTGATCTAGCATCATTTAAAATTGGCCTTTCCAATTTCCGTAAATGGTTAGACAACTCCTTTTGGCCTCAAAACTTTTTGTGACTCCTAGAAATAATGTGCTGGATTTATGTGGCAATTCTCTTTCTAACAAGACTCATTTAGTTTTTCAATTTAATAGAAAACTGTAGCCAAAGATTGAAAACAGAAACTAAAATGTTAAAAAAATGAACCCCCACCCCCCAAGCCATCCGACCCAGCTAGCCGACTGGCCGGCCCAGTGGGCAGGCCACCCCGGCCGGCCCACCTCTCCCCGCATAACCCTCCACCACCTGCTAACCCTAACCCACGATCCCCCACTCCCCCTGCATGTTTACCTCTCTCTCCCTCGTCTCCTCCCGATCCTGATCTGGATCGGGCACTGTCGGTGTCAAAACCGGCGGATCTTGGGTAGGGGGTCCCGACCTGTGCGTCTTAGGCTGATGGTAACAGGAAGCAAGGGACACAATGTTTACCCAGGTTTGGGCCCTCTCGATGGAGGTAAAACCCTACTTCCTGCTTGATTAATATTGAAGATATGTGTAGTACAAGAGTAGATCTACCACAAGATCGTAGAGGCTAAACCCTAAGAGCTAGCCTATGATGGTATGATTGTAATTGTGATCGGCCTTCTAAGGACCATCCTCTCTGGTTTATATAGACACCGGAGAGAGCTAGGGTTTACATGGAGTCGGTTACAAGGAAGGAAATATAATATCCAGATCGCCAAGCTTGTCTTCCATGCAAAGGAGAGTCCCATCCGGGCACGAGCCAAAGTCTTGAGTCTTGTATCTTTACGCATCATCCAGATGATGTATATAGTCCGGTTGTCCGGATACCCCCTAATCCAGGACTCCCTCAGTAGCCCCTGAACCAGGCTTCAATGACGATGAGTCCAGCGCGCAGTCTTGTCTTCGGCATTGCAAGGCGGGTTCCTTCTTCCAATACTCCAAGGTTATTATCGAACACGTAGGCCGTGTCCGGATCTGCAAAATGATCTTCACATACCACCATAGAGAGAATGATACTTCAGCTGACAACTTTTTAAACCACGTGACATGTCCTTATGGTCGGGTCATTATTCGAACCGTTTTCCCACAACCAGCCACAACACGTATTGCGAGGCGGTTTCCTTGACACGTCTTGTCAAAGCAGAGATCGTGTCCCCTTATCACAGGATTCTCATCAATACGGGTATGGGTAATCCCCCCCCCCCCGTGCCATCAATCGTGGCGCTTGGGAAGTAAGCGATTCTCAATAGGATAGTGGGGAGGCGCACCGCTTTGGCTGCCTCTATAAAGGGATAAGAGTTCCCCATTCTTACCCACGCCTTCTTCCTCCTTTGCCCACTCTTGCCTCCTCAAGCTCCAGCGCCCTAGTCCAAGTCTCCTCCGCATAGTTAAACATGTCCGGAGCAGGAGGTAAGTGGGTGGCTTCCACCGTGAAGGAGAAGAATATCGCAAGTCTTCAGGCGGCCGGATACTTGGCTGCAGACATAGCGCACCGGCTACCAGATGACGGACAGGTCATTCCAACTCCAAGACCCCACGAGAGGGTCGTGTTTCTTGCCCACTTCGTCCGTGGACTGGGGTTTCCACTCCACCCCTTCGTCCGCAGGATCATGTTCTACTACAGGCTAAATTTCCATGATCTAGCCCCGAACTTCGTCCTCAACATCTCGGTGTTCATTGTCGTATGCGAGGCTTTCCTCCGCATCAAGCCTCATTTCGGCTTGTGGCTGCAAATCTTCTGCGTGAAGCCGAAGATCGTGAGCGGCCAGAAAGCGGAGTGCGGAGGAGCCATGGTGGGCAAGATGCCTAACATCACCTGGCTTAACGACTCCTTTGCGGAAACCGTGAAGGGGTGGCAGTCGGGGTGGTTCTACATCACCGAGCCACGTGATGCCAACTGGGCGGCGGCCCCCGAGTTCCGATCCGGAACCCCTATGCGGCTCACCTCCTGGGAACAGAAGGGCCTGTTATGGGGCGAATCTACAGAGCTGACTGGACTCATAAACTGCATCAAGGGCATGAAGGACAAGAACATCAAGCTTGTCAATGTGATCCAGGTCATGCTCGTTCATCGGATTCTGCCGTGCCAAAGGCGGGCATTCAATCTGTGGGAGTTCATCCCGGCCGAACACCAGACGCTTCAGAGGCTCTATGGCATGAAGCATAAAAATGCGTGGAAGGCATTGTTCAAGGCCTCCGAAGTACCTCCTCCCATATCCGAGGACCGTGGGCTTCACGCCGCGCGGCCTCCTAGTCAGGTGAGTTCTCAGGCTGCCACCGGATTTGGTTCTTCCCAATATATTCATGGGGGAGCCTTAAGTAATTGTGCATATTTGTTTAGGATTATGTGGAGACAGCGGAGCAGATTGACTGTCCGGCTCCGCTGCCAGAAAGCCCAGCTAATGCTCTCCTGACGGAGATGCTAGTCCTGGCGCCCTATCAGGGGCCGGAGAAGAAGGCCGATAAGAAGGCCCCGGGGATCCGAAAGGGTCTCCGACGTAAGGTTGCGCCAGAATCCTCGTCCGAAGACGACGAGGCACACTCCTCCCCCGAAGGGGAAGAAGAAGAAGAAGAGAAGGCCGCCCCATCCGGAAAGGACGGGGGGCCTGAGAAGGCGGACCAGGGGACTAGGAGAGTCCCCCGGCGCAAGGCCGTCATACCCTTGTCATCCGATGACGACGAGGCAGATTCCTCCCGCGGAAGCGGGGGGAAACAAGAAGAAACTCCACCTCCCCGTATTGGGGGGAGAAAAAGTGTCACGCCCAATAAGCGATACTATCCTAAAGAGACTCGAAGGTCCCACCAAGGATAGAACCGCATATTGAAACGCTTTTGCAAGGTGGATATCATTACATCAACATTACATAATAGATGGGGATACATACAAGAGGCATACAATGCCACACGAATACAACATCATCATACATAAGATCAACATCCGACTATGGATGAAACACAAACAGAAACTCAAACGACATCCACCCTGCTAGCCCAGGCTGCCGACCTGGAACCTATCCCCTGATCGAAGAAGAAGTAGAAGAAGAACTCCAAACAAGCAAACATCGCTCTCGCGTCATGATCATCGCATAACCTGTACCTGCAACTGTTGTTGTAGTAATCTGTGAGCCACGAGGACTCAGCAATCCCATTACCATGGATATCAAGACTAGCAAAGCTTAATGGGAAAGGAAAGGGTAAAATGGTGAGGTTGTAGCAGCGACTAAGCATATATGGTGGCTAACATACGCAAATAAGAGCGAGAAGAGAGCAAAAGGAACGGTCCTGAAGCTAGCAATGCTCAAGAAGTGATCCTGAACTCCTACTTATGTCAAACATAACCCAAAAACCGTGTTCACTTTCCGGACTCCGCCGAAAAGAGACCATCACGGCTACACACACAGTTGATGCATTTTAATTCGGATCTGGTGTCAAGTTCTCTACAACCGGACATTAACAAATTCCCATCTGCCCATAACCGCAGGCACGGCTTTCGAAAGATAATACCCTGCATGGGTGTCCCAACTTAGCCCATGATAAGCTCTCGTGATCAATGAAGGATATACCTTCTCCCAGGAAGACCCGATCAGACTCGGAATCCCGGTTTACAAGACATTTCGACAATGGTAAAACAAGACCAGCAAAGCCGCCCGAATGTGCCGACAAATCCTGATAGGAGCTGCACATATCTCGTTCTCAGGGCACACCGGATTGTCCAAACTTCTGGTAGGCCAGCCCAGAGTTGCCCCTGGTGGCCACCGGCGGTTGACAGGTTGGACCAACACTCACGACGAGCACTGGCCCAGGGGGGGATAAAATAAAGATGACCCTCGGGCTCCGGAAACCCAAGGGAAAAAAGGGGCTAGGTGAGGCAAAAGGTAAAACCAAGGTTGGGCCTTGCTGGAGGAGTTTTATTCAAAGCGAACTGTCAAGGGGTTCCCATAAATCACCCAACCGCGTAAGGAACGCAAAATCCGGGAACATAACACCGGTATGACGGGAACTAGGGCGGCAAGAGTGGAACAATACACCAGGCATAAGGCCGAGTCTTCCACCCTTTACCAAGTATATAGATGCATTAATAATATAATAGATATTGTGATATCCCAACATAATCCTGTCCACCATGGAGCAATCTTCAACTTCACATGCAACTAACAACGCTATAAGAGGGGCTGAGCAAAAGCGGTAACATAGCCAAGCAATGGTTTGCTAGGAAGGATGAAAAGGTTAGAGGCTGACATGACAATTTGGCAGGCTTGAAGAGCAAGTGATAGGTAGCGTAGCATAGCAATAGAATGAAGCAACTAGCATAGCAATGATAGTAGTGAGATCTAGGGTAGCGGTCATCTTGCCTGAAATCCCGCAAGGAAGAAGAACGAGTCCATGAAGAAGATGAACGGGAGTGGTCGAACGAATCCTCACAATCGCAACATTACCGGAACTAAGAAGCAACACCGGAAAGAAAATAACAACATGATAAATGCACAAGCATAAACATGGCATGACGCACAATTCAAGTATGATGCATGTCCAGTTTAAATAGCATGGCAAGGAATGGCAAAATGCAACAAGCAATACTACAAGTTAAGTGGAGCTCCATATGCAACGAGTTGCATATTGGCGAAACTTCACAACATTTATTTAGTTCGATCTTGTTTAGGCTACCCAATAATATTAAATGTTGTTTAACATGGCAAGGGGTGAAGCATATGAAAATTACCTATCTAGGCAAGTTTAAATGAGGCCGGAACAACAAACAACAATTCCAGAAAATCCCCATATGCAATTATGAATTTGGTACTGTTCTGCCCTAAACACAATTTTAATGTTGTTAAAGAGCAAAATAAAGTGCAACAAGTTAATCTATGCATTTTTCCACCCCATTTACATATAAAGTTTATTTAAAATGGAGCTACAGTTATTTAGTTATGAAATAAATTATTTTAACATGGCATTTATGCAAAATAATTCAAACAACACATTTAAACAATTTTAACATGGGTGAAAGCAGCATATTATGAAACTAGACAAAATTCTAAGCATCTTACATATATAATTTGTTATAATCCGATGCATGGTTAATGAGTTTTTATATGCAAGAAGAGCAAGGGGTTATCTGCAAAACAGGTTGCCTCTGGATAAATGGAAAATTCGCAGCGCATGGAAAAAAATACATGGGCCGAAACTGGTGGGCGCAAGCTAACACGTGGTGCGCTAGGGCGAGGGATAGGCTGGAGGCTCACCATGGGCCGAGGCCCACTCGGTAGAGGAGGAAGCTGAGGCGCATTGGGCCTGGCACAGATCTGGCCCAAGCGGGCGACGTGGTCTTGTCCATGCTAGCAGTGGAACAGGTCAACGAGGGGGGCGCGCCTCATTCGTCTTTGAAGCAGAGGAACCAAGGGCGCGGCGAGGACGGGGTCAACGGCGCGGCAGCAGTGGGGGCTTGGCGCATGGCGGTCTCGAGCGGCAACGGCTGCAGGGAAGGCCGGTGAGGTGGAGATGGGGCGGATCTGGCTGGCCGGCGCCGGATCCGGGCAACGACGGTGCGGACGAAGCTCAGGGGCGGCCATGGCGTTTTCCTGCAGAGAAACGGGAGAGAGAGAGGGAGCATGCTGTGAGAGAGAGGCAAGGGATGAAGTAGAGAGAGAGCAGAGCGGCGGGGAAGGCGGCTGAAGTCGAGGCCATGGTCACGGAAGGCTCGGGCGAGCTCCTCTAGCGCTCGAGGATGGATCCGTGGAGGGGGCCGAGGAAGGAGATGGCCAAGGCGCTCGAGGCAGAGGAGGCGACTGCCTCAGCGCGGCTGGATGACGAAGATGCAGGAGACGTGCACGGGGAGGCGGCTGCTGCACGGAGGCTCGGCGAGGGGTGGATTGGGCGCTCGGGGCAAAGGAGAAGGAGCTCGGGCTCCTGTTGGTGACACTGAAAATGAGGGAGGGAGAGAGGCTGGCTGCGGGCTTGGATCCCGAGGGAGAGGAGTGGCGGCAGAGGGATACGGAGGATGGGACAGCTCCTAGATTTTAGGGTTTGGTCCTAATGTATATAGCAAGTGGGATTAGGTTAGTTTAGGGGAAAATCCGTCCCTTCGATCGCAAACGAAATGGTCCAGAATAAAATAGGCAGGGAGTCCAAATAATAAAACGGAGATGTTTTAGGGATGTTGGGGGATGATTCAGACTCATCGGTGACGACTGCTCCGGTCGGGTTCGGAAAAGGTTTCAGACGCGCACGCGAGGGGGCTGCAAAGGAGGGGGGTCCATGACTGGCAGAGAGATATGGCGGTCCAACAAAAGGGGAATGAGAACCCGGTTGGACTCGAAATGGTCTACGAAGGCAAGGGGGGAACGCGCCAACTACGAACAGATGAAATCTTTATGAAAACATGCAAATGCAATGCGCATGATGCCATGAGACGAGATGCATAACTAGAACAAAATGCAAAACAACAGACAAAAAACCAAACCACGGAGGAAATAATAAATCACATACCCAGAAATGGCAAGAGTCGGAGTTACGAATATGGAAGTTGTATCCGGGGCGTTACAACACTCCACCACTATGAGAGGATCTCGTCCCGAGATCTAAGATGGCACCGGAGGGGGAAAGAAAGAGGAAGATAAGAGGTAAACTAAGTTGCTTCTTCGACAAACGAGTGAAACCATGAACCTTGAGATGTTGAGCAAAATGAAAGAAAGAAAAGAATGCAGATGAGCAAAGTTGAAAACACTCCGTTAGAAAAGAGGAACAAGGGATACGATGAGAACCAAGAGGTTTAGTGATAAGATAGATATTGAAAACCACTCCAGTTGAAAAGAGAAGCAAGGTATACAAGAGAATTTGGGCAGTAATCCGATAGAAAAGAGAAGGAAAACTTGATAAGATGAGAGAACTTGAATGAAAACACAACACTTCGGTTAAATGGATAAGCATGAAAAGAACACGATCCTCACAATTGGATATGATGAGTGAAAAGAGCAACATCACAATGCCTCCGAAAGAAAGAATAGAAGATAGATCATTGGAATAATAGAATGGAGAAGAAAATGCCAACTTCTGCCACAAAAGAACTTGGAAAGCACCCTTCCAAGAATGTTAGAACGGAGTTGTTGGAAAACCAACAACGAAAAGAACAAGCTTGTTGTGGGCTTATGGCAAACATCTCAAAATGATGAGGTAAAAACCGGCCACTAACAGAAACAATTGATTGGTTGAGATCAATGAAGATAAGGGAAACTTCTTTCACCAAGAGGATAATTGGAGAACTTGGGTCATTAATAAGCACCACAATAGCATCATTCCTTAGGGAAGGCTTTAGGTGAAATCTATACCAAGATAACCTCCAACAAAAGATTGATTGGTTGAAAAGATCTCTTGAACGAACAGAAAATGATGGATTTAGATATGTCAGTCTTGAAAACTTGTGAATCATGAAACACGAAGGAAAATTATCAAGAATGACATAACACCGCCTCAAAAGATAAGGTAGGAAGAATTGCACTTCGAATGCAAGATGAAGAATGCTTGAACTCCTCAAAACAAAACATGTGTTGGGCACCATGTTTATTTTAGAGTATAGCTTGGCGGGTCATAACTTCGATGGAAGTCTTGAAGAACAAAATGAGAATGAAAGGAATCCTTGATGAACCATCATGTAGAGCCTCCATGAAGAACTCCGGTAATAAAAGAATGATAGAAAGAAAGAGAGGTTGAAAACACAAGGTGAACCCTTGCAATGATTTAGATGGAGCTTTCCACGATATAACCGAGAAAACTTGGAACTCCGTAAACGAAAAGATGAAACATCTCGAACCGGGAAATGTGACATGATGAACAACTCCGAAAAGAACAAACTAGATTACTTGGATGAAACAATAATAAGAATTACGTTATGCCTATCCTTCAGCAATTTAAATTGATGACAAGCAACGGATTTGGCATACTACTTATTCTCGTAGAAAGGATTAAGAGGGATATAGTGTAAACTTGAGAAGGTATTGATGGAACCACCGGTGGAATTTGGAAACAACGAATGAATTGATATGATAATGAAGGAAGTGAAATCTTGAATGAACCACCGTAAAAATTGGAAAAGGGAGTAGCAAGGGCACAATTCACCGAAAAGAATTGGAAAACGAATGAAGATACTTGAGGGGAATTTATATACAAGTGAACGAAGAGATCATGAACTGATTAGAGGATATTTGAACGATGCACCGGTAAGATTTGGAGAACGAGAACTGAAAGCTGGAATGAATAATTATGACATGATGGCCTTCGGAGGAAAGAAATGGAAACAACTCATGAAATGCTTCGGTTGGGTGAAAAGAATTCTCACAGTCGAAAACAATTATGAGGATGGCATGAAGCTAGAACCATGAATCTCTGGAAGAACGGGTAAGGATTTAAGAGGAACTCTTCTTCGGTCTTCAAAATCCGAGGATGACGACAAGAAACACCACCATGAATTGTTGAGATACTCTGGGAGAATAGAAAGGTTGAACCAACGATGAAAATATTTTGAAAGCGATCTTGGAGAAAGAATATGACTGATGAAAATTCATTCTTACGTCAGACTTCGAAAAGAATTTGGGAATGGCTTCGGGAAAATTAGAAGAGTCGGGTAAGATCCTGGGAAAAGACCTGTGGGTTAGGGCCCACTCAAAATAAAACACCGTTGGAAATAATTTTAAAAAGAGATTGCACCGGTTGAATTAAATAGCTTGCATGAGATAACAATATCCAAATAGCTTGAACGGATTAAGAATGGAAACACAAATCTTCTGAGATATCTTCAACACTCTGGAACAAATGAATAGCAAGAGGTGAGTGATTGAGAGGTGCACCGGCATGAGAAAGCATTAGAAACGAGGAAAGGAATATGATGAATATCGAAAGCTTGAATTGGATCCACCGGAGAAGAAACAACAATGAAGAATGATGAACTTGAAACTGTTGAGCATCTTCATGGGAAATCACCGGATAAGAACATTGAAAGAAAAGAATGAAGAGACTTCACATGAATAAATGGATACTTGATTAAATATATGAGTCTTTAAAGAAAAGGGTGGGAGGGTGGGAAAACAAAGGCAACTTGGGGCAGATGGAATGGATACTGTTGAAGAAAACTTAGAATTGATCTTGCGGATGTTGAAAATGATCGGATCCACTTGAAGAGAAGCACACCGGTTGGAAAAGAGTTGACATGACAACCTCAATGATCAAGAAGGATTAGCACTCCCGTAGAAATATGAGAACACCGCTTGAAGGGTATGAAATCAACACTTGACATTGAAGCAACTCGAATACCACAACTCAAAACAAAACAAAGGATTGGCTTGTTGAATAATCCAGAACAAATACATATGTTAGAGATTTACCCAATCCCATATCAGGCATCTGTCGGAAAGATATTCTAGGAGCTACTTGAATTCCCACCTATAAACTCCCGAAACTTTCTGGTTATGCAATCTGGTGTTGGGGATACAGGGGAAGCAATATATCTCACCCAAACTAACAATCCCTACATCCAGCTGTATCCATCCGTCAACACATAACCAAGAAAACTCCGGAAATCGTGTACCTCAACCTTCGAAAAGCATCCGTTATACGAGCTATGGCAATACTCCCGAACTCCCCAGTACTGGGTGACGTCGAGGTTATCTCACCAACAACTGCATAAAAGAGATTTTCGATGTCGGCAAAACTCAGGTATTCCAGAACTGCAACGATAAAATTATGACGACAACACCTCAGAGCTCAACTCCCTGGGTCAATGCCACATAATAGACAGGAGGCACCAAGAACAATGTACTTGTCACAAAACCATCGGAACGATTCCAAGATACCCGCGTGATCCTAAAAAAAATTAGTGAAATTTGAGGAGAGGAAAGACAAAACATCTACGTCAGGAGACCTCACCAGAGCGACTAAGGGGGATGAGGAGTAAAAAGAATCCTACTCTCCGATATACATAATCCTAAGACTCAAAATAGTTTTCTTCTAGACTCAACAACGGCCAACAATTAAGGGGGCTCCTATGGTCGGTCGAGGCTCTGATAGCAACTTGTCACGCCCAATAAGCGATACTATCCTAAAGAGACTCGAAGGTCCCACCAAGGATAGAACCGCATATTGAAACGCTTTTGCAAGGTGGATATCATTACATCAACATTACATAATAGATGGGGATACATACAAGAGGCATACAATGCCACACGAATACAACATCATCATACATAAGATCAACATCCGACTACGGATGAAACACAAACAGAAACTCAAACGACATCCACCCTGCTAGCCCAGGCTACCGACCTGGAACCTATCCCTTGATTAAAGAAGAAGAAGAAGAAGAACTCCAAACAAGCAAACATCGCTTTCGCGTCATGATCATCGCATAACATGTACCTGCAACTGTTGTTGTAGTAATCTGTGAGCCATGAGGACTTAGCAATCCCATTACCATGGGTATCAAGACTAGCAAAGCTTAATGGGAAAGGAAGGGGTAAAATGGTGAGGTTGTAGTAGCGACTAAGCATATATGGTGGCTAACATACGCAAATAAGAGCGAGAAGAGAGCAAAAGGAACGGTCGTGAAGCTAGCAATGATCAAGAAGTGATCTTGAACTCCTACTTACGTCAAACATAACCCAAAAACCGTGTTCACTTCCCGGACTCCACCGAAAAGAGACCATCACGGCTACACACACGATTGATGCATTTTAATTCGGATCTGGTGTCAAGTTCTCTACAATCGGACATTAACAAATTCCCATCTGCCCATAACCGCGGGCACGGCTTTCGAAAGATAATACCCTGCATGGGTGTCCCAACTTAGCCCATGATAAGCTCGCGTGATCAACGAAGGATATACCTTCTCCCAGGAAGACCCGATCAGACTCGGAATCTCGGTTTACAAGACATTTCGACAATGGTAAAACAAGACCAGCAAAGCCGCCCGAATGTGCCGACAAATCCTGATAGGAGCTGCACATATCTCGTTCTCAGGGCACACCGGATTGTCCAAACTTCCGGTAGGCCATCCCAGAGTTGCCCCTGGTGGCCACCGGCGGTTGACAGGTTGGACCAACACTCACGACGAGCACTGGCCCGGAGGGGATAAAATAAAGATGACCCTTGGGCTCCGGAAACCCAAGGGAAAAAAGGGGCTAGGTGAGGCAAAAGGTAAAACCAAGGTTGGGCCTTGCTGGAGGAGTTTTATTCAAAGCTAACTGTCAAGGGGGTCCCATAAATCACCCAACCGCGTAAGGAACGCAAAATCCAGGAACATAACACCGGTATGACGGAAACTAGGGAGGCAAGAGTGGAACAAAACACCAGGCATAAGGCCGAGTCTTCCACCCTTTACCAAGTATATAGATGCATTAATAATATAAGAGATATTGTGATATCCCAACATAATCCTATCCACCACGGAGCAATCTTCAACTTCACCTGCAACTAACAACGCTATAAGAGGGGCTGAGCAAAAGTGGTAACATAGCCAAGCAATGGTTTGCTAGGAAGGATGAAAAGGTTAGAGGTAACATGACAATTTGGGAGGCTTGAAGAGCAAGTGATAGGTAGCGCAGCATAGCAATAGAACAAAGCAACTAGCATAGCAATGATAGTAGTGAGATCCAGGGTAGCGGTCATCTTGCCTGAAATCCCGCAAGGAAGAAGAACGAGTCCATGAAGAAGACGAATGGGAGTGGTCGAACGAATCCTCACAGTCGCAACATTACCGGAACTAAGAAGCAACACCGGAAAGAAACAAACAACATGATAAATGCACAAGCATAAACATGGCATGATGCACAATTCAAGTATGATGCATGTCCGGTTTAAATAGCATGGCAAGGAATGGCAAAATGCAACAAGCAATACTACAAGTTAAGTGGAGCTCCATATGCAACGAGTTGCATATTGGCAAAACTTCACAAAATTTATTTAGTTCGATCTTGTTTAGGCTACCCAATAATATTAAATGTTGTTAAACATGGCAAGGGGTTCAGCGTATGAAAATTACCTATCTAGGCAAGTTTAAATGAGGCCAGAACAACAAACAACAATTCCGGAAAATCCCCATATGCAATTATGAATTTGGTACTGTTCTTCCCTAAACACAATTTTAATGTTGTTAACCAGCAAAATAAAGTGCAGCAAGTTAATCTATGCATTTTTCCACCCCATTTACATATAAAGTTTATTTAAAATGGAGCTACGGTTATTTAGTTATGAAATAAATCATTTTAACATGGCATTTATGCAAAATAATTCAAACAACACATTTAAACAATTTTAACATGGGTGAAAGCAGCATATTATGAAACTAGAAAAAATATTAAGCATCTTACATATATAATTTGTTTTAATCCGATGCATGGTTAATGAGTTTTTATATGCAAGAAGAGCAAGGGGTTATCTGCAAAACAGGTTACCTCTGGATAAATGACAAAATTCGCAGCGCATGAAAAAAAATACATGGGCCGAAACTGGTGGGCGCAAGCTAACATGTGGTGCGCTGGGGCGAGGGATAGGTTGGAGGCTCACCATGGGCCGAGGCCCAGTCGGTGGAGGAGGGAGCTGAGGCGCGCTGGGCCTGGCGCAGATCTGGCTCAAGCGGGCGACGTGGTCTCGTCCACGCTGGCAGTGGAACAGGTCAACGAGGGGGCGCGCGCCTCGTTCGTCTTCGAAGCAGAGGAACCAGGGGCACGGTGAGGACGGGGTCAACGGCGCGGCAGTAGTGGGGGCTTGGCGCACGGCGGTCTCGAGCGGCAGCGGCTGCAAGGAAGGCCGGCAAGGTGGAGATGGGGCGGATCCGGCTGGCCGGCGCCGGATCCGGGCAACGACGGCGCGGACGGAGCTCAGGGGCGGCCATGGCGTTTTCCTGCAGAGACACGGGAGAGAGAGAGGGAGCATGCTGTGAGAGCGAGGCAAGGGAGGAAGTAGAGAGAGAGCAGAGCGGCGGGGAAGGCGGCTAAAGTCGGGGCCATGGTCACAGAAGCCTCGGGCGAGCTCCTCTCGCGCTCGAGGATGGAGGTTGCTGCCTCGGTCCGATCCGGATCGAGCGGTGTCGGAGTATTGGGCCACGGGTAGGCTAACCCGAGTCCCAGGACCTTTCAAGACATCGGGGCAGGCCGCGCCCCTCAAGCCAAGTCCCAGGAGCGACTCCAAGACAAGCCGAGTCCCAGACGGCGACTCCGAGACAAGCCGACTCCAAGCTGGCGACCTCCAGAGAGGCCGACTATGGAGAGTCGGCCCATGACTCCTCCCTCATCTCGAAGTACGGTGCGGGGTACGGTCACAGCGTGGCCGTTTCCCCCTGCTTACGAAGGGCCGGCGTGGCTACAGTGAGCCGTATCGCTGGAAGATCTCTGCGAGGCGCGACACTGTTGCCATGCCTGCCCTGACCTCAGCCACAGTGCGCCACGCACTGTGCCCACGACACCGACCTGTATGGCCCGAAGACGGCGGGGCCGCCTGTCAGTGGGTGGCCGAAGGCGGCCTGGGCGCCCCGAAGACGGATCTGTGGAAGTCGGCCTCCTTGGAGTCGGCCGACTCCTCCCCAGGGCCCCACGAGCCATTAACCAGATAGGATGGGGAATGGCGACAGTGATCGCCCGATTGATGGCGGCACTGTTGTCACGACCCAATGACCGAGCCTGTGTCATCAGGAGTGCTGCTACAGTACCAAGCCTGTCCGCGGGACCCGCCAGTCGGCGGGCCCCAGAAGCCGGCGGGGAAGACGGCGGCCTGAGAGATAGACGGCTGGGACCCACGCCCAGCCGGTTTACTATTATACCCCCGAGGGGTAGGCCTATATAAACCCCCCGAGGCACCCATGCAAAGGATTCGGACCTAGATAGAGATAGACCAGATAGCACAGGGAGGAGGGAGCTAGCCTTGCCCTCTCCTGCCTCCCGAAACAGCTCCAGGAGCACCCTTGTAGCCACTTTGCCTTAGTGATCATGCGGAGACCCTGCAGAGCAGCAGTAGGGGTGTTATCTCCTAGGAGAGCCCTGAAGCTGGGTAAGTTCCGCTGGCGTGCATGCCTTCGCCCCATACCGCTTCCAGGCACCGGCGATGTTCTACTCACTCCCACCATGATAAGCCATCCTTTGGCATATGTCGTACCCAACCCCCGACATTTGGCGCCCACCGTGGGGCGAGGTGCACCGTCGTCCGGAGATCTGCTCTGGACGGGAACCCTGTTCCTCCCCGGCGAGCACAGCCAGCCCGGCACGCCAGATGGCATCTGTGCCGACGCGCTGCACGGCACTGAGATCGCCTGTGCAGCCAGCTGCCTCGCCGATCTTATCGGCGAGGTTTGCCTCTCTGATGAGCCTGCGTCTGATGCAGGCACGAGTGTCCCCGAAAGCCTCCTCGCGGGCCTCCTCGACCAACTCCACGTCGCCGGCGAGCCTGCCGCGGACCTGGAGTCCATAGGATCCACCAACCCGATGCTGGTCGACTCCGACACCGCGTCGCTCGACGCGTTCCCCACCAACGTGGTGGTCTATGACGAGCCGCTCCCTTGCGCGGGGAGCGGCAGAAGCACCGTCACTGAGGTCCTCGTCCTCGAGCACGGCGAGCGCTCTGGCAAAAGAGCGCACGACCCTCTTGACGCGGCCCTGCGAGGCCTTGCAGCGCCGATTCCGGAAGACGCCGACGCAGACACGCTGGAGGCGCTCCGCCTTCAGCTCGTCGAAGGCGCGAAGAAGCTGGCAAGCATGAGGTGCTTGTTAGAAGCTTACCAACGCAAGATGGATCGCGTCGTAGGTGGCTCGCCGGCTCCGACCGGGCCTAGCCGCCTAGGCGCGGTCCGACAGCGCGGCGCGGCAATCGCCAACCTCTTCGGGGCCGATCGCCCTGTGTGTGCCACGCCGGCAGAGAATATCCGTGCCGCCCAGGCGGCGGCAGACGAGCTCGACAACTTCGAAGGCGAAGAGCGCCGCGTAATGATGGAGCGAGTTCAGCAGCTCCTCGACGCACCTGCCGCACAGAATGATGCCGGCTGCCGCACCGAGGCGCCGCAGCACCAAAACGATGACCCACCGCCTCGCCGAGACCAAGGTGCGACGTCTCAGACGCCAACTGGCGGGGCCCGTGGGAAGAAGGACAAGGAGCCGACTGTCAGCCACAGTCGGACTCACATCACCATCGAGCGCGACCAAGACGGCCGCCCCAAAGCGGTGGAATGGCGGGACGACTACCTGCCTCCCCCTCCTCGCAGAGAAAGGCGAGTCTCCCCGCCACCGGTGGAACATCCGACTCTCGGCGACCGCCTTGGCCGCCGAGAGGGAGTCGGAGAGAACGACGCCCGCCACCGGATCGACCGACTCCACCGATCCCTGGCGCTGGAAGAAGAAGACGAGTTGGGTCCCCCCTGCTTTGGACCCCGCATCCGAGATGAGCCCTTCCCCAAAGGGTTCACACTCCCCCGAGACACGCCCAAATGTACCGGCACTGTGAAGCCGGAAGATTGGCTGATGGACTACTCCACCACCGTCAACATAGCGAACGGCAACAAGCGTGTTTCCGTAAGATACGTCCCGCTCATGCTCCAGGGCTCGGCCCAGACGTGGTTGAACAGTCTGAAGCCTCGCAGTATCAACAGCTGGGTCAACTTCACCGAGGCTTTCGTTCGCAACTTCACCAGCACGTACAAGCGACCTCCCAAGCCACGCCAACTCTCCTTGTGCGTGTAAGGACCTGACGAGTCTACTCGCGACTACCTCACACGCTGGGGTGAACTCCGGAACTCCTGCGAGGGCGTGCACGAGGTGCAGGCCATCGAATACTTTACTGCCGGGTGCAGAAAAGGCGCCCTCCTCAAGCACAAGCTCCTCTGCGACGAGCCGGAGACCCTCGATGAGCTGCTGATCACAGCGGACAAGTACGCCATGGCCGACTCCTCCATGAAGTTGGAGATTCGGGTCAGTACATCTGGCAAAGTCGCTCCTCAGGCTCCAAGAACTCCGGCTGGAGATACCAGTCGGCGGCAACAGCAGAATGACCAGAAGCGCAAAGCCCCGCAGCCGACTTCCAACAGTCGGCAAGTGGCAACAGCAGAAGACCAGCAGTTGGAGGGACCGCCTCCAGCAAAGCGACCAAAGGGCGGCAAGTCCAACTGGCTGCTGGCTTTCTGCTACGAGCAGACTCTAGATGGACCCTGCAAGTTCCACAGCGGCGCGAAGCCGTCAAACCACACCACCAGGAAATGCCACTGGCTGACCAGAATCACCAAGGGGGACGGCCTGCTCCCTCCCCCTCCCGCTGGGCCGCCTCCTCCACAGCCGCCCCAGCAGCCGGCCGTCAGGCCAGTCGGCGCAATACAAGACGAGTTCCCGAATGAGCATGGAGCCTATGTGGTGTTCACCAGTGTAGCAGATGACCGATGCAGTAGGCGCCAACAGCAGCAAGAAGTGAATGCGGTTGCATCGAGTACTCCAGAGTTCATGCATTTGTCCGAAAAGCCTATCAGTTGGAGCAGAGCTGATCACCCAGAGGTGATGCCGAGTCCAGGCTCCTACACCTTGGTCTTAGGCGCCACACTCGCCACTGATAGGCGGGCCGCTCACTTCTCGCGAGTACTGATAGACGGAGGCAACAGTATCAACATCCTGTACAAGGATACAATGGAGAAATTAGGAATCAAGCGAAGACAGCTTCAGAGCAGCCGGACTGTGTTCCACGGAATCGTCCCTGGCCTTTCCTGCTCACCAATCGGCAAGATCCTGATAGATGTCCTCTTCGGAGACAAGGATCATTTCCGCCGAGAGCCAATTTGGTTTGAGGTGGTGGACCTTGAAAGCCCATATCACGCATTGCTTGGCCGACCCGCCTTGGCCAAGTTCATGGCGGTCCCCCACTACGCCTACCTCAAGATGAAGATGCCGAGTTCCAAGGGAATCCTAACCGTGTCCGGCGACTACAGGAAGTCGTCCGCTTGCACGGCCGAAAGTAGTCGGCTGGCTGAGTCCTTGGTGATCGCGGCTGAGAAACGGCTTCTTGATTGGGTCGTGGCGATGGCCGGCAAGCAGCCCGAGTTATCACCCGACCCCAAGGAGTCGGAAGCAGAAGGATCATTCAAGCCGTCCAAAGAAACAAAGAAGATACCATTGGACCCGGAGCACCCGGAGAGATACGCTATCATGGGCACAATCCTTGACAGCAAATAGGAAGGCGAGCTCGTCGATTTCCTCCGTGAGAATCGCGACATCTTCGTGTGGTCCCCCAAGGACATGCCTGGTGTCCCCGGAATTCGCCGAGCACAAATTACACGTCCGGTCTGATATGAAGCCCGTCAGGCAGCCCTTGCGCCGCCTGTCAGAAGAAAAAAGAAGAGTTGTTGGAGAAGAAATAGCCCGGCTCCTGGCAGCCGGCTTTATCATGGAAGTGTTTTTTCTAGAGTGGCTGGCAAACCCAGTACTGGTGCTGAAGAAGAACAAGCAGTGGTGGATGTGCATTGATTACACGAGCCTCAACAAAGCTTGCCCCAAGGACCCATTTGCTCTGCCGAGAATCGATCAGGTGATAGACTCCACAGCCAGATGCGAGCTGTTGAGTTTCCTAGACGCATATTCATGATATCACCAGATCAAGCTGAACCCGGCTGACAGACTGAAGACCGCCTTCATCATGCCGTTTGGAGCCTTCTGCTACCTAACCATGACGTTCGGCTTAAGAAACGCCTGCGCCACCTTTCAGCGTTGCATGCAGAAGTGCCTCCTGAAGAAACTCGGCAGAAATGCCCACGTCTATGTGGATGATGTAGTGGTGAAGACAGAGAAGCGTGGAACCTTGCTGGAGGACCTCAAGGAAACATTTGAGAATCTGCGCTGATTCCAGATCAAGCTCAACCCAGAGAAGTGCGTTTTCGGAGTACCAGTCGGCCAGCTCCTCGGTTTCCTGGTCTCCGAACGCGGCATAGAGTGCAATCCTGTGAAGATCAAGGCCATCGAGAGGATGGAAGCTCCCAGACGACTGTTAGATGTGCAGAAGTTCACTGGCTGTTTGGCATCCATCGGCTGATTCATCAGTCGGCTGGGCGAGAAGGCTCTCCCCCTGTATCAGCTCATGAAGAAGACGACCTTCTTTGAGTGGACTCCCAAGGCGGAAGAGGCTTTTCTTCAGCTAAAGAAGATGTTGACTACTCCCCCTGTGCTGGCGGCTCCGACTCCCAAAGAGCCCATGCTCCTATACATTGCCGCCACCAGCCGAGTAGTCATCACAGTCATTGTAGTCGAGCGCAAGGAGGAAGGCAAGGCGCTACCTGTCCAGAGACCGGTATATTACTTGAGCGAGGTGCTGTCGGCCTCCAAGCAGAACTACCCCCATTACCAGAAGATGTGCTACGGCGTGCATTTTGCCGCCAAGAAATTGAAGCCTTACTTCCAAGAGCATCTAATCACTGTGGTCTGCACAGCTCCACTGGCCGAGATCATCGGAAGCCGAGATGCTTCTGGCCGAGTGGCCAAATGAGCCATCGACCTGGCCCCCTACACCATCTACTACGAGCCCCGCACCTCCATCAAGTCGCAAGCACTGGACGACTTCCTCGTCGACTGGGCTGAGACCCAGTATCTGCCGCCAGCGCCCGACTCCACCCATTGGCAGATGCACTTCGACGGCTCCAAGATGCGCACCGGCTTGGGAGCCGGCGTCATCCTCACCTCCCCCAAGGGTGACAAGCTCAGATATGCGCTGCAGATCCATTGTGCCGCCTCCAACAACGTGGCCGAGTACGAGGCGCTCATCCACGGGCTCCGGCTTGCCAAAGAACTCGGCATTCGCCGGATCCTGTGTTATGGCGACTCTGACTTGGTGGTCCAGCAATCGTCTGGCGATTGGGACGCCAAGGACGCAAATATGGCGAGCTACCGCTTCCTTGTGCAGCAACTCAGCGGATACTTCGAGGGGTGCGAATTCCTCCATGTGCCAAGGAATGACAACGACCAAGCAGACGCCTTGGCATGAATTGGCTCCACCCGCCAGGCGATACCATCCGGTGTCGCCCTCCGGCGCCTCCTCAAGCCTTCTATCAAGCCGTCACCAGAATCAGATTCAATCTTTTTGCCGGCTCCGCCTGAGGAAGACGGATCCAACTCCAAGAAACACACAGTCGAAGCCGGCCCGGGGACTTTAGAACCCGGCCTGGAGACTGCAATGGCAAGATCAAAGACTCCAGAGCTCGGCCCGGGGACTGCTCCAGTCGGCCCCGGGACTTTGTCAAATCAGCAAGCAGCTGCGGACTCCAACCCGCAGCCTCCCAGCCTGGCCGCCCTTGTCCAAGTCGCACTAGTGGCAGTTGAAGAAATAGCAGCACCTTCATGGGCCCAGCCCATCCTCAGGTTCTTAGTAAACAGAGAGCTGCCAACTGATGAAATCTTGGCTCGGCAAGTGCAACGCCGAGCAGCAGCCTACACCATAGTCAACAGAGAGGTGGTCAGGCGCAGCGTTACCGGCGTTTTCCAATGCTGCGTCGAGGCAGAACAAGGCCAAGCAATCCTCAGAGACATCCATGAAGGCGAGTGCGGTCACCACGCGGCCTCCAGGGCACTCGTCGCCAAAGCCTTCCGGCACGGTTTTCTCTGGCCAACCTCCCTGGAAGAGGCCAAAGAGTTAGTCCAAAAGTGCAAGGGGTGCCAGATTTTCCGTTCCAAGCCACTTCAGCCAGCTTCCGCACTCAAGACTATCCCCATCGCCTGGCCCTTTGCAGTATGGGGCCTGGACATGGTGGGACCATTCAAGACGGCACGAGGTGGCTTGACTCACCTACTTGTCGCAGTGGACAAATTCACCAAGTGGGTGGAGGTGAAACCCATCAAGAAGTTGAATGGTCCGACTGCAGTGACCTTCATCGCTGACATCACAACTCGGTACGGCATCCCACACAGCATCATCACCGACAATGGCACGAATTTTGCCAAAGGCGCCTTGGCCCGTTTCTGCGTGACGCAGGGCATCCGACTAGACTTAGCGTCCGTTGCCCATCCGCAGTCAAACGGCCAGGTGGAGCGAGCAAACGGCCTCATCTTATTTGGCATCAAGCCTCGACTCGTCGTACCGCTGGAGCGATCTGCCGACTGTTGGCTCGAGGAGCCGCCAGCCGTCCTCTGGAGTCTGCGCACGACTCCAAACAAGTCAACCGGCTTCACACCCTTCTTCCTCGTCTATGGTGCCGAAGCCGTCATCCCAACGGACATAGAGTTCGACTCCTCGCGAGTCACCATGTACACCGAGGAAGCAGCAGAAGAAGCATGTCAAGACAGTGTCGATCTGCTGGAAGAGGGTCGGCTGTTGGCACTCAGCCGGTCCAGCATCTACCAGCAGAGTCTGCGTCGGTACTACAATAGGAAGGTCAGGCTAAGATCTTTCAAAGAAGGCGACCTTGTGCTCCGGCTGATCCAGCAAACAGCCGGCCAGCACAAGCTGTCGGCACCTTGGGAAGGCCCCTTTATCATCAGCAAGGTGCTAGGGAACGATGCCGACTACCTGATCGACGCTCAGAAGCCCCGAGCGCGCAAGAGGGACGACTCCGACAAAGAGACAGAGCGCCCGTGGAATGCAAATCTTCTTCGAAGATTTTACAGTTGATGCAGTATGTATCGCACTACCCCCTTTGTATTAAAGTACTAAGACTTTGGGCCCCCCGAGATGAGCTCGGGGACTGCCCTTTTTGTTATCTGTATGATAAGAATTATGCCTTCGAGTACATTACTTCCATTACAAGACGCTTGGCACCGGGCCAGACTAGTCGGCCCGGGGACTCGCCGCCTTGCGCTATGAGGAGCTTCCCACAGTCAGACAAGTAGTGCGCGGTACCCAATCCGCCTCCTGGCAAAGCCGCAGCTCGCAGAGCGACTGTGAGGCAGGCAGGAGTGTGGAAGAACGGGCGCCCACACGAAAAATGGCTAAGGACCTAAGGCATGAACATAGCGTAAGACGGCCTCCAACATTTTTGAAGCAGAAAGCTGACTCATGAGTAGCCGGCCCGCCGTCTTTATTAACCTCTATCAAGGACGGCCGACTCTTGGGTAGTCGGCCTGTCGCTTTCTATCTGACTTGCTAAAGAAACTCTAAACGGCCAAGTACTTGCCTTCCCGAAGTAGCCAAGCACTTGACCCAGCGACAGTCCGCAGAGCGGCTGTCCGACTGGCAAAGCAGTGACTAAAGGAAGGCGGGAAAGGGAAAAGAATAAAGAGCATTAAGCAAGGAAAGACGGAAATCGGATAAATATTTACATAGGCCCTTGGCCGGATCTTCGAATAGAAGTTCAAGATACACCCCGCGGGTGGAATTGTTCGAATCTAACAAAGTTTCAAAAGATTACTAAGACAGACAAGCAGAGGCGGAAAAAGCAGCCTAGGAGGCGGCGTCTGGGATCGGAGGATCGGAGGAGATGGCGGTGTCAGGCACCGGGGCAGTCGGCTGGGCGGTCTCGAATTGATCGCCTCCGGCGACAGTCGCCTTCTCTCGACGCGGCTCGTTGCTGGAGGCGCGGTCGAGCTGAGGCTGGCCGCCTGCTCCGTCTTCTGGCACCTCCGCCTCGTCCTCCTCCTCGGTGCTGAAGTCGATCACCTCCGCCGAGTCCTTGCCATACTCCGAGTTCATCCCGAACCACTCTAGCGGCACTTCCTTGCCGCCTTCAGCCCGCTCGGGCACGAAGACACTGGTGTCCGTGTACTCGGCGATGGCTGCCGCACGCTCGATAAGGGCGCCCTCCACGGCCTCCAGTTCGGCCTGGGCTTCTGACCGGAACGCGGCCAGACGGTCCAGGTCCAGCCCTGGATACCACGCCTTGACGAACTCCAAGGCCCGGCGCGCTCTGGCCCGGGCCGAGGAGCCCTTCCAGGCCTCAAGACGGCCGGCAGTGACTTCCAGCCAGTCGGCGGTCCGACTAGCAGTGCGCAGAGCCCGCATGTCCGGCCACAAAGCGGCAACCGCCTGGGCGTTGGCACGCTGAAGCCGGCGCATCTGCCGGTGGGCCGGACGAAGACGGGCTTCAATGCTCAGGAGCTGCTCATCGACGGTTTGGGGGGCATTAGTGGCGATCTCCTCACCGTTTGCCCTTTGCGCCTCACGAGCAGCCTCGATGGCCAGAGGGACTGCCTGCGAGTGACCAGGGAAGAAGTCTGCCAAGACAAAAAAGAAGCAAGTCGAAAAATCAGAAGTTGGCCTGACACCTAGTCGGAAGCCCGAGGAAACGAAAGAAACTTACCATCAACGATATCCTCGATCTTGTGGAAGCCGGAGGTCAGCATCGCCTCCCTGTCAGTCTAGGAGGAGCACTCGCTCTCGAACTCGTCCAGGAGAGCGGCCTCCTTCTTCTCGGCCTCGTCCTACGCCTTCTTGAGCAGCTCCTTCTGCTCGGCCAGCTGTGCCGCCAGCAGGTCACGCTCCATGGCAAGCTTGCCACACTCCTCCTCCTTGGCACGCCGGGCGGTATTGGCCTCGCCCAACTGCTCCTGGAGAACGGCGTTGGCTTCTGAAGAACGAAAGAAGAGACAAGTAAGTCATCAGCAAAGAAGATCGCCGGGAAGATCCGGCCTGAATGGTTAGCGCTCGGCCCGAATCTCGGGGACTACAGCCCGCGGGTGCGCCAGCGCGCCCCCGCGAAGAAGAAGAACTTACTCCGGCTTTCCGACAAGTCGGCAGCCCGCTTGCTCAACTCCTCAACATTGCGGTTGAAGGCAGTGGCACGGAGGTTGTGATACTCCTGCAATAAGTCATTGAAGACAAAGTTAGTATTTGGAACTCGCCAGAGGGAGTTCCGAACCGCCTGCTCAGCAGCCGGCCTGGAACTCGGGGACTACACCTAGTGGGTGCGCTGGCGCGCCCCCACAGAGAAAAACAAGAAGCAAAAAGAAGAAGGAAACGTACTTGGACGGCCGTCCGCGCTGCCAGATGCGCCCTGGTGCAAGTTTGAAGGGCGTCGCCTTTGGCGCGCAGCTTCGCCTAAACGTCGAGAAGCGCCTAATTCAGCGGCCCGGTGCCGCCTCCACGCACCCACCCGGTGGGCGCGGCGCTTGTGGCCTCGGCGTCTAAGGTTGCCAGCTGGCGGCGCCGGTCTCCTGAGGTCGCGGCACCGAGGTCGCCCTCTCAAGACGGCGGTGCACCGGCGAGGCGACTTGGAGAAGCAGCCGCGCCTCGGCCTCGTCCGTGATCGGCGGCTCCAACGGACCCACCGGCTGTTTGCCGTGCGGTCTCCCAGACGGCGGTGGAGGCGGCGGTGGCGGCGCGAGAGTGTCCGACATGGAAGCCTCGCCTCTCTCCTTCTCCACGACGGGGTTCTCAGTGCCGGCCTTCCCGGTCTGCCCCGTGAACTCCAGAGGCGGTGGTGCAGACGACAGAGGGGGGACGAGCATCACCGATCGGTGACGCGCGGCCTCCTCGGCACGCCGTCTCGTCGCAAGGGCGGCTTCGGCATCCTCCAGCTTCTTCTGGGCGGAGGCGGCCGCCTTGTCGGCCTCCGCCTTCTCCAGATGTTTGGCCTCCTCCTCCTCGCGCTTCTCTCGCGCATTCCGCTCCGTCGCCTCCCGGAGATCGGCGGCAGGGTCGGCCCGCCGAGTATTGGCGGACGTCTCTGCCGACCCCATGACAGAGGGGACGGCAACTCTCTCAAGGGAAAGAGGGGCCCTGAAGAAGAATGGAGGGAGTATAAAAGAAGACTCGGACAAGACTCAACGAAGGAAAATAAAAAAGCGTAAAGACTTACGCAGAGACTAGCGACGGCCTTCTCACTTCCCTTCGGAAGCGGTTGGCCTTCACGGCCGCCCCCTCCCGCCTGGTCGCGGCGGCCGCCCCCTTGAACTTCTTCAATTTGCCGTCGGGCGCACTCGGCCCGGTGTGACGCCTCTTCGCGCCGCCTTGGCCAGCCAGGCCGGTGGAGGAGCCGGCGGCCAAAGAGCCGGCCCTCGGCTGGTGGCGCAGGGCGACTTCCCCTTCAACGTCGTCGTCAGGCCAGTCGACAAAGGTGGCCGAGGGCCTGAAGTCGCCTTCTGCTCCTCCTCCCCCGCCTTCGGCATCGGTTTCCATCGCCGCCGCCCCCAATTCGGGGTCATCGACGTCGCTGTCCGCACGATCGGGGACATACTTGCGGGGATGTCTCGTGGCGCTGGCTGCAGGCTGCATAAGGGGATTCTAGCTCAGAAGAAACCGACAAGAGTCAGAAGCCGAAGTCGGCCGCAAAGAGGACAAAACAATAGAGGGACGCGACTTACCACTGGTGGGGGGTTGTCGCGCGAGTACGGCTCCTTGCCAAACTGCCAGTCCTCCCCGAACTTGCAGTTCGCGATATAATTCACCATGTTTGCCACCTCCGCGCGGGGCATCTCCTTGGTGCACATCCGACTCGGGTCTCGGAGGCCGCTCATCTGAAAGATCAGGTGAGGCCGACCTTGGAGCGGGAGAACTCGGCGCGCCATGAAGGCGGCCAGCAAGTCGGCCCCGACGAGACCCTCCGACTGCGTCAAGGCCCGGAGTCGCGCTACGGCGGCGGCTCCGGCGGGAGTCAGCGTCTTGACTCGGTGAGACCAGCTGGGGAGCCTCCCAGTTACGGGGACGGCGCTGTAAGGTGGCAGGTTGACCCAGTCGCCGTCGGAGGCGAGGTTCTTCACGTAGAAGTACGAGTGCTGCCACATCTTCACCAACTTGATCAGCGTGATGGGAGGAAAGGGGTTGTCGGCCGTCGAGCGCCGCATCGCGATGAAGGCGCCGCACTGAGCCGGCACGTCGGCGATGTGCGTGCCGAGCTTAGAAGAGAAGAATTCTCCCCATAGCTTGATGGTGGGGAGAACGCCGAGGAAACCTTCGCACAGAGTGGCGAAGGCGGAGAGCAACACCACCGTGTTCGGAGTGAGGTGGTGCGGTTGAAGGCTGTGGAACTCCAAGAACGAGCGGAAGAAGCCGCTCGCCGGCAACCCCAGGCCCCGCATGAGGTGCGAGCGGAAGATGACCCGCTCGCCCTCCTCCGGTGCCGGCCGGATCTCTCCCTCCGGCGCGGCGCGGGCGCGCACGAGGTCCGCGCTGGGAAGACGGTGTGTCCGGCGGAGGAACTCGATGTGTTCCTCTTCTACCTCCGAGCCGTCCCACACGCCGGAGCGCATGGCGGGGGCCGCGGCGGAGGAGGA
The DNA here is from genome assembly GCF_002162155.2 of Triticum dicoccoides. NCBI lineage: Eukaryota > Viridiplantae > Streptophyta > Magnoliopsida > Poales > Poaceae > Triticum > Triticum dicoccoides. The sequence goes on from NC_041385.1 coordinate 630,838,218, forward strand.
GCTCATCGCCGCGGTGTGGAGTGCTCTTGCTCAACGGCGGAGACAGGAAGGAGGGAATGCAAGACGAGGCGGGGGAGCGGGGAAGAAGGGCGC
>NC_041385.1:630838641-630876494 GCF_002162155.2 Triticum dicoccoides
TGAGAAGCCGAGGGGCGGGCGTGGGATTAACTGCGCATGATGCCCCCACGCCGCCCCATGATCTGCCCCACGAAGTTACTGCACGCAGTAACGACGTGGGAAAACTAACCGTCCACGGCCGCAACCGATCCGTCCGTATGCCAAGGCACGGTAGTGGCGGGCCACACCTGACGGCCCGTCCCGTCGCATGCGTGGGCAGGCAGACTGCCCTCTCCACGTGGCGCCGCGCGATAGGACCGCCCTGATGGCTGCGGGGAAGCGTATCAGGCACACCGCCTGGTTTCCCGCCGCGACTTTCGAGCTGCGGCTCTTCGCTAAAAAATCCGACTCTCAACAGTCGGCCCAAGGGAAGACGGCAGCCGAGTTCCTGAGTCCGCTCCTGGAAGGTTGAAACTGTTGAAGCCCCACAATGCAGCGTCCGCAGGGCTTCACCAGCTTCAGGGACTACTGTCGGAGTATTGGGCCACAGGTAGGCTAACCCGAGTCCTAGGACCTTTCAAGACATCGGGGCAGGCCGCGCCCCTCAAGCCGAGTCCCAGGAGCGACTCCAAGAGAAGCTGAGTCCCAGACGGCGACTCCGAGACAAGCCGACTCTGAGCTGGCGACCTCCACAGAGGCCGACTATGGAGAGTCAGCCCATGACTCCTCCCTCATCTCGAAGTACGGTGCGGGGTACGGTCACAGCGTGGCCGTTTCCCCCCTGCTTACGAAGGGCCGGCGTGGCTACAGTGAGCCGTATCGCTGGAAGATCTCCGGCGAGGCGCGACACTGTTGCCATGCCTGCCTGACCTCAGCCACAGTGCGCCACGCACTGTGCCCACGACGCCGACCTGTACGGCCCGAAGACGACAGGGCCGCCTGTCAGTGGGTGGCCGAAGGCGGCCTGGGCGCCCCGAAGACAGATCTGTGGAAGTCGGCCTCCTTGGAGTCGGCCGACTCCTCCCGAGGGCCCCACGAGCCATTAACCAGATAGGATGGGGAATGGCGACAGTGATTGCCCGATAGATGGCGGCACTGTTGTCACGACCCAATGACCGAGCCTACGTCATCAGGAGTGCCGCTACAGTACCAAGCCTGTCCGCGGGACCCGCCAGTCGGCGGGCCCCAGAAGCCGGCGGGGAAGACGGCGGCCTGAGAGACAGACGGCTGGGACCCTTGCCCAGCCGGATTACTATTGTACCCTCGGGGGGTAGGCCTATATAAACCCCCCGAGGCACCCATGCAAAGGGTTCGGACCTAGATAGAGATAGACCAGATAGCACAGGGAGGAGGGAGCTAGCCTTGCCCTCTCCTGCCTCCCGAAATAGCTCCAGGAGCACCCTTGTAGCCACTTTGCCTTAGTGATCATGCGGAGACCCCGCAGAGCAGCAGTAGGGGTGTTATCTCCTAGGAGAGCCCTGAAGCTGGGTAAGTTCCACCGGTGTGCATGTCTTCGCCCCATCCCGCTTCCAGGCACCGGCGATGTTCTACTCGCTCCCACCATGATAAGCCATCCTTTGGCATATGTCGTACCCAACCCCCGACAAGCGGGCAGGCTGGATCCGTGCAGGGGCTGAGGAAGGAGATGGCTGAGGCGCTCGGGGCAAAGGAGGCGACTGCCTCGGCGCGGCTGGATGACGAAGATGCAGGAGACCTGCACGGGGAGGCGGCTGCTGCACGGAGGCTCGGCGAGGGGTGGATTGGGCGCTCGGGGCAAAGGAGAAGGAGCTCGGGCTCCTGTTGGTGACGTTGAAAACGAGGGAGGGAGAGAGGCTGGCTGCGGGCTTGGATCTCGAGGGAGAGGAGTGGCGGCGGAGGGATACAGAGGATGGGACAGCTCCTAGATTTTAGGGTTTGGTCCTAATATATATAGCAAGTGGGATTAGGTTAGTTTAGGGGAAAATTCGTCCCTTCGATCGCAAACGAATGGTCTAGAATAAAATAGGCAGGGAGTCCAAATAATAAAACGGAGATGTTTTAGGGATGTTGGGGGATGATTCGGACTCATCGGTGATGACTGCTCCGGTCGGGTTCGGAAAAGGTTTCAGACGCGCACGCGAGGGGGCTGCAAAGGAGGGGGGTCCATGACTGGCAGAGAGATATGGCGGTCCAACAAAAGGGGAACGAGAACCCGGTTGGACTCGAACCGGTCTACGAAGGCAAGGGGGGGGGGAATGCGCCAACTACGAATGGATGCAATCTTTATGAAAACATGCAAATGCAATGCGCATGATGCCATGAGACGAGATGCATAACTAGAACAAAATACAAAACAACAGACAAAAAACCAAACCACGGAGGAAATAATAAATCACATAGCCGGAAATGGCAAGAGTCGGGGTTACGAATATGGAAAGTTGTATCCGGGGCATTACAAAAAGAGGAAGGCCGCCCCGGAGGGGGAGGCTGGGACGTCCAAGAAGGGAAAAGCATCCCTTCTAGACTACTCCGCCACCGCCGCCAATAGCAAGGAGGAGTGGCTGCCCAGGAAGAAGCCCCTAGTGCGATCGTAAGTATCTGCACTCCATCGTAATTTTGCTTCATAGTTTTGTTATAACGCCGAACTTGTATGCAGTCCGGCCAGGGCCCATCCCGAGGCATCGTCTTCGGATGGGTCTTTGAGCGATTCGGCGATGAACTCGCTCCCGACGACCACTACTCCTCAGCCCGTAGATGACACAGAGGTGTTATCCCAAAGGCTCCCAGAGCGGGGGGAGGTGGCTCTGGAGGCGCCCCAAGGAGGCATTCCAGATGTCGGACATGCGGGGTTCAAGATCCGGATCGCGTTGGTTTGAGCCGCAGTAAGCCAGACTCTCAGCCGAACACTATTCCGGAGCCTTCAATGGTTCCGGACTTAGGCGGACAGCCCCTCGTTAAGGAGGGCAAGCTGTCTGTGCCGAGGACTTCTGCTACGCCCGAGGCGCCGGATTGTCTGCTGGAAGCGCTTCGGGGCGCTTCCATGGATGAAGAGCACCGTAGTCTTATGAGTGCGGTGATTCAGAAGGTTTTGTCCGCCAAGAGCGGACTAACCGAAGCCTGCACCAGCCTCCTGACAGGCTTTGAGGTAAGTAATAAAAATGTGTGAAATTACCACCCGATAGGTAGTATCCCCTGATACTCTGTTTGGTGTTCGGAAGGAAAAACCAAATGGAGGATCAATTATAATCCGCAGGAGTTTAATAATAAGTTTGAATTTCAATAAGCAGGCTGTGCTGCTTGCCGTTGCGGTCCATACGGCTGAGATTGCCGGACTAAAAGAGGACCTGAAGCAGACGTAGGGAGAGCTCGACCTCACGAGGAGGCAGCTCGAAAACAACAAAGGTGAGTGATTCCCCGCTCTCATATAATGAAGGATAGATAAAATTGGTTATTCTAACGACGAAGCGTCGTGATTTGATAACAGAGGCCACTACTGAAGTGGCGTCTCTCAAGAAAGCGTTGTCCGAGGCCGAACACAAGGTGGCCTTGGAACACAAGGAGCACAAGAAGCAAGAAGCCTGAGTGGGCGAGGTACAAGAAGAGCTCCAGGAGCTCGGCAAGAAGTTCGAGTCCATGGAGCATGAGCTTAAGGCAAAGGAGGCCGAGCTCGCGAAGGCCATTGTGAGTATAAAAGACGCCAAGGCCGAAGCCGAGAAGACACAGCAGGAAATCTAGGAGGCCAAAAAGATAACGGCGGGTAAGAAATTCTTTATGCAAAGAAAACATGTGGAGGAGGCGTTTCTTTTACTTACCCGAGTCCGGAGCTCTCCAGGGGCATTCGCAGATCTGCCATGCAGCGTATCAGATGCCGCGGAGTTCTACCGTGCCCAGGAGGGGAGCTCAACGGAGAAGCTGTTTTGGTCCCAGTATGCTGGGGCCGAACATCCAACGCCTCTGAGTGACCAACTGAAGATGTTGGTCGAACTCCACAGGGCGGCCAAAGTGGCTATGAAGGATTTCATAGTCCGGATGTGGCCTGGTGAGCCCCTGCCCACCAACTACTTCGGCCTGATCAAGCGGATGGTGAATGCCTGTCCGCGACTGGAAGTCATCAAGCGATCCGTTTGCATTGAGGGTGCCTGTCGGGCCTTTGCCCGTGCGAAGGTGCATTGGGGCAGGCTGGATGCGGAGAAGCTGGTGAAGGACGGGCCACCAGAGGGCAAGCCGCATCGCATTCCGGAGAAGTATTATGATGGCGTTATGAAGGGTGCTCGCCTCGTGGCCGATGAATGTACCAAAGGCATAGTTCCGCTCAATCGCCCCCCGTCTGGCACCTCAGGCGCCTTCTCCACCCACACCCCTCTCCCCCCCTCCCGTCTGGATCGGGGCAGAGGGCCCCGACCCCTTCCCACGACACCGTCGGCTGGCGCCTCCGGCCATCCCTCGTCGGAACCCGCCTCTCCGTCTCCTTCCGTGTGGCGCCGCCCGACACCGCACCGCCTCCGGTGCCCCGCCGTGTTCTCCATCCCACCGCCGCCACGAACCGCCGCCTCAACGCGCCGGACCTTTCACTGGATCTCCGTCGCCTGGAGATTCCATCGCCACGACCGCCCCCGGCCTCCTCCTCGTCAGCTCCGCCCCTGTGGCTCCTCCCCCTTCGCTCGACGAGCTCCCTCAACCCGCACCTCTGCTTCATCCTCGCGCCTGTCGGCCCATCCAGTCGTGGGACCTCGCCGACAGGGTCCCTCCGGCTCCCCTGAGCCCCCTACGCACCTTGATGTGAGCCACCATGCGAGATGCATCCTTCCCCTCTCCCTCTGTTCGTGTTTAGCACAGGCCACCTCTTGCTGGGGCACGCCCCTCGCTCCGCGTCGCTCGTTTCCCACCGCTGGCCCCTGCGCCGGTGCCCCGCCGCTCCCTGGCAGCCTACTCGCGCCCGGGCACAGGCGCCCGGTGCCCACGCCCGCATCCACCACCCATTGCGCCCGCGCCCTGCGCCCGTTTGTGGCCTGGGACTATGACAACGGGGCCCCATGCCCTTTTTCCTAAACAAATAAATAAATAAATAAAGTTAATTAATTAATTAATTAACTTAATTAACTATGTTTAATATACCTGATTAACTTGACTAGTTAATTAAAACTGTTAACTAGTTGTTAGTCCATGACAGAACGGCCCCACACGTCAGGGTTGACTTTGATCAACTCTGTTGAGTGCTGATGTCATGACATCATGCTGATGTAATAACCCCTCCTTTTGTATTTAATAATAATTTTAGAATTTGCTAAAACTTTAATAATTCATAGAAAATTAACCGTAGCTCAGATCAAAAGGTTTTCTACATGAAAGTTGCTCAGAATGACGAGGCGAATCAGAACCCGTGGTCCGTTCGCCTGCCACACGTCCCTAGCATAGAAAAAGTTGAAATTTTCCCCTCCGGTTCATCTGTCTGACAGATGTACGGAACCGGGTAAACTTTCCCGTATGTTATCACCCTTCGCCGGTATTGTGTAGCACCACGATAGAACACGTCTAGCTCTGCCTGTTATCCTGTTATGCTCTTGCTTGCTATGTATTTACTGTTTCTTCCCCCTCTTCTCTTCGGTTGACCTCGAGACCGCTGCTGATGCCCCTATGATCGACTATATCAACGACGACCCTCCTTCTTGTCTGAGGAAGCAGGCAAGCCCCCCCCCCCTTTGATCATCCCGATATCGCCCATTGCATTCTATCATGCTTGCATTAGATTTTGCTATTGTTATTGTTTGCTCCTATTCTGATGCATAGCCTGCTTTTGTAACCTGCTCAATTTACCTTACCTGCTTATCCTAAACTGCTTAGTATAGGTTGGTTAGAGATCCATTAGTGACCCCCACCTTGTCCTTGTTGCCCCTGCTTCATCATCGACGACTCGATCAGCGTGATCGACGACCAGAGCCCGACAACTCACATCACATCACACCCCTTTTGTTGCTCGACTCTGCAGAGCTACTATCGAGTGCCGAGGGTGATCCCTCATAACACACTCCTGATGATAATTCTATAGTGTAGCTATTCGGTCGTGGTCATCGAGGGTGATTTCCTCTTTCACCATTCCCGATACAGCTCTATCATTCAACACCTCAAGTGTGAACCTCGAGGGTGGTCCCTCTTACGTTTACCTTGATGATTACATTGAGTGGAATCCACCGGGGGTGATTCCTCGGGTTTTCCCCTTATGTCTGGACACACAGTTACCTTGACTTTTCTTGAGACCATTGTTGAAGTCGGGTCGGCCCTGAGGGGTACCCGCGAGTTGATGTGAAAGTCGAGCAGGCCCGTAGAGCACCCGCAGGTTTTCACATGGCACGGCCGGGCAGTCTGGACCCTTGCCGTAAGTCCATGAGACGGGGCGACGGGGTCACCTTATCGTGAGTCTATGCTCGTTTCTGTGAGCCCCCAATGCACTAACAGGTTTGGGTATTTGTTCTGAGTTGGCCTCTGGCCTTTACGCACTAACCACCACGCGAGAATAGTTATGGGCCTCGACATCGTGGTATCAGCCGAAGCTTTGTCGGACGTCCAGTTCAGCATTGTGGCCGGGCCGGATCGTGCCATCCACTTCACGGGTGGTGCTGGTATCCCCTTGCGCACAAGAATCCGGAGTGCAACGGGCAATGGGCCTAAACCCCGGAGTGCTTAGGATGTAGACCGGCGGGGACCTCTCTGCTGAGCCTAGGTAGGGCTGCGACGTGTTGATCTTCCGAGGGCGGGCATTGACCCCAGAAAGGTGTGTCCGGCCAGAGTGATCGAGCGTGTTGGGTAATGTGGTGCACCCCTGCAGCGAAGATATATATTGGAATATCGTGTCCATGGTAATGGACGTTCGGACTTATATCCTGATCTTATATAACTAGAAATGGATACTTGAGATATGTGGTGGATATGTGGCTCCGAGATTGCTTTCTCGCAGGGAGTCGAGGAAGGATCTCTGGGCGTTGATGCTACAACATGTTTGTTAATTATAAACTGCTATTCTTTACTCTTCTACATGCTGCAAGATGCTTGGAGCTGCTTGAAGATGCTAGTCTTTGTTAGGCTAGGCCTTTCCCTCTATTCTGGCATTCTGCAGTTCAGTCCATAGATACAAACCTTCCATTTGATACCAGTGCATACTTAGTATAGATCTGATGCTTGCGAGTACTTTGGATGAGTACTCACGGTTTTGCTTTGCTACCCCCTTTCCCCTTTCTTTCTTCTTTCCGGTTGATGCAACCAGATGGTGGATCCTTGGAGCCATATGCCACCGTAGATGGGTGCTACTATGTGAAGACTGCCGATGTCCAGGATTAGTTAGGAGGTCCCAGGCAGGAGGCCTTGCCTCTTCGATCATTTTTGCTTTTGTGCTAGCCTTCTTAAGGCATCCTTGTTTAACTTATGTCTGTACTCAGATATTGTTGATTCCGCTGACCCTTGTGTATCGAGCTATGTATTCGAGCCCTCGAGGCCCCTGGCTTGTAATATGAAGCTTGTATTATTTTAATTGTGTCTAGAGTTGTGTTGTGATATCCTACCATGAGTCCCTGATCTTGATCGTACACATTTGTGTGTATGATTAGTGTACGATTGAATCGGGGGCATCACAACTACTTAGCATGCTCAATTTCACCAACGCAGTTGTGCCTGCTACAGCGAAACCTGCACATGACCGAGGAGTCGTGGTTCTAGATCTGAACCTTCAGTCCGAGTCCTGAGATGCGCACAACGACGAGGTCAGTGGACGATCCGATGGCGGCAGCAGAAGTAGTTCCAGCCCCCGGCCAAGCACCATGTGCCCCTTGAAGTTCTGGACCTGCACCCAGAACATGCACCCCTTGTTTGCCTACAGCCTGACCACGCACGGGAGCCATCTGATGACCAACCAGGTGTTCATCACCTCCACGAACTTGCGAGGGACAACGAGCATGATGAGGTTCTCGTTGTCCTTGATCTGCTGGTAGAAGCGCAGCGGATCCCGGGCCCCCTCCTCATGGCCCTGCCTCGGAGATCGTCCCCTCGAACGAGGCAGGCTCATGAAGGCGATCCTGCCAGGCAGGTCCACCGTCCTGAGCCACCTGTTCGTGGGGATGAAATCCTCGACGCGCTCAACTCCGGCCACCACCTGAGCTCCTCCACCCACCACATCCCAGTCACTCTTAATATCTTGTCAGGTAAGATGACAAGTATTAGTGCACAAACTCTTTGCCAAATGCCACTTATCAAATGCCACCGATCAGTTGCACTAGCACTACAACAAATGACACTGATCAGAGACATTTTCCCAAGAGCAAATGCCACTGATCAGTGCACAAACTCTTTGCCAAATGGCACTGATCAGAGACATTTGCCCAAGAGCAAATGCCACTGATCAGTGCACAAACTCTTTGCTAAATGCCACTTATCAATGGCACTTGCTCTTGGGCAAATGCCACTGATCAGTGCCACTGATCACGGTACTTGCCCAACAGCAAGTGCCACCGATCAGTGGTAGTTGCCCATGAGCAAATGCCACTGATCAGTGCAGTTGCCCATGAGCAAATGCCACTAATCAGGGTACTTGCCTAACAATAAGTGCCACTGATCAGTTGCATCTGGTTTTCTGCAACTGCCACTCACCACTGTACTATCCTAAGCATGGAAACATCTAAAAAGAGCAACAACAAGTGCCACTCATCAATAGCACCCATGTGCACCCATGCACATTTAGCAGCATCCTAAAATGGTCCTACTACATGCACGTATAACAATCTAGAGCATGCAACACAAACTCTAGCTTCAACATGTATAACAATCTAGAGCATGCAACATGAACAACAACATGAACATGATCCTAGCTTGAACATGAACATGCCATTTGCATGAACACAGATCCTAGCAAGACCCTACCATGAACACAGATCCTAGCAAAGCACACTAGCATTGGGGATTCTAGCATGAACACAGATCCTAGGAAAGCACAAGAACATTATCCAAGGACACATACTATAGCACACAAGAATAGATCGGTTGGACTGGATTCGGTTGGGATCGCATCCAATCGGATCTACTTGAATCCTATCTAATCCGATTGAATCCACTAACTACTGGCACATGCCTAAGAAATAAACCCCTAACCTACATCTATGAGCAAGCATTTGGGGGTTTGACTCACCGGAGCTTGCGCAGCCGCAGCGAACTAAGGCCTGGCTGAAAACCCTGGCGGGAAGGAGAGAGGTGGCAGAGCAGAGGAGGAGCTGGCCCTGGCGACGGGCTACGGCATCGGCCCCGTGCTCATGGCCACGCCGGAGGTCGAGGAGGATGGCGCGCTGACAGGAGAAAACCCTTGGACACGGGTCAACAAAACCCCTTGCCCAATGGGGTCCCAAAAAGCGGCAGTTCCATGGACGACGCCTACGCCGAGCCCAGGAGAGGTCCGAAATCGGCGCCGAAGCAGGAACGACCGACACCGCATTGGCCGGCCCTCGTGGTGGATGGCAGTAGATGAGGGACGACGCTCCCAGCACCGATGCCAGGTCCCTGCCCGAGTTCTGGAGCCCGGACAGCCAACACTCCTGGATGCTGGCGATGCGCTGGTGAAAGCACAAAGTGCTCCCTGGGTGATTTTGGTAATTAATGTCAACATATCTCTCGTTGGACTAACACTTTTACCTAGTATGTTTCAGATAAGTTCAACAATGGAGTGGCATGGACTAGAGGATGTGGAACCCCTTCAAGATGCTAAGGACAAATGATTGGCTCAATCTCCAAGCACAAGACACTACTCTTTCTATTTTAGTGATCCAAGATCACATTGAGTCTATAGGAAAAGCCAATGCTATCAAGAGGGGATGAGGTGTTGTTTAATGGCTTGCTTGCTCAAAGTGCTTAGTGATATGCTCCAAAGCCCTCAACTACTTTCTCACATCCACATATGATTCGAACCAAAAGTCCAATTTGGCCCTACCGATTCTTTCCACCCGGCACCACCGAGTTCAGATGTCATAGCCACTGCCACAAACCCTAATCAAGTCGGTCTCACTGATAGGGATCTCGGTCTCACCGAGATGGGATTGTAATCTCTCTGTATGTATCCATTACCAAAATTGGTTACACCAAGTTTGCGTAATCGGTCCTACCGAGATTACAATGCAAACTCTCTGTTCCTCTTCGTAACATTTCGGTCTAACCGAGATGAGCGAATCGGTCACACCGAGTTTGCCTGACCAACTCTCTGGTTGGCTTATTACCAAAATCGGTCCCACCGAGTTTGTGTAATCGGTCTCACCGAGATTACGTTATGCCCTAACCCTAACCATATCGGTCCCACCGAGTTGACATGTCGGTCCCACCGAAAATCCTAACGGTCACATTATTTACTAAATCGGTCCGACCGAGTTTCACAATTCGGTCCCACCGAGATTGGTAAGTTGTGTGTAACGGTTAGATTTTGTGTGGAGGCTATATATACCCCTCCACCCACTCTTCATTCGAGGAGAGAGCCATCAGAACGTGCCTGCACTTCCAACATACATTTTCTGAGAGAGAACCACTTACTCATGTGTTGAGACCAAGATATTCCATTCCTACCATATGAATCTTGATCTCTAGCCTTCCCCAAGTTGCTTTCCACTCAAATCTTCTTTCCACCAAATCCAAATCCTATGAGAGAGAGTTGGGTGTTGGGGAGACTATCATTTGAAGCACAAGAGCAAGGAGTTCATCATCAACACACCATTTGCTACTTCTTGGAGAGTGGTGTCTCCTAGATTGGCTAGGTGTCACTTGGGAGCCTCTGACAAGATTGTGGAGTTGAACCAAGGAGTTTGTAAGGGCAAGGAGGTCGCCTACTTCGTGAAGATCTACCCTAGTGAGGCAAGTCCTTCGTGGGCGACGGCCATGGTGGGATAGACAAGGTTGCTTCTTTGTGGACCCTTCATGGGTGGAGCCCTCCGTGGACTCGCGCAACCGTTACCCTTCGTGGGTTGAAGTATCCATCAACGTGGATGTACGATAGCACCACCTACCGGAACCACGTCTCAAAAATTTCTATGTCTCCAATTGCATTTGCACACTCCAATCCCATCCCTTTACATTCTTGCAAGTTGCATGCTTTACTTTCCGCTACTCATATACTCTTTGCATGCTTGCTTGATATGTATTGTGAATGTTAAACTTGTGTCAAAACTCCACTTGAACTTAAAGAAATTAAAAAATGCAACTTTTCTTGTTTAGAGTCTATTCACCCTCCCCCTCTAGACACCTCTTCTCGATCCTTTCAATTGGTATCAGAGCTTTGGTCTCCATTGCTTTGGTTTAATCACCATTGGAGGAAGATGGATGAGTCTACTTTGGGGAGTCTTAGACATAGAGTGACTATACTTGATGGAGGGTACTTTCATGAGTGGAAGAATGAGATGCTTGTGATTTTCAATGAATATCATTTGAACAAGTACATTGGTAGCCCTTGTGCACCTCATGTTCATCCGATGCATCCTACCCTTGATGAGTTAATTGACATGATTCGCAATCTTAGAACTATTAATCTTATCACTAGAGGCTTGCCTAGAAACTTGATTGGATGTTTGCCTACTCTTGAGTGTGCCTACACTATACCAAAATTTCTTGAGGAACATTTTCCAAACTATTCCTTGAAAAATCTAGATGAAATTCTCCATAAGTCTATTGCCTTGAGTAAGATGAATTCCAATGATCCTATGTTTGGTGATTGTCTATTTGAGCTTACAAACCTTATGCGTGCCAAAGGAGATGTTGGAATTTGTTGGGGGTTGGGTACGACATATGCCAAAGGATGGCTTATCATGGTAGGAGCGAGTAGAACGTCACCGGTGCCCGGAAGCGGGATGAGGCGAAGACATGCACGCCGGCGGATCTTACCCAGCTTCAGGGCTCTCTGTGGAGATAACACCCCTACTGCTGCTCTACGGGGTCTCCGCATGGTCACTATGGCAAAGTGAATACAATGGTGCTCCTAGAGCTGTTTCTGGAGGTAGGAGAGGGCAAGGCTAGCTCTCTCTTCCCTATGTTCTGGGGTCTAGTGCTATATCGATCCGAACCCTTTGCATGGGCTCCCCGGGGGTTTATATAGGCCTACCCCCAGGGGTAAAATGGTAATCCGGCTGGGCGCGGGTCCCAGCCGTCTGTCTCTCAGGCCATCGTCTCCTCCGCCGACTACTGGGGCCCGCCGACTGCGGGCCCCATGGACAGGCCTGGTACTGTAGCGGTGCTTCTAATGACGCTGGCTTGGTCATGAGGTCATGGCAACAGTGCCGCCATCTGGCGGGCATTCACTGTCGCCATTCCCCGTCTTGTCTGATTAATGGCGTGCGGGGCCCGTGGGAGGGGCCGGCAAACTCCAGGGGGGCGATTCCCACGGGTCCGGCTTCAGGGTGCTCTTGTCGTCTTCTGTTCACCCGCCGATAGGCGGTCCCGTCGTCCTTGGGTCATAGAGGTAGGCGTCGTGGGCATAGTGCGCCGCCCACTAAGGCTGAGCTCAGGGCCAGCATGGCAACAGTGCCGCGCCACGATGGAGATCTCCCTCGATATGGTGCACTGTAGCCATGCTGGTCCTTCGTAGGCAGGGTAGAGACGGCCACGCTGTGACCGTTCCCCGCCCTGTCCATTGCGGCGAAGGCAGGGGGTGGTTGGAGTCGCGAGCCGTCTACCCTCAGCCGACTTCTCTGGAAGTCGTCAGCCGAGAGTCGGCTTATCTTGGAGTCGTCCCTGGGACTCGGCTTATCTTGGAGTCGTCCCTGGGACTCGGCTTGAGGGGCGCAGCCTGTCCCGATGTCTTGAAAGGTTCTGGGGCTCGGGTTAGCCTACCCGTGGCCCATTACTCCGACAGTAGTCCCCGAAGCTCGTGAGGCTCCGCGGATACTGCGTTGTGGGGCTTCAACAGTTTCATTCTTCTGGTGGTGGAATCTGGGCTTTGCTTGCCGTCTTCCTTCAGGCCGACTATCCGGAATCGGACTCGCAGAGGGCCGCCTCGCTCCCTAAGGAGTTCGAACATCGCAGCGGGAAACCAGGCGGCGTGCCTGATATGCTTCCCCGCGGTCTCCCGCCACAGCCCCGTCGCTCGGCGCCACGCGGCGAGGTCAGTCTGCCGACCCACGCACGCGACGGGACATGCCGTCAGGCGGGGCCCGCCACTACCGCGCCTCGGCATGCGAACGGATCCGTTGCGGCCGTGCGGACGGTTGGGTTTCCCACGTTGTTACTGCGCGCAGTAACTTCGTGGGGTAAATCATGGGGGGCGTGGGGTCCCGTGCACAGTTAATCCCATGCCCGCCCCATCGGCTTCTCAGCCTACGAGGCTATAAGTAGGCGGGGGGAGAGGAGCGGCGAAGCACGTGCGCCCATCTTCCCTGCTCCCCCGCCTCCTCCTGCCTCCTCTGCTTCCTGTCTCCTTCTTGCCGCCGTCGTGCCGAACCATGGCGCGCCCGCCACGATGAGCTCTTCCTCTGCCGCCGCGGCTCCTTCCGTGCGCTCCGGCGTGTGGGACGGCTCCGAAGTGGACGAAGACCTCATCGAGTTTCTTCGCAAGACGCGCCGCCTCCCCGGTGCAAACCTCGTGTGAGCCCGTGCTGCGCCGGCGAGGGAGATATCGCCGGCGCCGGAGGAGGGCGAGTGGGTCATTTTCCGCTCGCACCTCATGCTCGGCTTGGGGCTGCCGGCAAGCGGCTTCTTTCGCTCCTTCTTGGAGTTCCACGGGCTCAGCCACACCACCTCACGCCGAACACGGTGGTGATGCTGGCTGCCTTCGCCACCCTGTGCGAAGGCTTCCTCGGCGTTCTCCCCACCATCGAGCTGTGGGGAGAATTCTTCCAATCCAAGCTCGGCACGCACGTCGCCGGCGTGCCGGCCCAGTGCGGCACCTTCATCACGATGCGGCGAACGACAGCCGACAATCCGTTTCCCTCCATCCCGCTGATCAAGTCGGTGAAGATGTGGCAGCGGTCTTATTTCTACGTGAAGAACATCGCCCCAGACGGCGACTGGGTCAATCTGCCGCCTTAAGAAGTCGGTGCACACGGCTGGGAGGCTCCCCAGCTGGTCCCACCGAGTCAAGACGCGGACTCCCGTCGGAGCCGCCGCCATAGCGCGGCTCCGAGTTCTGACGCAGTCGGAGGGCCTGGTTGGAGCCGACTTGCTGGCCGCCTTCGTGGCACGCCGAGTCCTCCCTCTCCAATGTCACCCTCATCTGATCAGTCAGATGAGCGACCACCGGGACCCGAGTCGGATGTGCACCAGGGACATGCCCCGCGCGGAAGTGGCGAACATGGTGAACCACATCGCAAACTGCGAGCTTGCGGCGGACTGGCAGTTCGGCAAGGAGCCGTACTCGCGCGCCAACCCCCCTCCGGCGCTAAGTAGCATCTCTTGCTGCTCTGTTTTCTTTGTAGCCGAATCCGACTTCTGATCTTTTCGGTTTCTTTGAGTCAGAATCCCCTCATTCAGCCTGCAGCCGGCGTTGAAAGACCGCCCCGTGAATTCGTCCCTAACCGAGCGGAAAGCGACGTTGATGATCCCGACTTGGGGGCGGCGGCGATGGAGGCAGACGCCAAAGGCGGAGGAGGGGGAGCGGGAAGCGGCTTCAGGCCCTCGGCCACCTTCGCCGACTGGCCTGAAGACGATGTCGAAGGGGAAGTCGCCCCGCGCCGCCAGCCAAGGGTCGGCCCGCCGGGTGTGAGTTCCTCCATCGGCCTGGCCGGCCAAGGCGGCGCGAAGAGGCGCCACGCCAGGCCGAGTTCACTCGGCGGCAAGCCGAAGAAGTTCAAGGGGGCGGCCGTCGCGACCAAACGGGAGGAGGCGGCCGCGAAGGCCAACCGTTTCCGCAAGGAAGTGAAGAGGCCGCCACTGGTCTCTACGTAAGTGTTTCTACCTTCGCCTTATTTTCCTTTGGTGAACTCTGTCCGAGTTTCTTACACCCCCTCCTTGCTTCCGGGCTCCTCTTACCCTTAAAGGGTCGCTGCCCCCTCCGTCATGGGGTCGGTGGAGACGTCCGCCAACACTCGGCGGGTTGACCCTACCGCCGACCTCCGGGAGGCGACGGAGCGAAATGCGCGGGAGAAGCGCGACGAGGAGGAGGCCGACCGCTTGGAGAAAGCGGAGGCTGAGAAGGCGGCGGCCTCCGCCCAGAAAAAAATGGAAGAGGCCGAAGTCGCCATTACAGCAAGGCAGCAAGCCGGCGAGGCCGCGCACCGCCAATCAGCATTGTTCGTCATCCCGCTGTCCTCCGCGCCGCTGCCCCCGGAGTTCACGGGGCAGACTGGAGAAGCCAGCGCCGAGAACCCCATCGTGGAGAAGGAAAGCGGCGAGGCCTCCATGTCGGACACACTCGTGCCGCCACCGCTGCCTCCGCCGCCGTCTGGGAGTGCACGTGGAAAACAGCCGGCGGGCCCGCCGGTGCCGCCGACTATGGACGAGTCCGAGGCGAGGCTGCTCCTCCAAGTTCCCTCGCCAGTGCGCTGCCGCCTTGAGAAGGTGACTTCGGCGCCGCGACCCTTGGAGACCGGTGCCGCCAGCTCGGCCATCCCAGACGCCGAGGCGATGAGCGCCGCGCCCGTTGGGTGGGTGCGCAGAGGCGGTACAGGTCCGCTGAACCAGGCGCTTCTGACGTCCAGGCAAAACTGTGGGCCGAGGGCGACGCCCTCCAAAACTACACCAGGGTGCATCTGGCATCGCGAACGGACGTCCGAGTATGCCTTCTTCTTTTTGATTCTTGTTTTTCTTGTTCTTCTCCGTGGGGGCACGCCAGCGCACCCACTGGGTGTAGTCCCCGAGTTTCGGGCCGGCTGCTGAGCAGGCGGTTCGGAACTCCCTCTGGCGAGTTCCAAATATTTAACTTTGTCTGAAATGCTTATTACAGGAGTATCACAACCTCCGCGCTACTGCCTTCAACCGCAATGTTGAGGAGCTGGGCAAGCGGACTGCCGACTTGTCAGAGAGCCGGAGTGAGTCCTTCTTTTTTGCAGGGGCGCGCTGGCGCACCCACGGGCTGTAGTCCCCGAGATTCGGGCCAACTGCTGAGCAGTCAGGCCGGATCTTCTCAGCGACTTTCTTTGTTGACGACTTATCGTCTTTTTCTTTTTTCTTCTTCAGAGGCCAACGCCACTCTTCAGCAGCAGCTGGGCGAGGCCAACACCGCCTTGCGCACCAAGGGGGAGGAGTGCAGCAAGCTTGTCACGGGGCGTGATCTGCTGGTTGCGCAGCTGGCGGAGCAAAAGGAGCTGCTCAAGAAGGTGCAGGAGGAGGCAGATAAGAAAGAGGCTGCACTCCTAGCCGAGTTCGAGAGCGAGCGCTCCTCCTGGACCGACAAGGAGGCGCAGCTAACTTCCGGCTTCCATGAGATCGAGAACATCGTAGATGGTGAGTTTCTTGGTTTCCTTTGAGCCGCCGACTGTGGGTCGGGCCGACTTTTGACTCTGAATTGTTTATTTTTCGTCTTGGCAGACTTCTTCCCTGGCCACTCACAGGCAGTCACACAGGCCATCGAGGCTGATCGCGAGGCACGGAGGGCAAATGGCATGGAGATCGCTGCTAACGCCCCCCTGACCATCGATGAGCAGCTTCTGAGTAGCGAGGCCCGTCTTTGGCCGGCCCATAGGTTGATGTGCCGGCTTCAGCGTGCCGGCGCCCAGGCGGTTGCCGCTCTGTGGCCAGACACGCCGGTTCTGTGCACTACCAGTCAGACTGCCGACTAGCTGGAGGTCGCAGTTGGCCGTCTTGAAGCCTGGAAGGGTTCCTCGGCCCGGGCCGGAGCGCGCCGAGCCTTGGAATTTGTCAAGGCGTGGTATCCAGGGCTGGACCTGGACCGGCTGGCCGCGTTCCGATCAGAGGCCCAGGCGGAGCTCGTGGGTGTGGAGGGCGCCCTCGTCGAGCGTGCGGCGGCGATTGCCGACTACACAGATACCAGCGTCTTCGTCCCCGAGCGGGCTGCAGGCGGCGAGGAGGTGCCTCCGGAGTGGTTCGGGATGAACCCGGACTACGACGAGGACTCGACAGAGGTGATTGGCTCCAGCACCGAGGAGGAAGATGAGGCGGAGGATGAAGGCGAGATGGAGGCGCCAGAAGACAGGGCGGGCGACCAGCCTCAGCTCGACCGCGCCTCCAGCAACGAACCGCATCCGGAGAAGGCTACTGCCGCCGGAGATGATCAAGCCGAGACTGTCCAGCCGGCCGCCCCGGCGCCTGACACCGCCGTCTCCTCCAACCCTCCGAACCCGGATGCCGCCTCCTAGGCTGCCGTCTTTGCCTTCGCTTTATCTGCCTTAGTAGTCTTTGAAAAACTTTGTTAATTCGAACAATTCCACCCGCGGGGTGTATCTTGAACTTCTACTTGAAGATTCGGCCAAGGGCCTATGTAAATATTTATCCGAGTTCTATCTTTCCTTGCTCATTTCTCTTTTGGCTTTTCCCTTTGCCGCCTTCCCTTAGTCACCGCCTTGCCAGTCGGACAACCGCTCTACGGACTGCCACTGGATCAAACGCTTGGCTACTTTGGGAAGGCAAGTACTTGGCCATTTTAGAGTCTTTTTAACAAGTTGGATAGGAAGCGGTAAGCCGACTACTAAAGAGTCGGCTTTCCTTAATAGAGGCTAGTAGAAAGCGGCAAGCCGACTACTCCTGAGTCGGCTTTTGCTTGAAAGATGTTGGAAGCCGTCTTAAGCTATGTTTGTGCTTTGGGTCCTTATCCATTTTTCGTGTGGGCGCCCGTTCTTCCTTACTCCTGCCTACCAAACAGTCGCTCTGCGAGCAGCGGCTTTTGACAGGAGACGGCTTAGGTGCCACACACTACTTGTCTGACTGCGGGAAGCACCTCATAGCGCGAGGCGGCGAGTCCCCGGGCCGACTAGTCGAGCCCGGTGCCAAGCGGCATTAACAAAGAGTAATATACTCGAAGGCATAATTCTTATCATACAGATAACAAAAAAGGGCAGTCCTCGAGCTAGTCTCGGGGGGGCCAAAGTCTTGGTACTTTAATACGAAGGGTAGCGTGATACATACTGCATCAACTGTAAAATCTTCGGAGAAGATTTGCATTCCACGGGCGTTCTGTCTCTTTGCCGGAGTCGCCCCTCTTGCGTGCTCGGGGCTTCTGAGCATCGATCAGGTAGTAGGAGTCGTTTCCCAGCACCTTGCTGATAATGAAGGGGCCCTCCCAAGGCGCCGAGAGCTTGTGCTGGCTGACTGTTCGCTGGATCAGACGGAGCACAAGGTCGCCCTCTTGAAAGAACTTGGCCTGACCTTCATGTTGTAGTATCGACGCAGACTCTGCTGGTAGATGCCGGACCGGCTGAGTGCCAACAACCGGCCCTCTTCCAGCAGATCGACGCCGTCTTGGCGTGCTTCTTCTGCTTCTTCCTCGGTGTACATGGTGACTCGCGGGGAGTCGAACTCTATGTCCGTCGGGATGACGGCTTCGCCACTATAGACGAGGAAGAAGGGTGTGAATCCGGTTGACTTGTTTGGAGTCGTGCGTAGACTCCAGAGGACGGCCGGCAGCTCCTCAAGCCACCAGCCGGCCAATCGCTCCAACCGCTCGACCAGTCGAGGCTTGATGCCAGATAAGATGAGTCCGTTTGCTCGCTCCACCTGACCGTTTGACTGTGGATGGGCAACAGACGCTAAGTCCAGTCGGATGCCCTGCGTCGCGCAGAAACGGGCCAAGGCGCCTTTGGCAAAATTTGTGCCATTGTCGGTGATGATGCTGTGTGGGATGCCGTACCGAGTCATGATGTTGATGATGAAAGTCACTGCAGTCGGACCATTCAACTTCTTGATGGGTTTCACTTCTATCCACTTGGTGAACTTGTCCACCGCGACAAGTAGATGAGTTAAGCCACCTGGTGCCGTCTTGAATGGTCCCACCATGTCCAGGCCCCAAACCGCAAAGGGCCAGGCGATGGGGATGGTCTTGAGTGCGGAAGCTGGCTGAAGCGGCTTGGAACAAAACATCTGGCACCCCTTGCATTTTTGGACTAATTCCTTGGCCTCTTCTAGGGCAGTTGGCCAGAAGAAACCATGCCGGAAGGCTTTGGCGACGAGTGCTCTTGAAGCCGCATGGTGACCGCACTCGCCTTCATGGACGTCTCTGAGAATTGCTTGGCCTTGTTCTGCCTCGACGCAACGTTGGTAGACACCAGTGACGTTGCGCCTGACCAGCTCTCTGTTGACTATGGTGTAGGCTGCCGCTCGGCGTTGTACTTGCCGAGCCAAGATTTCATCAGTTGGTAGCTCTTTGTTTACTAGGAACTTGAGGATGGGCTGGGCCCATGAGGGTGCTGCTATTTCTTCAATTGCTACTATTGCGACTTGGACAAGGGCGGCTGGTCTAGGAGGCGGCGGGTTGGAGTCCGCAACCGCTTGCTGACTTGGCGAAGTCCCCGGGCCGATTGGAGCAGTCCTCGGGCCGAGCTCTGGAATCTTTGGTCTGGTCGCCGCGGTCCCCGGGCCGGGTTCTGAAGTCCCCGGGCCGGCTTTGACTGCAGCGTTCTTGGAGTCGGATCCGACTTCTTTGGGTGGAGCCGGCACAAAGATTGAGTCTGACTCTGGTGAAGGCTTGATAGACGGCTTGAGGAGGCACCGAAGGGTGACGCCAAATGGTATTGCTTGGCGGGTGGAGCCGATTCGTGCCAAAGCGTCTGCTTGGTCGTTGTCGTTCCTTGGCACGTGAAGGAACTCGCACCCCTCAAAGTATCTGCCGAGTTGCTGCACAAGGAAGCGGTAGCTCGCCATGTTTGCGTCCTTGGCGTCCCAATCGCTAGATGATTGCTGGACCACCAAGTCAGAGTCACCATAACACAGGATCCAGCGAATGCCGAGTTCTTTGGCAAGCCAGAGCCCGTGAATGAGCGCCTCGTACTCGGCCATGTTGTTGGAGGCGGCAAAATGGAGCTGCAGCGCATATGTGAGCTTATCGCCTTTGGGGGAAGTGAGGACGACGTCGGCTCCCAAGCCAGTGCGCATCTTGGAGCCGTCGAAATGCATCCGCCAATGGGTGGAGTCGGGTGCTGGTGGCAGGTACTGGGTCTCGGCCCAGTCGACGAGGAAATCGTCCAGTGCTTGCGACTTGATGGCGGTGCGGGGCTGGTAGTAGATGGTGTAGGGAGCCAGGTCGATGGCCCATTTCGCCACTCGGCCAGAAGCATCTCGGCTTCCGATGATCTCGGCTAGTGGGGCTGTGCAGACCATAGTGATTGGATGCTCCTGGAAGTAAGGCTTCAATTTCTTGGCGGCGAAGTGCACGCCGTAGCACATCTTATGGTAGTGGGGGTAGTTCTGCTTGGAGGCCGACAGTACTTCGCTCAGGTAATATACCGGTCTCTGGACAGGTAGCGCCTTGCCTTCCTCCTTGCGCTCGACTACAATGACTGTGCTGACTACCCGGCTAGTGGCGGCAATGTATAGGAGCATGGGCTCTTTGGGAGTCGGAGCCGCCAGCACAGGGGGAGTAGTCAACATTTTCTTCAGTTGGAGAAAAGCCTCGTCCTCCTTGGGAGTCCATTCGAAAAAGGTCGTCTTTTTCATGAGCTGATATAAGGGGAGAGCCTTCTTGCCCAGCCGACTGATGAATCGGCTGATGGACGCCAAATAGCCGGTGAACTTTTGCACATCTATCAGTCGTCTGGGTGCTTCCATCCTTTCGATGGCCTTGATCTTCACAGGGTTGCACTCTATGCCGCGTTCAGAGACCAGGAAACCAAGGAGCTGGCCGGCTGGTACTCCGAAGACGCACTTCTCGGGGTTGAGCTTGATCTGGAATCGGTGCAGGTTCTCAAAGGTTTCCTTGAGGTCTTCCAACAGTGTTCCACGTTTTTCTGTCTTCACCACCATGTCATCCACATAGACGTGGGCATTTCTGCCGAGTTGCTTGAGGAGGCACTTCTGCATGCAACGATGAAAGGTGGCGCCGGCATTCCTCAAGCCGAACGTCATGGTCAGGTAGAAGAAGGCACCAAACGGCGTGATGAAGGCGGTCTTCAGTCTGTCAGCCGGGTTCAGCTTGATCTGGTGATATCCAGAATATGCATCTAAGAAACTCAACAGCTCGCATCCGGTTGTGGAGTCTATCACCTGATCAATTCTCGGCAGAGAAAATGGGTCCTTGGGACAGGCTTTATTGAGGCTTGTGTAGTTGATACACATCCGCCACTGCTTGTTCTTCTTCAGCACCAGTACTGGGTTTGCTAGCCACTCTGGGAAAAACACTTCCATAATGAAGCCGGCTGCCAGGAGCCGGGCTATTTCTTCTCCAACAACTCTTCTCTTCTCTTCTGACAGGCGGCGCAAGGGCTGCCTGACGGGCTTCACATCAGACCGGACATGTAACTTGTGCTCGGCGAATTCTGTCGGTACACCAGGCATGTCTTTAGGGGACCATGAGAAGATGTCTCGATTCTCACGGAGGAAATCAACGAGCTCGCCTTCCTATTTGCTGTCAAGGTTTTGTACCCATGACAGCGTACCTCTCTAGGTGCTCCAGGTCCAAAGGTATCTTCTTCGTTTCTCTGGCCGGCTTGAATGATCCTTCTGCTTCCGACTCCTTGGGGTGGGGCGACATCTCGGGCTGCTTGCCGGCCATCGCCACAACCCGATCAAGAAGCCGCTTCTCAGCCGCGATCACCAAGGACTCGGCCAGCCTGCTGCTTTCGGCCGCGCAAGCGGACGACTTTCTGTAGTCGCCGGCTACGGTTAGAATTCCCTTGGAACTCGACATCTTCATCTTGAGGTAGGCGTAGTGGGGGACTGCCATGAACTTGGCCAAAGCAGGTCGGCCAAGCAACGCATGGTACGGGCTTTCGAGGTCCACCACTTCAAACCAAACTGGCTCTCGGCGGAAATGATCTTTGTCCCCAAAGAGGACGTCTATCAGGATCTTGCCGATTGGTGAGCAGGAAAGGCCAGGAACAATGCCGTGGAACACAGTCCGGCTGCTCTGAAGCTGTCTTCGCTTGATTCCTAACTTCTCCATCTTATCCTTGTACAGGATGTTGATATTGCTGCCTCCGTCTATCAGCACTTGCGAGAAACGAGCGGCCCGTCTATCTGTGGCGAGCGTGGCGCCTAAGACCAGGGCGTAGGAGCCCGGATTCGGCATCACCTCTGGGTGATCAGCTCTGCTCCAACTGATAGGCCTTTCAGACCAGTGCATGAACTCTAGAGTGCTTGACGCGACTGCGTTCACCTCTTGCTGCTGCTGGCCCTGCTGCATCGATCGTCAGCCACACTGGTGAACACCACATAGGCTCCGTGCTCATCTGGGAACTCGTCTTGTATCGTGCCGACTGGCCTGAAAGCCGGCTGCTGGGGCGGCGGTGGAGGAGGCGGCCTAGCAGGCGAGGAAGGGAGTAGGTCGTCTCCCTTGGCGATTCTGGTCAGCCAGTGGCATTTCCGGGTGGTGTGGTTCGACGGCTTCGCGCTGCTGTGGAACTTGTAGGGGCCATCCAGGGTCTGCTCGTAGGAGAAGGCCGGCAACCAGTTGGACTTGCCGCCTTTTTGTCGCTTCGCCGGAGGCTGCCCCTCCGGCTGTTGGTCTTCGACTGTTGCCACTTGCCGGCTGTTGGAAGCCGGCTGCGGAGCCTTGCGCTTGTGGTCGTTCTGCTGCTGCCGCCGACTGGTGTCCCTAGCCGGAGTTCTTGGAGCCTGAGGGGCAACTTTGCCAGTCGTGCTAACTTGAATCTCCGCCTTCATGGAGGAGTCGGCCGTGGCGTACTTGTCTGCTGTGATCAGCAGCTCATCGAGGGTCTCTGGCTCGTCGCAGAGGAGCTTGTGCTTGAGGAGGGTGCCTTCTTTGCACCCGGCAGTAAAGTACTCGATAGCCTGCACCTCGTGCACGCCCTCGCAGGAGTTCCGAAGCTCGGCCCAGCATGTGAGGTAGTAGCGAGTGGACTCGTCGGGGCCTTGCACACACAAGGAGAGTTGGCGAGGCTTGGGAGGTCGCTTGTACGTGCTCGTGAAGTTGCGGATGAAGGCCTCGGTGAAGTCGACCCAGCTGTTGATGCTACGGGGCTTCAGACTTTTCAACCATGTCCGGGCCGTGCCCTGGAGCATGAGCGGAACATATCTTACGGCAATACGCTTGTTGCCGTTCGCTATATTGACGGCTGTGGAGTAGTCAATCAGCCAGTCCTCCGGCTTCACGGTGCCGGTGTATTTGGGCGTGTCTCGGGGGAGCGTGAACCCTTTGGGAAAAGGCTCATCTCGGATGCGGGGTCCGAAATAGGGAGGACCCAACTCGTCTTCTTCTTCCAGCGCCAGGGATCGGTGGAGTCAGTCAATCCGGTGGCGGGCATCGTTCTCTCCGACTCCCTCTCGGCGGCCAAGGCGGTCGCTGAGAGTCGGATGCTCTACGGGTGGCGGGGAGACTCGCGTTTCTCAGCGAGGAAGGGGAGGCAGATAGTCGTCCCGCCGTTCCACCGCTTTGGGGCGGCCGTCTTGGTTGCGCTCGATGGTGATGCGAGTCCGACTGTGGCTGACAGCCGACTCCTTGTCTTTCTTTCCGCGGACCCCGCCAGTCGGCGTCCGAGACGTCGTGCCTTGATCTCGGCGGGGTGGCGGGTCATCGTTTTGTCGTCGCGGTGCCTCTGTGCGGCAGCCAGCTTCGTTCTGCGCAGCAGCTGTGTCGAGGAGCTGCTGAACTCGCTCCGTCATCAGGCGGCGCTCTTCGCCCTCGAAGTTGTCGAGCTCATCCGCTGCCGCCTGGGCGGCGCGGATGTTCTCCGCAGGCGTGGCATACACAGGGCGATCGGCCCCGAACAGATTGGCGATTGCCACGCCACGTTGCCGGACCGCGCCTAGGCGGCTAGGCCCAATCGGAGCCGGCGAGCCGCCCACGGCGCGATCCATCTCACGTTGGTAGGCTTCTGACAAGCGTCTCATGCTTGCCAGCTTCTTCGCGCCCTCGATGAGCTGAAGGCGGCGCGCCTCCAGCGTCTCGGTGTCGGCGTCTCCCGGAATCGGCGCGGTCAGGTCTCATAGAGCCGCGTCGAGTGGGTCATGAGCTCCCTCACCGGAACGCTCGCCGTGATCGAGGACAAGGACCTCCGTGACGGTGCTTCCACCGCTCTCCGCGCAAGGGAGCGGCTCATCGTAGACCACCATGTTGGTGGGGAACGCGTCGAGCACGCAGTGTCGGAGTCGACCAGCATCGGGTCGGTGGATCCTATGGACTCCAGGTCCACGGCAGGCTCGCCGGCGACGTGGAGTTGGTTGAGAAGACCCGCGAGGAGGCTCTCGGGGCCGCTCGTGCCTGCGTCGGACGTAGGCTCAGCGAAGAGGTGAACCTCGCCGATAAGCTCGGCGAGGCAGCTGGCCGCGCAGGCGATCTCAGCACCATGCAGCACATCAGCGCAGGCTCCGTCTCACGTGTCGGGCTGGCTGTGCTCGCCAGGGAGGAAAAGGGTTCCCGTCCAGAGCAGGTCTCCGGACGACGGTGCACCTCGCCCCATGGTGGGCGCCAAATGTCGGGGGTTGGGTACGACATATGCCAAAGGATGGCTTATCATGGTGGGAGCGAGTAGAACGTCGCCGGTGCCTGGAAGCGGGATGAGGCGAAGACATGCACGCCGGCGGATCTTACCCAGCTTCAGGGCTCTCCGTGGAGATAACACCCCTACTGCTGCTCTATGGGGTCTCCGCATGGTCACTATGGCAAAGTGAATACAATGGTGCTCCTAGAGCTGTTTCTGGAGGTAGGAGAGGGCAAGGCTAGCTATCTCTTCCCTATGTTCTGGGGTCTAGTGCTATATCGATCCGAACCCTTTGCATGGGCTCCCCAGGGGTTTATATAGGCCTACCCCCCAGGGGTACAATGGTAATCCGGCTGGGCGTGGGTCCCAGCCGTCTGTCTCTCAGGCCGTTGTCTCCTCCGCCGACTACTGGGGCCCGCCGACTGGCGAGCCCCGCGGACAGGCCTGGTAATGTAGCGGTGCTTCTGATGATGCTGGCTTGGTCATGAGGTCATGGCAACAGTGCCGCCATCTGGCGGGCGTTCACTGTCGCCATTCCCCGTCTTGTCTGATTAATGGCGTGTGGGACCCGTGGGAGGGGCCGGCCGACTCCAGGGGGCCGACTCCCATGGGTTCGGCTTCAGGGAGCTCTTGCCGTCTTCTGTTCACCCGCCGACAGGCGGTCCCGTCGTCCTTGGGTCGTACAGGTAGGCGTCGTGGGCACAGTGCGCCGCCCACTGAGGCTGAGGTCAAGGCCGGCATGGCAATAGTGCCGCGCCACGATGGAGATCTCCTGCGATACGGCGCACTGTAGCCATGCTGGTCCTTCGTAGGCAGGGTAGAGACGGCCACGCTGTGACCGTTCCCCGCCCTGTCCATCGCGGCGAAGGCAGGGGGTGGTTGGAGTCGCGAGCCGACTACCCTCAGCCGGTTTCTCTGGAAGTCGTCAGCCAAGAGTCGTCTTATCTTGGAGTCGTCCCTGGGACTCGGCTTATCTTGGAGTCGTCCCTGGGACTCGGCTTGAGGGGCGCAGCCTGTCCCGATGTCTTGAAAGGTTCTGGGGCTCGGGTTAGCCTACCCGTGGCCCTTTACTCCAACAGAATTATTAGTGATATTATTTTCGAAGCTATTAAAATTCATAAAGAAGATCATTGTCAAACTCATTCTAACGAATCACCCTCTCTAGGAATTGATCCATTACATGACGATGTTGAACATGGATACTATGATGAGGATGATGATAGTGACCTTGATCTTGATGATGCAATGAGACACTTGTTGGAAATATGCTCTAGAGGCAATAATAAAATGGTTATTGTTATATTTCCTTGTTCATGATAATTGTCTATTGTTCATGCTTTAATTGTATTAACTGGAAACCGTAATACATGTGTGAATACATAGACCACAACATGTCCCTACTGAGCTTCTAGTTGACTAGCTCATTGATCAATAGATGGTTATGGTTTCCTGACCATGGACATTGGATGTCATTGATAACGGGATCACATCATTAGGAGAATGATGTGATGGACAAGACCCAATCCTAAGCATAGCACAAGATCGTGTAGTTCGTTTGCTAAGAGCTTTTCTAATGTCAAGTATCATTTCCTTACACCATGAGATTGTGCAACTCCCGGATACCGTAGGAATGCTTTGGGTGTACCAAACGTCACAACGTAACTGGGTGGCTATAAAGGTGCACTACAGGTATCTCCGAAAGTGTCTGTTGGGTTGGCACGAACCGAGACTGGGATTTGTCACTCCGTATGACGGAGAGGTATCTCTGGGTCCACTCGGTAATGCATCATCGTAATGAGCTCAATGTGACTAAGTAGTTAGTCATGGGATCATGCATTACAGAACGAGTAAAGCGACTTGCCAGTAACGAGATTGAACAAGGTATTGGGATACCGACGATCGAATCTCGGGCAAGTAACATACCGATTGACAAAGGGAATTGTATACATGATTGATTGAATCCCCGACATCGTGGTTCATCCGATGAGATCATCGTGGAACATGTGGGAGTCAACATGGGTATCCAGATCCCTCTGTTGATTATTGGCCGGAGAACTGTCTCGGTCATGTCTGCATGGTTCCCGAACCCATAGGGTCTACACACTTAAGGTTCGGTGACGCTAGAGTTGTTATGGGAAATAGTATGTGGTTACCGAAGGTTGTTCGTAGTCCCGGATGAGATCCCGGAAATGATGAGGAGCTCCGGAATAGTCTGGAGGTGAAGATCGGTATATTGGACGAAGGGTATTGGAGTCCGGAATTGTTCTGTGAGTACCGGGTGACGACCAGCGTGACCGAAAGGTGTTTCGGAGGCCCCGGCAAGCGTTGGGGGCCTTATGGGCCAAAGGGAGGGGGAACACCAGCCCACTAAGGGGTTGTGCGCCCCTCCCAACTCCTCTCACGTAACTTGGAGAGGTGGGGGCGCCTCCCCTAGGGCAGCCTCCCCTCCCAGCTAGGGGGGGCAAGTTTCCTAGGGGTGGGGGCGCCCAAACCCATCTAGGGTTTCCCCTGTGGCCGCCACCCATCCCCTAGGGAACCCTAGGGCACTTCCTCCACCCCCTTCCCCCTAATATATAGTGAGGGAGAGAGAGGGCAGCCGCACCTTACCCCTGGCGCAGCCCTGTCCCTCCTCCAACACCTCCTCCTCCTCCGTAGTGCTTGGCGAAGCCCTGCTGGAGAACCACGAGCTCCACCACCACCACGCCGTCGTGTTGTCGGAGTTCTCCCTCAACTTCTCCTCTCCCCTTGTTTGATCAAGAAGGAGGATACTTCCCCGGGCTGTACGTGTGTTGAACGCGGAGGCGCCGTCCGTTTGGCGCTAGATCGGATCTTCGCGATTTGAATCGCCGCGAGTACGACTCCATCATCCGCGTTCTTGTAACGCTTCCTCTTAGCAATCTTCAAGGGTATGAAGATGCACTCCCTCTCTCTTATTGCTAGAATCTCCATAGATTGATCTTGGTGATGCGTAGACAATTTTGAATTTCTGCTACATTCCCCAACAATGGCATCATAAGCTATGTCTATTGCGTAGATTCTATGCACGAGTAGAACACAAGTAGTTGTGGGCGTTGGTTTGTTCAATATGCTTACCGTTACTAGTCTTATCTTGATTTGGCGGTATTGTGGGATGAAGCGTCCCGGACCGACCTTACACGTATGCTTACGTGAGACAGGTTCCACCGACTGACATGCACTTGTTGCATAAGGTGGCTAGCGGGTGACAGTCTCTCCCACTTTAGCCGGATCTGATTCGATGAAAAGGGTCCTTATGAAGGGTAAATAGCAATTGGCATATCACCGTTGTGGCTTTTGCGTAGGTAAGAAACGTTCTTGCTAGAAACCCATTGCAGCCACGTAAAACATGCAACAACAATTAGTGGACGTCTAACTTGTTTTTGCAGGGTATGCTATGTGATGTGATATGGCCAAAAAGAATGTGATGAATGATATGTGATGTATGAGATTGATCATGTTCTTGTAATAGGAATCACGACTTGCATGTCGATGAGTATGACAACTGGCAGGAGCCATAGGTGTTGTCTTAATTTATTGTATGACCTGCGTGTCATTGAATAACGCCATGTAATTACTTTACTTTATTGCTAAATCGTTAGCCATAGTAGTAGAAGTAATAGTTGGCGAGACAACTTCATGAAGACACGATGATGGAGATCATGATGATGGAGATCATGGTGTCATGCCGGTGACGAAGGTGATCATGTCGTGCCTCAAGATGGAGATCAAAGGTGCAAGATGATATTGGCCATATCATGTCACATTATGATTTGCATGTGATGTTTGTCATGTTTACATCTTATTTGCTGAGAACGACGGTAGCATAAATAAGATGATCCCTCACTAAAATTTCAAGAAAGTGTTCCCCCTAACTGTGCACCATTGCGAAAGTTCGTTGTTTCGAAGCACCACATGATGATCGGGTGTGATAGATTCTAACATTCACATACAACGGGTGTAAGCCAGATTTACACACGCAAAACACTTAGGTTGACTTGACGAGCCTAGCATGTATAGACATGGCCTCGGAACACAAGAGACCGAAAGGTCGAACATGAGTCGTATAGTAGATACGATCAACATGGAGATGTTCACCGATGATAACTAGTCCATCTCACGTGATGATCAGACACGGCCTAGTTGACTCGGATCATGTATCACTTAGATGACTAGAGGGATGTCTATCTGAGTGGGAGTTCATTAATAATTTGATTAGATGAACTTAATTATCATGAACATAGTCAAAAGGTCTTTGCAAATTATGTCGTAGCTTACGCTTTAGTTCTACTGTTTAAGATATGTTCCTAGAGAAAATTTTAGTTGAAAGTTGATAATAGCAATTATGCGGACTGGGTCCATAAACTAAGGATTATCCTCATTGCTGCGCAGAAGGCTTATGTCCTTAATGCATCGCTCGGTGTGTTAAACTTCGAGCGTCGTCTGTGGATGTTGCGAGCATCTGACATACATGTTTTGATGACTACGTGATAGTTCAGCGTGTAATGTTAAACAGTTTAGAATTGAGGCACCGAAGACATTTTGAAACGTCGCGGAACATATGAGATGTTCCAAGAGCTGAAATTGGGATTTCAGGCTCGTGCCCACGTCAAGAGGTGTGAGACCTCCGACAAGTTTCTTAAGCCTGCAAACTAAGGGAGAAAAGCTCAATCTTTGAGCATGTGCTCAAATTGTCTGAGTAATACAATCGCTTGAATCGAGTGGGAGTTATCTTCCAGATGAGATAGTGATGGTTCTCCAAAGTCACTGCCACCAAGCTACTAGAGCTTCGTGATGAACTATAACATATCAGGGATAGACATGATGATCCTTGAGAAATTCACGATGTTTGACACCGCGAAAGTAGAAATCAAGTAGGAGCATCAATTGTTGATGCTTTGTAAAACCACTAGTTTCAAGAAGGGCAAGGGAAAGAAGGATACTTCATGAAACGGCAAATCAGTTGCTGCTCTAGTGAAGAAACCCAAGGTTGAACCCAAACCCGAGACTAAGTGCTTCTGTAATGAGGGAAACGATCATTGAAGCAGAACTACCCTAGATACTTGGTAGATGAGAAGGCCGACAAGGTTGACAGAAGTATATTGGATATACATTATATTAAATGTGTACTTTACTAGTACTCCTAGTAGCACCAGGGTATTAAGATACCGGTTCGGTTGCTAAGTGTTAGTAACTCGAAATAAAAGAGCTACGGAATAAACGGAGACTAGCTAAAGGTGAGATGACGATGTGTGTTGGAAGTGTTTCCAAGGTTGATGTGATCAAGCATCGCCTGCTCCCTCTACCATCGAGATTGGTGTTAAACCTAAATAATTGTTATTTGGTGTTTGCATTGAGCATAGACATGATTGGATTATGTTTATCACAATACAGTTATTCATTTAAGGAGAATAATGGTTACTCTGTTTATTTGAATAATACCTTCAACGGTCTTGCACCTAAAATGAATGGTTTATTGAATCTCGATCGTAGTGATACACATGTTCATACCAAAAGATATAAGATAGTAATGATAGTACCACATACTTGTGGCACTGCCATTTGAGTCATACTGGTATAAAACGCATGAAGAAGCTCCATGTTGATTGATCTTTGGACTCACTCATTTTGAAAAGATCGAGATATGTGAACCATGTCTGTTGGTATATATGCATGAAGAAACTCCATACAGATGGATCGTTTGGACTCACTTGATTTTGAATCACTTGAGACATGCAAATCATACCACATGGGCAAGATGACTGAAAGGCCTCGTTTTTCAGTGAGATGAAACAAGAGAGAAACTTGTTGGAAGTAATACATTTGATGTGTGCAATCCAATGAGTGCTGAGGCATGAAGTGAATATCGTTATGCTCTTACTTCATACATGATTTGAGTAGATTCTGAGTATATTTACTTGATGAAACACGAGTCTGAATTATTGAAAGGTTCAAGCAATTTCAGAGTGAAGTTGAAGATCATCGTGGCAAGAGGATAACATGTCTATGATATGATCATGGAGATAAATATCTAAGTTACGAGTTTGGCACACAATTAAGACATTGTGGAAATTGTTTCACAACTAATACCACCTGGAACACCATAGTGTGATGGTCTGTCTGAACATCATAACTGCACCCTATTGGATATGGTGCATACCATGATGTCTCTTATCGAATTACCACTATTGTTTGTGGGTTAGGCATTAGAGACAAACACATTCACTTTAAATAGGGCACCACGCAATCCCATTGAGACGACACCGTATGAACTATGGTTTAGAGAAACCTAAGCTGTCGTTTCTTAAAAGTTTGGGGTTGCGACGCTTATGTGAAAAAGTTCCAGGCTGATAAGCTCGAACCCAAAGCGGATAAATGCATCTTCATAGGACACCCCAAAATAGTTGGGTATAACTCCTGTCTAAAATCCAGAAGCAAAAGGGATTGTTTCCAGAATTGGGTCCTTTCTCGAGGAAAAGTTTCTCTCAAAAGAATTGAGTGGGAGGATGGTGGAGACTTGATGAGGTTATTGATCCATCACTTCAACCAGTGTGTAGCAGGGCACAAGAAGTCGTTTCTGTAGCACCTACACCAATTGAAGTGGAAGCTGATGATAGTGATCATGAAACTTCAGATCAAGTCACTACCAATACTCGTAGGTTGACAAGGATGCGTACTATTTCAGAGTGGTACGTAATCCTGTCTTGGAGGTCATGTTGCTAGACAACAATGAACCTACGAGCTATGGAGAAGCGATGGTGGGCCCAGATTCCGACGAATGGCTCGAGGCCATAAAATCCGAGAGGATCCATGTATGAAAACAAAGTATAGACTTTGAAAGAACTACTTGATGGTCGTAAGGCTATTAGGTACAGATGGATTTTAAAAGGAAGACGGACAATGATGGTAAGTATCACCATTAAGAAAGCTCGGCTTGTCGTTAAGATGTTTTCCAACAAGTTCAAGGAGTTGACTACGATGAGACTTTCTCACTCTTAGCGATGCTAAGAGTCTGTTGGAATTACATTAGCAGTTACTGCATTATTTACGAAATCTTGCGGATAGGATGTCAAAACATTGTTTCCTCGATGATTTTCTTGAGGAAAGGTTGTATGTGATACAACCAGAAGGTTTTGTCAATCCTGAAAGGTGCTAACAAGTATGCAAAGCTCCAACAATCCTTCTAAGGACTGGAGTAAGCATCTCAAAGATTTTAGGTTTATACAAAGTTTATGAGAAACTTGTATTTCCAAAGAAGTGAGTGGGAGCACTACATAATTTCTAATGAGTATATGTTGTTGACATATTGTTGATCGGATATGATGTAGAATTTCTGGAAAGCATATAGGGTTTTTTGAAAAGTGTTTTTCAATGAAAAACCTATATTAAGATACTTGACCATTAAGCATCAAGATCTATAAGGATAGATCAAAACGCTTAATAGTACTTTCAAATGAATACATACCGTGACAATATTTTGAAGGAGTTCAAAATAGATCGGCAAAGAAGGAGTTCTTGGCTGTGTTATAAGGTGTGAGTATTGAGTAAGACGCAAGACCTGACCACGGCAGAAGAGAGAGAAAGGACGAAGTTCGTCTCCTATGCTTTAGACATAGGCTCTACAGTATGTTATGTTGTGTACCGCACCTAAAGTGTGACTTGCCATGAGTCAGACAAGGGCTACAAGAGTGGTCCAGGAATGGATCATAGGAAAGCGGTCAAGGTTATCCTTAGTAACTAGTGGACTAAGGAATTTTCTCAATTATGGAGGTGGTAAAAGAGTTCGTCGTAAAGGGTTACGTCGATGCAAACTTTGATACTAATATGGATGACTATGAGTAGTAAAGCGGATTCATATAGTAGAACAGTTATTTGGAATAGCTCCAAATAGCGCGTGGTAGCTGCGTCTACAAGATGACATAGAGATTTGTAAAGCACACGCGGATCTGAAAGGTTCAGACCCGTTGACTAATAACCTCTCTCACAAGCAAGATATGATCAAACCCCATGGGTGTTGGTTTCATTAAAATCACATGGTGATGTGAACTATATTATTGACTCTAGTTCAAGTGGGAGACTGTTGGAAATATGCTCTAGAGGCAATAATAAAATGGTTATTATTATATTTCCTTGTTAATGATAATTGTCTATTGTTCATGCTTTAATTGTATTAACTGGAAACCGTAATACATGTGTGAATACATAGACCACAACATGTCCCTAGTGAGCTTCTAGTTGACTAGCTCGTTGATCAATAGATGGTTATGGTTTCCTGACCATGGACATTGGATGTCATTGATAACGGGATCACATCATTAGGAGAACCCAACCCTAAGCATAGCACAAGATCGTGTAGTTCGTTTGCTAAGAGCTTTTCTAATGTCAAGTATCATTTCCTTAGACCATGAGATTGTGCAACTCCCGGATACCGTAGGAATGCTTTGGGTGTACCAAACATCACAACGTAACTGGGTGGCTATAAAGGTGCACTATAGGTATCTCCGAAAGTGTCTGTTGGGTTGGCACGAATCGAGACTAGGATTTGTCACTCCATATGACGGAGAGGTATCTCTGGGCCCACTTGGTAATGCATCATCATAATGAGCTCAATGTGACTAAGTAGTTAGTCATGGGATCATGCATTACGGAACGAGTAAAGTGACTTGCCAGTAACGAGATTGAACGAGGTATTGGGATACCGACGATCGAATCTCGGGCAAGTAACATACCGATTGACAAAGGGAATTGTATACAGGATTGATTGAATCCCCGACATCGTGGTTCATCCGATGAGATCATCGTGGAACATGTGGGAGTCAACATGGGTATCCAGATCCCGCTGTTGGTTATTGTCCGGAGAACTGTCTCGGTCATGTCTGCATGGTTCCCGAACCCGTAGGGTCTACACACTTAAGGTTCGGTGACGCTAGAGTTGTTATGGGAAATAGTATGTGGTTACCGAATTTTGTTCGGAGTCCCGGATGAGATCCCGTACATGATGAGGAGCTCTGGAATAGTCCGGAGGTGAAGATCGGTATATTGGACGAAGGGTATTGGAGTCCAGAATTGTTCTGTGAGTACCGGGTGACGACCAGCGTGACCGAAAGGTGTTTCGGAGGCCCCGACAAGCGTTGGCGGGCCTTATGGGCCAAAGGGAGGGGGCACACCAGCCCACTAAGGGGTTGTGCACCCCTCCCAACCCCTCTCACGTAACTTGGAGAGGTGGGGGCGCCTCCCCTAGGGCAGCCTGCCCTCCCGGTTTGGGGGCAAGTTTCCTAGGGGTGGGGGCGCCCAAACCCATCTAGGGTTTCCCCTGTGGCCGCCACCCATCCCCTAGGGAATCCTAGGGCGCCTCCTCCACCCCTTCCCCCTATATATAGTGAGGGAGAGATAGGGCAGCCGCACCCTTCCCCTGGCGCAACCCTCTCCCTCCTCCAAGACCTCCTCCTCCTCCGTAGTGCTTGGCGAAGCCCTGCTGGAGAACCATGAGCTCCACCACCACCATGCCGTCGTGCTGTCGGAGTTCTCCCTCAACTTCTCCTCTCCCCTTGCTGGATCAAGAAGGAGGATACGTCCCTAGGTTGTACGTGTGTTGAACGCGGAGGCGCCGTCCGTTCGGCGCTAGATCGGATCTTCCGCGATTTGAATTGTCACGAGTACGACTCCATCATCCGCATTCTTGTAACGCTTCCGCTTAGCGATCTTCAAGGGTATGAAGATGCACTCCCTCTCTCTTGTTGCTAGAATCTCCATAGATTGATCTTGGTGATGCGTAGAAATTTTTGAATTTCTGCTATGTTCCCCAACAACACTTTGGTCTTATGGCAAATCTTCGGGGATATATGGCAGGAGGAAAGGAATGGGTTCTTGATAGTGGATGTACCGATCACATGACCGGAGATAAAGATATGTTTTATGAGCTTGCTGAAAATGACGGCCCTCGAAAGTATGTCACTTTCAGTGACAACTCAAAGGGTAAGGTGGTTGGCCTCGGTATGGTGGCCATATCACATGATAGCTCCATACAAAATGTCATGCTCGTTTAATCTCTTGGATACAATTTACTTTCAGTATCTAGACTTACTGATTTCGGTTTTAATGTCCTATTTACTGAAGTAGATTGCCAAGTGTTTCATAGAGATAATCATAAAATGGTCTTTACCGGTATTCGTAGAGGTCATCTTTACATTGTTGATTTCACTAAAAAAACTCAACCTAGAACTTGATTTATTGCTAAATCCTCTAAAGGCTGGTTGTGGCATAGACGATTAGGTCATGTGGGCATGCAAAACCTTGACAAGCTTATTAAAGGAATCATATCCTTGGCGTTAACGATGTCATATTTGATAAGGATAGACTTTGCAGCGCTTGTCAAGCAGGTAAACAGGTTGGAGGAAGGCATCCCGTGAAGAACATCATGACCACAAGGAGGCCACTCGAGCTACTTCACATGGATCTTTTTGGTCCCAATGCTTACAAAAGTCTCGGTGGAAATTCTTTTGGTCTAGTTATAGTTGATGTTTTTTCAAGATTTACGTGGGTGTTCTTTCTTGATGATAAATTGCAGGTCCAAAAGATCTTCAAAAACTTCACTAGGAAGGCCCAAAATCAATTTGAAGTGAAGATCAAGAAGGTTCGCAGCGACAATGGAACAGAGTTCAAGAACGCAAATGTGGACACCTTTCTTGACAAAGAAGGGATTTCACATGAGTTCTCAGCTACGTACACACCTCAACAAAATGGAGTTGTTGAGAGGAAGAACCGGACGCTCATCGAAATGGCGAGAACGATGCTTGATGAGTACAAGACGCTGAAGCACTTTTGGGCAGAAGCGGTTGAGACAGCTTGTCATGCAACAAATCACTTGTATCTTCACAAGCTACTCGGCAAGACGGCATACGAGCTCCTCACCAGTAACAAACCCCAAGTTGGATTTTCGAGTATTCGGCTCAAAGTGCTACATTCTTGATAAGCATCGTCGTTCTAAATTTGCTCCTAAGTCTCATGAAGGTTTCCTACTTGGTTATGGCTCAAACTCTCACACTTACCGTGTCTACAACAATTTCACCCGGAAGGTTGAAGAGACGGTAGATGTGAAGTTTGATGAATCTAACGGCTCGCAAGTAGAGCAATTGCCAATTGATGTAGGAGACAAAGACCCTTCGGAAGCAATCCAAGACTTGTCTATTGGCAAGATTCGTCCAACGGAGGTGAAGGAGAGTACCTCGTCCGTCCAAGTGGAAGCCTCTACCTCACGACAAGGTGAACCAAGAGTTGATATGGAAGCATCCACAAGTGGGACACACCAAGACAAAGAAAACAAGGAAGTACACCAAGATGAACATCAACAACCTCCTTCTCCACCACGACAAGAGAACGACAACATCGACAACGAAGAAGGCCAAGAGGAAGAACAAGATGAAGAAGATGTTCCACCAAGATCCAAGCAAAAGCTTTCATGAGTTCGAGCAAGATTTGCTAAAGACCATCCCATCGAGCAAATCTACAATGATATCCAAACCGGGAGAATCACTCGCTCTAAAACCCGTTTAGCTAACTTTTGTGAACACTATTCACTCATCTCATTGAACCTATGAAGGTTGAAGAAGCATTGGAAGATCCATATTGGATAAACGCCATGCATGAAGAGCTACACAACTTTGAGAGAAATCAAGTTTGGACATTGGTTGAGAAGCCCGACAACAACCACAACATCATCGGTACCTTTTCTAAATGGTGAAATAGAGGAGGAAGTTTATGTTAAGCAACCTCCCGGATTTTTCAATCCTAAGAAACCTAATCATGTTTACAAACTTCACAAAGCTATTTATGGTCTTAAACAAGCTCCTAGAGCTTGGTATAAATGCTTGACCAAGTTCCTTATTGAAAAAGGCTTTGAAATTGGAGAAATTGATTCTACTCTTTTTACTAAAAGGGTTGATGGAGAACTATTTGTGTGCCAAATCTATGTTGATGATATTATATTAGGTTCAACTAACCCTCACCCGAATACGTGTTTTTATTAAACGGTGGACTGTAAGTTGGTGCAGTTCTAAACAAAGCGTCGTGGTGGGATCTACACGTGAAGCGGAGTACATAGCTGCTTCAGAAGCAGCAAATGAAGGAGTCTGGATGAAGGAGTTCATTTCTGATCTAGGTGTCATACCTAGTGCATCGGGACCAATGAAGATCTTCTGTGACAATACTGGTGCAATTGCCTTGGCAAAGGAATCCAGATTTCACAAGAGGACCAAGCACATCAAGAGACGCTTCAATTCCATCCGGGATCAAGTCCAGGTGGGAGACATAGAGATTTGCAAGATACATACGGATCTGAATGTTGCAGACCCATTGACTAAGCCTCTTCCACGAGCAAAACATGATCAGCACCAAGACTCCATGGGTGTTAGAATCATTACTATGTAATCTAGATTATTGACTCTAGTGCAAGTGGGAGACTGAAGGAAATATGCCCTAGAGGCAATAATAAAGTTATTATTTATTTCCTCATATCATGATAAATGTTTATTATTCATGCTAGAATTGTATTAACAGGAAACATGATACATGTGTGAATACATAGACAAACATATAGTCACTAGTATGCCTCTACTTGACTAGCTCATTAATCAAAGATGGTTATGTTTCCTAAACCATAGACATGTGTTGTCATTTGATTAATGGGATCACATCATTAGGAGAATGATGTGATTGACATGACCCATTCCGTTAGCCTAGCACTTGATCGTTTAGTATATTGCTATTGCTTTCTTCATGACTTATACATGTTCCTGTAACTATGAGATTATGCAACTCCCGTTTACCGGAGGAACACTTTGGGTGCTACCAAATGTCACAACGTAACTGGGTGATTATAAAAGAGTGCTACAGGTGTCTCCAAAGGTACATGTTGGGTTGGCGTATTTCGAGATTAGGTTTTGTCACTCTAATTGTCGGAGAGGTACCTCTGGGCCCTCTCGGTAATGCACATCACTATAAGCCTTGCAAGCAATGTAGCTAATGAGTTAGTTACAGAATGATGCATTACGTAACGACTAAACAGACTTGCCGGTAACGAGATTGAACTAGGTATTAGATACCGACGATCGAATCTCGGGCAAGTAACATGCCGATGACAAAGGGAACAATGTATGTTGTTATGCGGTTTGACCGATAAAGATATTCGTAGAATATGTAGGAGCCAATATGAGCATCCAGGTTCCGCTATTGGTTATTGACCGAGAATAGTTCTAGGTCAGGTCTACATAGTTCTCGAACCCGTAGGGTCCGCACGCTTAACGTTACGATGACAATTTTATTATGAGTTTATATATTTTGATGTACCGAAGGTTGTTCGGAGTCCCGGATGTGATCTAGGACATGACGAGGAGTCTCGAAATGGTCGAGACATATAGATTGATATATTGGAAGCCTATATTTGGATATCGGAAACGT
>NC_041385.1:630876815-630896825 GCF_002162155.2 Triticum dicoccoides
CTACATGGGCCATGAGGGAGAAGAGGAGGGCAGGCCGCGCGCCCCCTCCCCCCTAGTCCGAATAGGACAAGGAGGGGGGCGGCGCCCCCCTTTCCTCTTTCCCCTCCCCCCTTTCCTTCTCCACCAAGGCAAGAGGAGGGAGTCTGTCAGGACCCCGACTCAATGCCACATCGATCTAGCATGTAACACCTCATATCACTTTGCGGCCTCACGCACGGTATCCCCACGGGTGTCGCCTTACCTTTGCCCGGGACCGTTTGCGCCTTTTGGCACACGTATATGATGTTGTCGCTAGCATCCATATGACAAGGAGCCCGGGTTGACATGGCTAGTCGTAAACCCAAAGTGGCACTAACTTACAGGGACAGGCATCCATGACCCGGCATCGAACGTGTCGGTCATCAGCGAGTGAATCCAGGCTGTAGCACTGGGCTAACAGGACTCCGGTGAACCGGGCTGTAGCAGGCTAACAGGACTCCGGTAGACACCGCGTGACATTTCCCCGAAGGGACCGACACAGGAACGAAGAAGGACACATGCCGGCCAACCTAAGTGTTCCAGAGCAGTAGCAAGCTACCAGGGCTCGGTGGAAGCACTAGGAGACATTTCCCGGTAAGAGAGGCTACTAAGGATAAACAACTAGATAGTCAGATCCCACACATAGCAATACACATTACACGTACGCATAGCATGCAAGTATGTGCTGTACAACATGGCATCACAGCATAACTCAACAACTCATATAGATAAGGCTCAAAGAGCCAACATAGCATTTATTGCAAACAGGGGTCACAAGACCCATCATACAGAGCATACAAGCAACAAGCGGAAGCATTACATGTCTGGGTACAGACATCTACAAATGAAAAAGGCTGAAGAGCCTGACTATCTACAACATCCGATCAAGATCGTAGCTGAGGTACAAGCTACTCGTCGAAGTCCACGAGAACACTAGTAAGACCGAAGTCTTCGCTGCAAAAACATAAATAAAGCAACATGAGTACAAAGGTACTCAGCAAGACTTACATCAGATCCTACCATACATGCATTTGTATCAAGAGGGTAATGTGGGGTTTAGTTACAGCAAGCCAACTTTAACTCCGTGGCTATCCTGTTCTACGACTACCAGAACTCTTGAGGTGATATGGCGCACACGAGTCCACTAATCACCACACAATACACTACTATGGATTCATCCCCGTCTCCCTACGAGAAGGCCATCCATAGCACTCACACTTGTCTTGAGCAATTTAGAGTATCCACTTCAAGTTGTCTATGTACCATGTAAGCATCCAAGAAGTCCATAACCGCGGACCCGGCTATTCGAATAGATCATGTTAACCCTGCAGGGGTGTACTTCTTCACACACGCTCTCACCACTTACCGCCACGTACACGTCATGTATCTCGGCAACCTTCAAGCGGAAGCCTGGCGAGGGTGTCGGCCACGACCTGACTAACCACACAAGACTCTATTCCAGGTTTATCGCCTATTCGGGTTCCATCCGCAAGGAGATCCGGCCGGGGTTTCGCTCACGGCCTCAAACGATGTGTGCAGGGTTCCCGAGCCCACCATCCGGGTGCCACTCGGTACACCAGGCCACGTGTGCCTAGTCTGTCCCAAGCCCACCCTGCCGGGTGCCACTTGGTAGAAAAATAGCACTACCTACAAACACCAGAAACTAGTTACGACTCCTGGATAGAGATCAAGTCGGTTAATAAGTCGAGAGGTGCACTTAAGCATTCCAATGTGTGGTAGTAGCTAGTCATTGGACAACATACACCGAACTCAGTGCTTAAGGATGGTTCCAGTGAGACAACCCACCATGTACTCCTACATGGCCTCTCACCGCTACCTTTACCAAATCATGTTCACACACTTCACTCTCAGCATCAGAACATAGGACTGCACTCCAATTCATTCCCAATGAATCAGACCTGACACACTCTAAGAAATAGCAGGCATAGCATGTTAGGAACACAACAATGGCTTCAATCAACTCCTACACATGCTAGTGGGTTTCAACTATTTACTGTGGCAATGACAGGTCATGCAAAGGAATGGGTTCAACTACCGCAGCACAAAGTAGCAGATGAATCGTTGTTGTCCTAATGCAATAACTGAGAGCAGGAGCAAGAGAGTAGGATTGTATCGGAATGAACAAGGGGGTTTGCTTGCCTGGTAAATCAACAAGGGAGGCACTGCTTCACAGACAGGTACTCTGGAACGTCTCTGGAGCAGGACCTATCGAGAAGGAACGGTGTCGGCAATTAATACACAATCATATGCAACAATATGATGCATGAACATGGCATGTAGATGTGATGCTATTTGAGCTAATGCAACTAGTATTCAAATTGAATGAAGTCCAGTTGAACCAAAGGTTCAAATGCAACTCCAAAATAAGCTCTTATAAATGCCATTCATGTGTTTTCACCTATACAGCAAGTATAAGTTGTTTTATTATGCATGAAACTGGTACAAATGGATATATTGCATTTTTCTAATAATTTTTCATATATAATTTATTTCAATCTGAGCTACGGTTGAATTGATATGAATTTTTGAAGTTTTGAACATTTTCTGGAATTTCCTGATTTATTTTAATTCCAGAAAATATATTATTGCACCAGCATGACGTCAGCACGATGTCAGCAGGTCAACCGGGGCTGACCAGGGTCAAACCTGACGTGTGGGGTCCACACGTCAGTGTCATAGTTAGTTAACAGAGTTAATTAGTTGCTAAGCTAATCCTAAACAAAAAAATTAGCAGGGCCGGGCCCCACATGTCAGCGTCACAAGGGGGCTTAGTTAGCGGGGGTTGACCCGGTCAATCCCGCCGGTGTCTAGCCGCCGGCGAGGCCGAACGCGGCGGAGGGCTCGGGATCATCGCCCCGGCGACCATTTGGGCGGCGCAGACCACGAGCGAGGAGCCAGCACTCATTCGCACCGATTGGAGCAAGTGGGAGAGGCAGGGGCGACCGGAGCTCACCGGAGCGAAGCTCGGGGCGGCAGCCGGAGTTCGGCTTCGAGCGGGAACGGGCTACGGGGCACGGGGAGGCCACCCGAGGGGCTCTGCGGCACCCTCGTGGCACCGGGAGCACGATGGGGTGCTCGGTTTGGGCGGAGGCGGGCCGAGACGACGACGGCGACATGGACGGCGGCGAGAGGCTTCGGCCGTGGTGGGGAGGAGGGCTACGGCGTGCGGACAGCTAAACGGAGAGAGGGGAACGGTGGCGGAGCTCACCGCGGGCTCGACGGGCTTGATGGCGAGCTCGGGGACGCATTGGAGACGGCGGGGCGGCGATGGGGATCCACGGCGGCCGGAGGTGAAGAAGGCGATGGTGACGACTCCACAGGGTGTCCGGCGAGGCACGGCTTGGCGGAGAGGTGGTGGACGACATGGCGGAGCTTCCGGACTCGAAGAGAGGGCGAGGGGGAGGTGGTGGCCGCGGCAATGGCGTACGGCGGCGATGGCGCGTTCGGGCGGTCGCGTGGGAGAGAGACCAGGGGAAGGGGAGGAATGAGAGAGAGGGAGAGAGGTGCGGGGCGTGCGTGGCGACGTCTAGGGAGTCGCGGAGCAGGCAGGGAGGCAGGAGGTGGCCGGGCGCGTGGCCGCGGCCGGCTGTGGCGCGGGCACGCAGCTGCTTGGCGAGGGGGAGGAAGACGACAGAGGAGGAGGCCAGGTGGGCTGGGCTGGCCAGCTGGGCCGGCCAGGCCGCACAGGACCGGGCTGCACAGGAGCTAAGCGCCAGGTAAGTTTTCTCCTGTTTTGTTTCTTTTTCTATTTTTCTGACATTTGTTTGGTTTAATAAAAAAATACTAAACCATTTTATATTCTTATGCCAATTTTTATAGAAGCTAGTTATATTATTCCAGAGCTCCTTTATAAATGGCATAATTTTTGGACAATATTTTATATATATAACAATATATATCCAAAGCAAACAATTACTTCATTAATTCCAAATGCCCAAAATAAATACTTATGAGGTCCTAAAAATATTGGTTTGATTTTTATCTCTGTCCAATATTTTCAGAGTGCAACATGAGCATTTTCTTGGACCTTTTTGGAACAATTTTTATTTGGGTCATTTCCAGAGATGATCCTCAGGGTTTCACAAATCCTCATTTCAAAATTAAATGGAATTTAAAAATGATGCACAACTGGCTAGCTAGTCTAGGTCATACCAGAACTAGGGATGTGACAACTCGCCCCCACTTGAAAGAATCTCGTCCCGAGATTCAGGGGTCGATGGAAAGAAAGCGGGGTACTCCAGTCAAAGACGATCTTCTCGCTCCCAAGTAGCTTCTCTCTCGGAATGATGAGACCACTGAACCTTGAGAAACTTGATGTTCTGACGTCGAGTGACACGCTCTGCTTGATCAAGAATGCGAACCGGGTACTCTCGATATGTGAGGTTATCTTGGAGATCAAGCGTTTCGTGGTCCACTCCGCGGATGGGATCCGAGAAGCAACGCCTGAGTTGAGAGACGTGGAAGACATCATGAACTCGAGAAAGATGTGGGGGTAGTTCCAACTGGTAGGCAACCTCTCCTCGTTTAGCGAGAATGCAAAAGGACCAATGTAACGAGGAGCCAACTTGCCCTTGATACCGAATCGATGGGTACCCTTCGAAGGAGTGACCCAAAGGTAAGCTTTGTCGCCAATTTCATAAGTCATATCCTTATGATGGCGGTCATACTGACTCTTCTGACGAGACTGGGCTGTTTTCAAATTCTCACGAATGATGCGAACTTGCTCTTCTGCCTCCTGGATCATGTCCAGTCCAAATAATTGTCTTTCACCGGTTTCTGACCAGTTCGAAGGTGTTCGACATCTTCGTCCATAGAGAATCTCAAAAGGAGCTTTCTTGAGACTGGATTGATAGCTATTGTTATAAGCAAACTCGGCAAAAGGAAGACATTTCTCCCAATCCATACTGAATGAGATAACGCAAGCTCTAAGCATATCTTCGAGAATTTGATTGACCCTTTCCACCTGACCACTCGACTAAGGGTGGAAAGCGGTACTGAAGGAAAGATGGGTTCCCATGGCAGTTTGGAAACTCTCCCAGAAATGAGAAGTGAAAAGACTACCACGGTCTGAATTGATCTCTAGTGGAACACCATGAAGTGACACTATTCGAGAAATATATAAGTCAGCGAGCTGACTAGCAGTGATACTCTCTCGAACAGGTAGGCAGTGAGCCACTTTGGAAAGACGATCAACGACTACGAAGATAGCGTTATTCCCTTTCTTGGTCCTGGGAAAGCCGGTGATGAAGTCCATACCAACTTTATCCCATTTCCATTCAGGAATAGCTAAAGGCTGAAGGGTGCCAGCAGGTCTTTGATGCTCTGCCTTAACGCGACGACAAACGTCACAGTTGGCAATGAACTGAGCAATTTCTCTCTTCATCCTAGTCCACCAGAACCTCTGGCGTAGGTCCTGATACATCTTAGTACTACCGGGATGAATCGTGAGAGGAGATTCATGCGCCTCCTTAAGAATCAATTGTCGCAGATGTTGATTCTTGGGAACCACCAAACGATTCTCAAAGAAGACAACACCTCGATCATCCATAGAGAAACATCCACCAACTCCCTTCTTAATGTTTCTCTTGATGCGGATAACACCCCTATCAAACTTCTGGTCAGTAATGATCTGATCCTCGAGGGTAGTTTTCGCCACCAAGGTAGAAAGGAATCCGTGAGGAGCAATGTGAAGGTTAAGCTTACAGAATTCCTCATGGAGAAGTGGTTGGCCTTGCTGCAACATGAGATTGTTGCAATAGGATTTACGGCTTAACGCATCAGCCATGACATTGGCTTTGCCCGGGGTGTAGGTAATCCCTAGATCATAATCTGTGATTAACTCCAACCAACGTCTTTGCCTAAGGTTCAGATCCGGTTGGGTGAAGATATACTTGAGACTCTGGTGATCGGTGTAGATCTCGCAACGTTTACCAAGGAGGTAATGTCGCCAGGTCTTGAGGGCATAGACTATGGCTGCAAGCTCTAGATCATGTGTGGGATAATTCTCCTCATGTGGATGCAACTGTCGAGATGCATAGGCAATCACATGACGATCCTACATAAGAATGCAACCTAGTCCCTTTCGTGAGGCATCGCAGTAGATAACAAAGTCTTTAGTGAAATCCGGTGGCACAAGTATGA
Source organism: Triticum dicoccoides (assembly GCF_002162155.2). Taxonomy (NCBI): domain Eukaryota; kingdom Viridiplantae; phylum Streptophyta; class Magnoliopsida; order Poales; family Poaceae; genus Triticum; species Triticum dicoccoides. The sequence goes on from NC_041385.1 coordinate 630,882,996, forward strand.
GAGTAGAAGTCAGGCGTCTTTTCAGTTCCTGAAAACTGTACTCACACTGTGGGGACCACTCAAACTTTTTATCTTTCTTGAGAAGTTCCGTGAGAGGTTTAGCTACTTTGGAGAAGTTTTCAACAAAGCGGCGACAATAGCTGGCTAGACCAAGGAAACTCCTAACTTGTTTAACGGTTTCAGGTGGAGTCCAATCGAGAACGGCCTTAACTCTCTCGGGATTGACAGCAATGCCCTTACCAGAGATTACGTGGCCTAGGTAGGTCACTTCTGGCAACCAAAATTCACACTTGGAGAACTTGGCATAAAGGCGGTGCTCTCTGAGTTTTTCTAATACAAGTCTAAGATGTTCGGCATGCTCTTCCTCATTCTTCGAGTAAATAAGAATATCATCGAGGTAAACCACGACGAACTTATCTAAGTACTCCATGAAGATCGAGTTCATCAAGCGGGAGAAAGTGGCTGGGGCGTTGGTTAGGCCGAAGGACATGACGGTGTACTCGTACTGGCCATAACGAGTGACAAAAGCCATCTTAGGAATGTCCCCATTTCTAATCTTGATTTGGTGGTAGCCTAACCTCAAATCCATCTTGGAGAAGACTGAGGATCCAGCGAGCAGGTCATACAGGTCGTTGATCCTGGGGAGCGGATACTTGTTCTTTATCGTGACCAAATTAACGGGACGATAATCTACAACCATCCGGTCCGTACCATCCTTCTTCTTGACGAAGAGGACGAGGCAAGCCCAAGGAGAAGAACTAGGACGGATGAAACCCTTTTGCAAGGACTCATCAAGTTGTTTCTTAAGCTCGGCTAGTTCTAAGGGTGCCATCTTGTAAGGTCTCCTAGAGATTGGAGCTGTTCCTGGGATAAGATCTATGACGAACTCTACATCTTTGTCAGGCGGAACACCTGGCAGTTCCTCTGGAAAGACATCCGGAAAGTCACGGACTACCAGGATATCTTCAAGGTCTGGAAGAGGGTTGGCATTAAGAGAATAGAGTTGACGCTTTGCAACTCTAGTGGAGACAGTGACTATCTTGCCAGATGGGTGTGTAAGCTGAACGGACCTGGTGTAACAATCAATCTTGGCATAATGAGCTTTCATCCAGTCCATACCCAAGATGATGTTAATATCTGAAGACTTGAGAGCTACAAGTGATGCAAGAAATACAAGTCTATCAACAAGGATTTCATTACCATGGCTGATTCTGGTGGTTTGCCATCTAGACCCTGGGGTTTGGATTTCAAGCGGAGTTGGCATATCACAAAATGATATGTCGTGTAAACGAGCATAGCCTTCAGAAATGAAGGAGTGAGATGCTCCAGTATCGAACAGAACCGATGCTGGATGACAATTGACAAGGAGTGTACCAAGAACGACATCTGGATCATCATGAGCGTCTTTAGCTGAGACGTGATGCACACGTCCATGTTCAGTGCGAGCTGGCTTGGCACTGATCGTCTTGCGTGATGGCTTAACACATCCAACAGTCTTCTCGGGCTGGGGTGGAGCATAACTAGTCTGAGAGCAGTCACGTGCATAGTGTCCTGGCTTCCCGCATGTGAAGCAAGTCCCTGAAGTTGGACGTGGACCCGCACTGACAAGCGGTCTACCAGTAGGCCTGGGTGGAGCATACGACTGAGCCGGGGGAGGCACCACATAAGATGGTCTCGGTGCATATCCGGAAGGAAGAGTGGAGTTTGGAACCCAAATCCGACGCTTCTGAGAACTGGAGCCGGAGGAAGATCCCAAATCACGGGTGTGCTTACGAGACTCCTCGTAAGTGAGCTGAGCTGTCTCTGCATTGATGGCCTTGTTCACAAGAGCTTGGAATGTATCACAATGATGTAGGTGGAGATCACGATGCAACTTAGGGTTGAGACCCTTCCGAAACCTAGCCTGCTTCTTGGCGTCCGTGGACACTTCTTCTGTGGCATAGCGGGCAAGGTTCTCAAACTCTCTACTGTAAGCATCAACAGCCATCTTACTCTGGGTGAAACTACAGAACTCTTATCTCTTGCGATCGATGAGGGCTTTAGGAATGTGATGCTCGCGAAAAGCCTCAGTGAAATCTCTCCAGGTAGGAATCTGGCCAGCTGGAAGCATAGCCTCATAGTTCTGCCACCAAAGACTAGCAGGACCTTCCAGGTGGTATGTGGCATAGGTGACCTTGTCATCTTCAGCTACGTTCGCGGAACGCAGCTTATGAGTGATGCTACGGAGCCAGTCATCTGCATCGAGTGGCTCGATGGAATGATGAAAGGTAGGTGGGTGCAAGCGAATGAAGTCATGAATGGTTGCAGACCCTTTGAACTGTTGTGCGGTGTTCTCCTCGATACATGCCAACAAGCGGTTAGACTCAAGCTTGTTCCTCTCCAACTCTAACATAAACTTTGCCAATGAAGGTTGATCGGGAGGATCCTCATCCCTACCACCTCCGTGGTTCTGGCTACAAGCAACAGAACTTTGCTTAGCTGATGACATCCTGAGAAACGAAACCAAGGACGGAATCAGCATCATCTACAGGTTGTAGAATGTAGGACAAGGAAATTAGTAACTCTCGAACTCCTAGGGCAATTCCGGCAGCATAACGGCAGTAATATGCTCAGAATGAGACATCCTGCTAAAATGGGGTAGTAACATACTCAACATCATCACTCAAGGTTCTGAGATCATACTAAACAGACTACACCGGAAGTACTCAAAACTAGGGTATGACTCTGATCAACCAATCCTATGGGACTACGGAGTAGTAACACGTGATCCTGATAGACGGAAGAGAAGCCTAGTTCCTTAACCTCGTTAGGAAATATAGGATGGCTCAGATCAGAAGGCCATGAGGTAAAGGAGTAAATAGAGCCTTACGTTCCTTCCCACAATCAATTCCCTTACATAACTAAAGAATTTCTAGACTCAACTTTGACCAGTTTGGCTTGGTAATCCTACAGGCAGTTAGGCTCTGATACCAAAGCTGCTAGGACCCCGACTCAATGCCACATCGATCTAGCATGTAACACCTCATATCACTTTGCGTCCTCACGCACGGTATCCCCACGGGTGTCACCTTACCTTTGCTCGGGACCGTTTGCGCCTTTTGGCACACGTATATGATGGTGTCGCTAGCATCCATATAACAAGGAGCCCGGGCTGACATGGCTAGTCGTAAACCCAAAGTGGCACTAACTTACAGGGACAGGCATCCATGACCCAGCATCGAACGTGTCGGTCATCAGCGAGTGAATCCAGGCTGTAGCACTGGGCTAACAGGACTCCGGTGAACCGGGCTGTAGCAGGCTAACAGGACTCCGGTAGACACCGCGTGACATTTCCCCGAAGGGACAGACACAGGAACGAAGAAGGACACATGCCGGCCAACCTAAGTGTTCCAGAGCAGTAGCAAGCTACCAGGGCTCGGTGGAAGCACTAGGAGACATTTCCCGGTAAGAGAGGCTACTAAGGATAAACAACTAGATAGTCAGATCCCACACATAGCAATACACATTACACGTACGCATAGCATGCAAGTATGTGCTGTACAACATGGCATCACAGCATAACTCAACAACTCATATAGATAAGGCTCAAAGAGCCAACATAGCATTTATTGCAAACAGGGGTCACAAGACCCATCATACAGAGCATACAAGCAACAAGCGGAAGCATTACATGTCTGGGTACAGACATCTACAAATGAAAAAGGCTGAAGAGCCTGACTATCTACAACATCCGATCAAGATCGTAGCTGAGGTACAAGCTACTCGTCGAAGTCCACGAGAACACTAGTAAGACCGAAGTCTTCGCTGCAAAAACATAAATAAAGCAACATGAGTACAAAGGTACTCAGCAAGACTTACATCAGATCCTACCATACATGCATTTGTATCAAGAGGGTAATGTGGGGTTTAGTTGCAGCAAGCCAGCTTTAACTCCGTGGCTATCCTGTTCTACGACTACCAGAACTCTTGAGGTGATATGGCGCACACGAGTCCACTAATCACCACACAATACACTACTATGGATTCATCCCCATCTCCCTACGAGAAGGACATCCATAGCACTCACACTTGTCTTGAGCAATTTAGAGTATCCACTTCACGTTGTCTATGTACCATGTAAGCATCCAAGAAGTCCATAACCGCGGACCCGGCTATTCGAATAGATCATGTTAACCCTGCAGGGGTGTACTTCTTCACACATGCTCTCACCACTTACCGCCACGTACACGTCATGTATCTCGGCAACCTTCAAGCGGAAGCATGGCGAGGGTGTCGGCCACGACCTGACTAACCACACAAGACTCTATTCCAGGTTTATCGCCTATTCGGGTTCCATCCGCAAGGAGATCCGGCCGGGGTTTCGCTCACGGCCCCAAACGATGTGTGCAGGGTTCCCGAGCCCACCATCCGGGTGCCACTCGGTACACCAGGCCACGTGTGCCTAGTCTGTCCCAAGCCCACTCTGCCGGGTGCCACTTGGTAGAAAAATAGCACTACCTACAAACACCAGAAACTAGTTGCGACTCCTGGATAGAGATCAAGTCGGTTAATAAGTCGAGAGGTGCACTTAAGCATTCCAATGTGTGGTAGTAGCTAGTCATTGGACAACATACACCGAACTCAGTGCTTAAGGACGGTTCCAGTGAGACAACCCACCATGTACTCCTACATGGCCTCTCACCGCTACCTTTACCAAATCGTGTTCACACACTTCACTCTCAGCATCAGAACATAGGACTGCACTCCAATTCATTCCCAATGAATCAGACCTGACACACTCTAAGCAATAGCAGGCATAGCATGGTAGGAACACAACAATGGCTTCAATCAACTCCTACACATGCTAGTGGGTTTCAACTATTTACTGTGGCAATGACAGGTCATGCAAAGGAATGGGTTCAACTACCGCAGCACAAAGTAGCAGATGAATCGTTGTTGTCCTAATGCAATAACTGAGAGCAGGAGCGGGAGAGTAGGATTGTATCGGAATGAACAAGGGGGTTTGCTTGCCTGGTAAATCAACAAGTGAGGCACTGCTTCACAGACAGGTACTCTGGAACGTCTCCGGAGCAGGACCTATCGAGAAGGAACGGTGCCGGCAATCAATACACAATCATATGCAACAATATGATGCATGAACATGGCATGTAGATGTGATGCTGTTTGAGCTAATGCAACTAGTATTCAAATTGAATGAAGTCCATTTGAACCAAAGGTTCAAATGCAACTCCAAAATAAGCTCTTATAAATGCCATTCATGTGTTTTCACCTATACAGCAAGTATAAGTTGTTTTATTATGCATGAAACTGGTACAGATGGATAGATTGCATTTTTCTCATAATTTTTCATATATAATTTATTTCAATCTGAGCTACGGTTGAATTGATATGAATTTTTGAAGTTTTGAACATTTTCTAGAATTTCCTGGTTTATTTTAATTCCAGAAAATATATTATTGCACCAGCATGACGTCAGCACGATGTCAGCAGGTCAACCGGGGCTAACTAGGGTCAAACCTGACATGTGGGGTCCACACGTCAGTGTCATAGTTAGTTAACATAGTTAATTAGTTGCTAAGCTAATCCTAAACAAAAAAATTAGCAGGGCCGGGCCCCACATGTCAGCGTCACAAGGGGGCTTAGTTAGCGGGGGTTGACCCGGTCAATCCCGCCGGTGTCTAGCCGCCGGCGAGGCCGAACGCGGCGGAGGGCTCGGGATCATCGCCCCGGCGACCATTTGGGCGGCGGAGACCACGAGCGAGGAGCCAGCACTCATTCGCACCGATTGGAGCAAGTGGGAGAGGCAGGGGCGACCGGAGCTCACCGGAGCGAAGCTCGGGGCGGCGGCCGGAGTTCGGCTTCGAGCGGGAATGGGCTGCGGGGCACGGGGAGGCCACCCGAGGGGCTCTGCGGCACCCTCGTGGCACCGGGAGCACGATGGGGTGCTCGGTTTGGGCGGAGGCGGGCCGAGACGACGACGGTGACATGGACGGCGGCGAGAGGCTTCGGCCATGGTGGGGAGGAGGGCTACGGTGTGCGGACAGCTAAACGGAGAGAGGGGAACGGTGGCGGAGCTCACCGCGGGCTCGACGGGCTTGATGGCGAGCTCGAGGACGCACTGGAGACGGCGGGGCGGCGATGGGGATCCACGGCGGCCGGAGGTGAAGAAGGAGACGGTGGCGGCTTCACGGGGCGTCCGGCGAGGCACGGCTTGGCGGAGAGGTGGTGGACGACGTGGCGGAGCTTCCGGACTCGAAGAGAGGGCGAGGGGGAGGTGGTGGCCGCGGCAATGGCGTACGGCGGCGACGGCGCGTTCGGGCGGTCGCGTGGGAGAGAGACCAGGGGAAGGGGAGGAATGAGAGAGAGGGAGAGAGGTGCGGGGCATGCGTGGCGACGTCCAAGGAGTCGCGGAGCAGGCAGGGAGGCAGGAGGTGGCCGGGCGCGTGGCCGCGGCCGGCTGTGGCGCGGGCACGCAGCTGCTTGGCGAGGGGGAGGAAGACGACAGAGGAGGAGGCCAGGTGGGCTGGGCTGGCCAGCTGGGCCGGCCAGGCCGCACAGGACCGGGCTGCATAGGAGCTAAGCGCCAGGTAAGTTTTCTCCTGTTTTGTTTCTTTTTCTATTTTTCTGACATTTGTTTGGTTTAATAAAAAAATACTAAACCATTTTATATTCTTATGCCAATTTTTATAGAAGCTAGTTATATTATTCCAGAGCTCCTTTATAAATGGCATAATTTTTGGACAATATTTTATATATATATAACATTATATATCCAAAGCAAACAATTACTGCATTAATTCCAAATGCCCAAAATAAATACTTATGAGGTCCTAAAAATATTGGTTTGATTTTTATCTCTGTCCAATATTTTCAGAGAGCAACATGAGCATTCTCTTGGACCTTTTTGGAACAATTTTTATTTGGGTCATTTCCAGAGATGATCCTGAGGGTTTCACAAATCCTCATTTCAAAATTAAATGGAATTTAAAAATGATGCACAACTGGCTAGCTAGTCTAGGTCATACCAGAACTAGGGATGTGACAGAGTCCTACTCCCGATGGGAGTAGGACTCCTCCAGGCGCACCCCTTGGGGGCCGGCCGCACCTCCCCCTCCCTCCTTTATATACGGGGGCAGGGGGCACCCTAATTCACACAAGTTGATCTACGTGATCGGTCCTTAGCCGTGTGCGATGCCCCCCTCCACCATATTCCACCTCGGTCATATCGTCGCGGAGTTTAGGAGAAGCCCTGCGCCCGTAGAACATCTTCATCGTCACCACGCCGTCGTGCTGACGGAACTCATCCCCGACACTTTGCTGGATCGGAGTCCGGGGATCGTCATCGAGCTGAACATGTGCTGAACTCGGAGGTGCCGTACGTTCGGTACTTGGATCGGTCGGATCATGAAGGCGTTCGACTACATCAACCGCGTTGTCATAACGCTTCCGCTTACGGTCTACGAGGGTATGTGGACATTACTCTCCCCTCTCGTTGCTATGCATCACCATGATCTTGCGTGTGCGTAGGAATTTTTTTGAAATTACCACGTTCCCCAACAGTGGCTTTCGAGCCAGGTTTTATGCGTAGATGTCATATGCACGAGTAGAACACAAGTGAGTTGTGGGCGATACAAGTCATACTGCTTACCAGCATGTCATACTTTGGCTTAGCGGTATTGTGAGATGAAGCGGCCTGGACCGACATTACGCGTACGCTTACGCGAGACTGGTTTCACCGTTACGAGCACTCGTGCTTAAAGGTGACTGGCGGGTGTCTGTCTCTCTCACTTTAGCTGAATCGAGTGTGGCTACGCCCGGTCCTTGCGAAGGTTAAAACAGCATTAACTTGACGACTATCGTTGTGGTTTTGATGCGTAGGTAAGAACGGTTCTTGCTAAAGCCCGTAGAAGCCACGTAAAATTTGCAACAACAAAGTAGAGGACGTCTAACTTGTTTTTGCAGGGCATGTTGTGATGTGATATGGTCAAGACGTGATGCTATATTTTATTGTATGAGATGATCATGTTTTGTAACCGAAGTTATCGGCAACTGGCAGGAGCCATATGGTTGTCGCTTTACTGTATGAAATGCAAACGCCCTGTAATTGCTTTACTTTATCACTAAACGGTAGCGATAGTCGTAGAAGCAATAGATGGCGTAACGACAACGATGCTATGATGAAGATCAGGGTGTCGCGCCGGTGAGGATGGTGATCATGAAGGTGCTTCGAAGATGGAGATCACAAGCACAAGATGATGATGGCCATATCATATCACTTATATTGATTGCATGTGATGTTTATCCTTGATGCATCTTATCTTGCTTTGATTGATGGTAGCATTTTAAGATGATCTCTCACTAAATTATCAAGAAGTGTTCTCCCTGAGTATGCACCGTTGCGAAAGTTCTCTGTGCTGAGACACCACATGATGATCGGGTGTGATAGGCTCTACATTCAAATACAACGGGTGCAAAACAGTTGCACACGCGGAATACTCAGGTTAAACTTGACGAGCCTAGCATATAACAGATATGGCCTCGGAACACGGAGACCGAAAGGTCGAGCGTGAATCATATAGTAGATATGATTAACATATTGATGTTCACCGTTGAAACTACTCCATCTCACGTGACGATCGGACATGGTGTAGTTGATATGGATCACATAATCACTTAGAAGATTAGAGGGATGTCTATCTAAGTGGGAGTTCTTAAGTAATATGATTAATTGAACTTAAATTTATCATGAACTTAGTACCTGATAGTATTTTGCTTGTCTATGTTTGTTGTAGATAGATGGCTCGTGCTGTTGTTCCGTTGAATTTTAATGCGTTCCTTGAGAAAGCAAAGTTGAAAGATGATGGTAGCAATTACACGGACTGGGTCCGTAACCTGAGGATTATCCTCATTGCTGCATAGAAGAATTATGTCCTGGAAGCACCGCTGGGTGCCAGGCCTGCTGCTGATGCAACTGACGACGTTAAGAACGTCTGGCAGAGCAAAGCTGATGACTACTCGATAGTTCAGTGTGCCATGCTTTACGGCTTAGAACCGGGTCTTCAACGACGTTTTGAACGTCATGGAGCATATGAGATGTTCCAGGAGTTGAAGTTAATATTTCAAACAAATGCCCAGATTGAGAGATATGAAGTCTCCAATAAGTTCTATAGCTGCAAGATGGAGGAGAATAGTTCTGTCAGTGAACACATACTCAAAATGTCTGGGTATAATAATCACTTGATTCAACTGGGAGTTAATCTTCCCGATGATAGTGTCATTGACAAAATTCTTCAATCACTGCCACCAAGCTACAAGAGCTTCATGATGAACTATAATATGCAAGGGATGGACAAGACTATTCCCGAGCTCTTCGCAATGCTAAAAGCCGCGGAGGTAGAAATCAAGAAGGAGCATCAAGTGTTGATGGTTAACAAGACCACCAGTTTCAAGAAAAAGGGCAAAGGGAAGAAGAAGGAGAACTTCAAGAAGAACAACAAACAAGTTGCTGCTCAAGAGAAGAAACCCAAGTCTGGACCTAAGCCTGAGACTGAGTGCTTCTACTGCAAGCAGACTGGACACTGGAAGCGGAACTGCCCCAAGTATTTGGCGGATAAGAAGGATGGCAAAGTGAACAAAGGTATATGTGATATACATGTTATTGATGTGTACCTTACTAATGCTCGCAGTAGTACCTGGGTATTTGATACTGGTTCTGTTGCTAATATTAGCAACTCGAAACAGGGACTACGGATTAAGCGAAGATTGGCTAAGGACAAGGTGACGATGCGCGTGAAATGGTTCCAAAGTCGATGTGATCGCGGTCGGCATGCTACCTCTACATCTACCATCGGGATTAGTTTTAGACCTAAATAATTGTTATTTGGTGCCAGCGTTGAGCATGAACATTATATCTGGATCTTGTTTGATGCGAGATGGTTATTCATTTAAGTCAGAGAATAATGGTTGTTCTATTTATATGAGTAATATCTTTTATGGTCATGCACCCTTGAAGAGTGGTCTATTTTTATTGAATCTCGATAGTAGTGATACACATATTCATAGTCTTGAAACCAAATGATACAGAGTTGATAATGATAGTGCAACTTATTTGTGGCACTGCCGTTTAGGTCATATCGGTGTAAAGCGCATGAAGAAACTCCATACTGATGGGCTTTTGGAATCACTTGATTATGAATCACTTGGTACTTGCGAACCGTGCCTCATGGGCAAGATGACTAAAACGCCGTTCTCCGGAACTATGGAGCGAGCAACTGATTTGTTGGAAATCATACATACTGATGTTTGTGGTCCAATGAATGTTGAGGCTCGTGGCAGGTATCGTTATTTTCTCACATTCACAGATGATTTGAGCAGATATGGGTATATCTACTTAATGAAACACAAGTCTGAAACATTTGAAAAGTTCAAAGAATTTCAGAGTGAAGTGGAAAATCATCGTAACAAGAAAATAAAATTTCTACAATCTGATCGTGGAGGAGAATATTTGAGTTACGAGTTTGGTTTACATTTGAAACAATGCGGAATAGTTTTGCAACTCACGCCACCCGGAACACCACAACGAAATGGTGTGTCCGAACGTCGTAATCGTACTTTACTAGATATGGTGCGATCTATGATGTCTCTTACTGATTTACCGCTATCGTTTTGGGGTTATGCTTTAGAGACGGCCGCATTCACGTTAAATAGGGCACCATCAAAATCCGTTGAGATGACGCCTCATGAACTGTGGTTTGGCAAGAAACCAAAGTTGTCGTTTCTTAAAGTTTGGGGCTGCGATGCTTATGTGAAGAAACTTCAACCAGATAAGCTCGAACCCAAATCGGAGAAATGTGTCTTCATAGGATACCCAAAAGAGACTGTTGGGTACACCTTCTATCACAGATCTGAAGGCAAGATTTTCGTTGCAAAATTCGGATCCTTTCTAGAGAAGGAGTTTCTCTCGAAAGAAGTGAGTGGGAGGAAAGTAGAACTTGATGAGGTAACTGTACCTTCTCCCTTATTGGAAAGTAGTTCATCACAAGAACCGGTTCCTGTGACAACTACACCAATCAGTGAGGAAGCTAATGATATTGATCATGAAACTTCAGATCAAGTTTCTACTGAACCTCGTAGGTCTACCAGAGTAAGATCCGCACCAGAGTGGTATGGTAATCCTATTCTGGAAGTCATGTTACTTGACCATGATGAACCTACGAACTATGAGGAAGCAATGATGAGCCCAGATTCCGCAAAATGGCTAGAGGCCATGAAATCTGAGATGGGATCCATGTATGAGAACAAATTATGGACTTTGGTTGACTTGCCCGATGATCGGCAAGCCATTGAGAATAAATGGATTTTTAAGAAGAAGACTGACACTGATGGTAATGTAACTGTCTATAAAGCTCGACTTGTTGCAAAAGGTTTTCGACAAATTCAAGGGGTTGACTACGATGAGACTTTCTCACCCGTAGCGATGCTTAAGTCTGTCCGAATCATGTTAGCAATTGCTGCATTTTATGATTATGAAATTTGGCAAATGGATGTCAAAACTGCATTCTTGAATGGATTTCTAGAAGAAGAGTTGTATATGATGCAACCAGAAGGTTTTGTTGATCCAAAAGGTGCTAACAAAGTGTGCAAGCTCCAGCGATCCATTTATGGACTGGTGCAAGCATCTCGGAGTTGGAATAAACGCTTTGATAGTGTGATCAAAGCATATGGTTTTATACAGACTTTTGGAGAAGCCTGTATTTACAAGAAAGTGAGTGGGAGCTCTGTAGCATTTCTGATATTATATGTAGATGACATATTATTAATTGGAAATGATATAGAATTTCTGCATAGCATAAAGGGATACTTGAATAAAAGTTTTTCTATGAAAGACCTCGGTGAAGCTGCTTATATATTGGGCATCAAGATTTATAGAGATAGATCAAGACGCTTAATTGGACTTTCACAAAGCACATACCTTGATAAAGTTTTGAAAAGGTTCAAAATGGATCAGGCAAAGAAAGGGTTCTTGCCCGTACTACAAGGTGTGAAGTTGAGTCAAACTCAATGCCCGACCACAGCAGAAGATAGAGAGAAAATGAAAGATGTTCCCTATGCTTCAGCCATAGGCTCTATCATGTATGCAATGCTGTGTACCGGACCTGACGTGTGCTTAGCAATAAGCTTGGTAGGAAGGTACCAAAGTAATCCAGGAGTGGATCACTGGACAGCGGTCAAGAACATCCTGAAATACCTGAAAAGGACTAAGGATATGTTTCTCTTATATGGAGGTGACAAAGAGCTAGTCATAAATGGTTACGTCGATGCAAGCTTTGACACTGATCCAGACGATTCTAAATCGCAAACCGGATATGTGTTTTTATTAAACGGTGGAGCTGTAAGTTGGTGCAGTTCTAAACAAAGCGTCGTGGCGGGATCTACATGTGAAGCGGAGTACATAGCTGCTTCAGAAGCAGCAAATGAAGGAGTCTGGATGAAGGAGTTCATTTCTGATCTAGGTGTCATACCTAGTGCATCGGGACCAATGAAGATCTTCTGATACAATACTGGTGCAATTGCCCTGGCAAAGGAATCCAGATTTCACAAGAGGACCAAGCACATCAAGAGATGCTTCAATTCCATCCGGGATCAAGTCCAGGTTGGAGACATAGAGATTTGCAAGATACATACGGATCTGAATGTTGCAGACCCATTAACTAAGCCTCTTCCACGAGCAAAACATGATCAGCACCAAGACTCCATGGGTGTTAGAATCATTACTGTGTAATCTAGATTATTGACTCTAGTGCAAGTGGGAGACTGAAGGAAATATGCCCTAGAGGCAATAATAAAGTTATTATTTATTTCCTCATATCATGATAAATGTTTATTATTCATGCTAGAATTGTATTAACCGGAAACATGATACATGTGTGAATACATAGACAAACATATAGTCACTAGTATGCCTCTACTTGACTAGCTCATTAATCAAAGATGGTTATGTTTCCTAAACCATAGACATGTGTTGTCATTTGATTAATGGGATCACATCATTAGGAGAATGATGTGATTGACATGACCCATTCCGTTAGCCTAGCACTTGATCGTTTAGTATATTGCTATTGCTTTCTTCATGACTTATACATGTTCCTGTAACTATGAGATTATGCAACTCCCGTTTACCGGAGGAACACTTTGGGTGCTACCAAACTCACAACGTAACTGGGTGATTATAAAGGAGTACTACAGGTGTCTCCAAAGGTACATGTTGGGTTGGCGTATTTCGAGATTAGGTTTTGTCACTCCAATTGTCGGAGAGGTATCTCTGGGCCCTCTCGGTAATGCACATCACTATAAGCCTTGCAAGCAATGTAGCTAATGAGTTAGTTACGGAATGATGCATTATGTAACGAGTAAAGAGACTTGCCGGTAACGAGATTGAACTAGGTATTAGATATCGACGATCGAATCTCGGGCAAGTAACATGCCGATGACAAAGGGAACAACGTATGTTGTTATGCGGTTTGACCGATAAAGATCTTCGTAGAATATGTAGGAGCCAATATGAGCATCCAGGTTCCGCAATTGGTTATTGACCGAGAATAGTTCTAGGTCATGTCTACATAGTTCTCGAACCCGTAGGGTCCGCACGCTTAACGTTACGATGACAGTTTTATTATGAGTTTATATATTTTGATGTACTGAAGGTTGTTCGGAGTCCCGGATGTGATCCAGGACATGACGAGGAGTCTCGAAATGGTCGAGACATAAAGATTGATATATTGGAAGCCTATATTTGGATATCGGAAACGTTCCGGGAGAAACCGGGATTTT
>NC_041385.1:630897142-630909418 GCF_002162155.2 Triticum dicoccoides
TATTGGGCCTACATGGGCCATGAGGGAGAAGAGGAGGGCCGGCCAGGGCAGGCCGCGCGCCACCTCCCCCCTAGTCCGAATAGGACAAGGAGGGGGGGCGCCCCCCTTTCCTCTTTCCCCTCCCCCTTTTCCTTCTCCACCAAGGCAAGAGGGGGGAGTCCTACTCCCGGTGGGAGTAGGTCTCCTCCAGGCACACCCCTTGGGGGCCGGCCGCACCTCCCCCTCCCTCCTTTATATACGGGGGCAGGGGGGCACCCTAGTACACACAAGTTGATCTATGTGATCGTTCCTTAGCCGTGTGCGGTGCCCCCTCCACCATATTCCACCTCGATCATATCGTCGCGGAGTTTAGGCGAAGCCATGCGCCGGTAGAACATCTTCATCGTCACCACGCCGTCGTGCTGTCGGAACTCATCCCCGACACTTTGCTGGATCGGAGTCCGGGGATCGTCATCGAGCTGAACGTGTGCTGAACTCGGAGGTGCCGTACGTTCGGTACTTGGATCGGTCAGATCGTGAATACGTACGACTACATCAACCGCGTTGTCATAACGCTTCCGCTTACGATCTACGAGGGTACGTGGACATTACTCTCCCCTCTCGTTGCGATGCATCACCATGATCTTGCGTGTGCGTAGGAATTTTTTTGAAATTACCACGTTCCCCAACAAGAGGGCCTCTTTTAATCTTGTTGGCTACTCCGACTCGGACTATGGCGGTGACAAGGTTGATAGAAAGTCCACTTCGGGTACTTGTAAATTTCTTGGTAGATCTCTTGTGTCTTGGTCTTCCAAGAAACAAAACTCGGTATCCTTATCCACCGCCAAAGTGGAATATATTGCCGCTGGTTCATGTTGTGCTCAATTACTTTGGATGACCCAAACTCTTAAAGATTATGGGATATATGTGAAACATGTCCCATTGCTTTGTGACGATGAAAGTGCTATCAAGATTGCTCACAATCCCGTGCAACATTCTCAAACTAAGCATATTGAAGTTCGTCATCATTTCATTCGAGATCATGTTGCCAAAGGGGACATTGATCTTAAGCATGTTCGCACGACAAGCAATTAGCGGATATATTCACTAAACCACTTGATGAGAAAGTGTTTTGCAGGTTAAGATGTGAATTGAACATCATTGATGCTTCAAACTTGGAGTAGGAACTCCATTTGATACATGCAAGACATGATCCTATGACTAATCCTTTATATTTCTCTTATGATGATAATCTTATGTCTTGGATATATTTGCACCTTGCATGTTATCTAACCCGTGTAGGTACTTGGGTGAATCTAAATCTATGAGATTGCAACTCACTCACATCTTGAGCAATCTCTACATCACCAAGTCTCTACACAATGGTGGTTGAAGACAAGGAAGCACGAAACCATTCAAACATATCCTTTGACAAATTTGTTATTGAGATTCATGATTGTCATTTTGGATACACAAGTCCTCTTCCTTGCAAAAACTAACCCATGTAGGAAGATGAACTCAAATTCCAAAGTGGTGCTCCCAACTCTTGATGAGCTACATCAACCTTGAGCAACCCACATAAGTTCAACTACATGATCACGATCAACACCACCACCCAAGGTATGTTATTCCATCTTAGAGAAGCTTTACTCCAAGTCATGAGTCAAAGCAACTCGACAAGATGTGAATACATCAAGATGCTTAAACGAAAAATGGTAACCCCATTTTGAGCTTAAACGATGAGTATGACCTATGATCAAGTGATCTCACTTGACTCCTAAGTCAATATACTCTAACATAGGTGACTTTGTCACCGACCAACTCTAGATGAAGGTTTCTTGTGTTCTTCTTTGTGCTCTTGCATTTGTCTCATGCATATTTGTTTCCCCTTTCAGAAAAAAACTTCATCTAGATTTCTTTTCTGTTTCTTTTTGTTCTGCATTCCATGCATCCAATTCATTGCAAATCCTTCAGTTAATTCCTTGCAAATCCTTGTGAGATCTTACTTGTCTAGTGAGCTGAGGTGACAAGTGTTTTATCTATGATGAACTCGGTCACACCGGGCTATTGCCTTCTGTCCTACCGAAACCTTTCGGTGCAACCGAAGAATACAATTTGGTACCACCAATTTCACTACAGGAAAGACAGCTTGCCACTTGTTCCTGCATTCCTTTTTTATCCAGCTCCACTCAATGATTCTTGTCCTCTACCAGCATCACATTCAACTTGCTTCTTTGTTCTGTGACTCAAGGACCAAACCCATTCGTGACAAATATCCAGAAGAACCCTTCTTGGAAATTGATGTCAAAGGGGGAGAGAGAGATCACATCAAAGCTTAATCATATCTATAGGGGGAGAGAATACTCAAGGGGAGAGAGGACCCCAGATGCTTGGTGTTCAACAGGAGAGAAGTCACATGTCTTCAAGAGGGGAATGCATGTTTGTTTGCATTAGCTCTATCTCTTTTCTTTGAGCTCTGATTTTCTGTTCCCTATCTTCTCCCAGTATCCCATGCTAGATTTAGGGGGAGCAAGACATCTAAGGGAAGGAAATCCTTGAATTCATTGCACATCTTTACCTTTGGGGACATGTACATATCAAATGGAGTACTCAGTACTCACTCTCTACATGCCATCCCAGTCTTGGTACTCTTGTGGTTTCTTTTGTTTGCTCTGGCCAGTAGGTGTATCTGTGTTATCTAACCTTGTTTACGCAGGTTCATTCCATCCTAAGCCAACTCAAGACCACAAGGTAAGTATATGCATCACAGTCATGTGTATGAGGTTTTCTTGCTGATGTACATACTGTTTGCAAGAAGGACCCATGAGCATGAAGGTACATTTTCCATATTCACATCTTTTGCTCTGATGCATATAGCCAAGATACATGTAACACATTGCTTACTCTGTCATGCTTATGCATTCACTTGCTCCTATATTCCATATTTACATGATTGCATACATGTAGGGGGAGCCTATGCATGTTACATGTCTTTCCAAAGTTTTACTTGTTATTCTCTATATCTTTATCTAAAGCTTTGATGTATGTTGTCATCAATTACCAAAAAGGGGGAGATTGAAAGCACAAAGTGCTCCCTGGGTGATTTTGGTAATTAATGTCAACATATCTCTCGTTGGACTAACACTTTTACCTAGTATGTTTCAGATAAGTTCAACAATGGAGTGGCATGGACTAGAGGATGTGGAACCCCTTTAAGATGCAAAGGACAAAGGATTGGCTCAATCTCCGAGCACAAGACTCTACTCTTTCTATTTTAGTGATCCAAGATCACATTGAGTCTATAGGAAAATCCAATACTATCAAAAGGGGATGAGGTGTTGTTTAATGGCTTGCTTGCTCAAAGTGCTTAGTGATATGCTCCAAAGCCCTCAACTACTTTCTCACATCCACATATGACCCAAACCAAAAGTCCAACTCGGCCCTACCGATTCTTTCTATCCGGCGCCACCGAGTTCAAATGTCATAGCCACTGCCACAAACCCTAATCAAGTCGGTCTCACCGATAGGGATCTTGGTCTCACCGAGATGGGATTGTAATCTCTCTGTATGTATCCATTACCAAAATCGGTTACATTGAGTTTGCGTAATCGGTCCTACCGAGATTACAATGCAAACTCTCTGTTCCTCTTTGTAACATTTCGGTCTAACCGAGATGAACGAATCGGTCCCACCGAGTTTTCCTGACCAACTATCTGGTTAGCTTATTACCAAAAATTGGTCCCACCGAGTTTGTGTAATCGGTCTCACCAAGATTACATTATGCCCTAACCCTAACCATATCGGTCCCACCGAGTTGACATGTCGGTCCCACCGAAAATCCTAACGGTCACATTATTTGCTAAATTGGTCCGACCGAGTTTCATGATTTGGTCCCACCGAGATTGGTAAGTTGTATGTAACGGTTATATTTTGTGTGGAGGCTATATATACCCCTCCACCCACTCTTCATTCGAGGAGAGAGCCATCAGAACGTGCCTACACTTCCAACATACATTTTCTGAGAGAGAACCACCTACTCGTGTGTTGAGACCAAGATATTTCCATTCCTACCATATGAATCTTGATCTCTAGCCTTCCCCAAGTTGCTTTCCACTCAAATCTTCTTTCCACCAAATCCAAATTCTGTGAGAGAGAGAGTTGAGTGTTGGGGAGACTATCATTTGAAGCACAAGAGCAAGGAGTTCATCATCAACACACCATTTGTTACTTCTTGGAGAGTGGTGTCTCCTAGATTGGCTAGGTGTCACTTGGGAGCCTCCGACAAGATTGTGGAGTTGAACTAAGGAGTTTGTAAGGGCAAGGAGACCGCCTACTTCGTGAAGATCTACCCTAGTGAGGCAAGTCCTTCGTGGGCGACGGCCATGGTGGGATAGACAAGGTTGCTTCTTCGTGGACCCTTCGTGGGTGGAGCCCTCCATGGACTCGCGCAGCCGTTACCCTTCGTGGGTTGAAGTCTCCATCAACGTGGATGTACGATAGCACCACCTATCGAAACCACGTCCCAAAAATCTCCGTGTCTCCAATTGCGTTTGCACACTCCAATCCCATCCCTTTACATTCTTGCAAGTTGCATGCTTTACTTTCCGCTGCTCATATACTCTTTGCATGCTTGTTTGATATGTATTGTGAATGTTAAACTTGTGTCAAAACTCCACTTGAACTTAAAGAAATTAAAAACTCCAACTTTTCTTGCTTAGAGTCTATTCACCCCCCCTCTAGACACCTCTTCTCGATCCTTTCAACTAGTCGACGGGGGTCAGAGGACGGCGTGGTGGTGGGCGAGGCGGAGCCATCGAAGGAGAGGAGAGGGAGATGCGGTGAGGCAGAGAGGGAGCCATGGGAACAGTGCGGGTTGGGCGGTGACAGGAGAGTGGGGGGGGGGAGTTATGAGCCGTCTCGTCCGTCTTCCGCGCTGCCCGAGGCGTGCAACCCCCCCGCACGCGTGGCCGCGCCGAGCCAGGCTCGCGAGAAACTACCGATTCGGCAGTTTCCGTCGGGTCAGGCTCCGGTCTGCTTTAAGTTCCGTGCGGGCCACAAAACGCATGCAACCCAGACAACCAAACATGCCACACACATTCCGCGCGGGCTTGGTTGGGCTGCATGTGGGCAACCAAACGTGCCCTAGTTGTTGCCTTAGAGATGTTCTTCTTTGCATCTTGTATCCCTTTTTCCGCTTCCTCCATTTGTGCATGTTGCTTCCATGTAATCCTGGCAGGTTGATGGCTTTGTTAATTCAAAGTCGGGCTAGGTTCGAGCTCTTCTCGAGCTCGGCCGACGCCTTTTCTCTAAAAAAAATTAAATGAGAGGAAAGATGGTGACTAACAAAAAGCACAATAAAATGAAGGCTAATGAAATGGATATTGACACCACTGTGACGTATATTTTATTGGTACCCCGTACAACACGCCAGCTAAAACCAAATCATTAGAAACTAGTCTCCAAGACCACATTAAGGTAACATCCAAAGCACTTTAAAGCTTATCTCATGGAGGTATCTTTGGAGAGTTTGGCACCGAATGCAAATTTGAACTAAATATCGAAACTTACAATACAAACTTCCTCATCTAAACACATCCTTATCAAGCACTAATATGGACACATCAACTTTCTTTTGTTTGCCTCTCCAAACTCTTTTATAATCATATCACTAGGAATTTCATTTTTATTATTGAATGGAAATTTGATACAAATAAACAAACTACAAGTTATTTGATTTAGCTTAACATTGATTGGTAAGCTTGGCACATGCACCCGATTTTTTGCTTTTAACATCTACACTCACATCTTTTAGCATTGATGCTAAACAATTTCTCTCACCTTTAGCGTCTGCCCAACATCTAGACCACACGGATGCTTTTATATGTTTGTGGAGTAACTCGTGGTTTTGTCGTCGAGTGTATCACACACAACCTTTCATAAAGTTTCAGGGGTGCAAAACAAAGTTGTTTCCACTTTTTAACAAAAAAATGGAAATATTGGAGGGCCAATTCGCAACAAATGGGGTACCCCTTTTCGCACACTTGAGCTCGTTTTCTTGGCCTCCCCTCACCAGCAACCCACCGCACCAAACACCGGCTCCTCCCCGCCGCTCTCCCGCCATGAAGCAGCTCCACAAGTCCCCCACCCACGCGCCGTCGCCGGCGCACGCGCCGGCGTCCAAGATCTCCAAGCCCGCGCGCCCCGGGCCGCGCACCTGGGTCGGCTACCTCCTCCGCGAGCAGCGCCTCCTCTTCGTCCTCCTCGGTGCGCTCATCGCCACCTCCTTCTTCCTCCTCCGCCCCTACCTCTTCTCCCTGTCAGCCTCCAACCCCACCGAGCGAAGCCCCATCTTCTCCTTCACCGGCCACTCGTCGGACTCCCGCGGCGTCCCCGCGGGCTTCCGCCCGCCGCCTCGCCGCGTCGTCGTCACCGGCGGGGCGGGCTTCGTGGGCAGCCACCTCGTCGACAGGCTGCTGGAGCAGGGGGACAGCGTGATCGTGGTGGACAACTTCTTCACCGGGAGGAAGGAGAACGTCGCGCACCACCTGCGGAACCCCAGGTTCGAGCTTCTCCGACACGATGTCGTCGAGCCCATCCTTCTCGAGGTCGACCGGATCTACCACCTCGCGTGCCCCGCATCGCCCGTGCACTACAAGTACAACCCCATCAAGACGATCATATCCTTCTCGACGCCTGGATCTATACATACTGTTTGATTTGCTTACATTGAAAGCGACTTGATTTCGATCTTCTTTTTGTGCGGTTGGTCGGAGGTATGCTTGATGCAGATCGGGCACAATAGTGATGGTTGTGGCCCGGATCAAGCGCACGCGGTGGTTGTTTGGCTGTTTTGCTTGGACTTAGGAGCGCTCTGTTTCATTAATCTACCACTTTTTGCATAGAAAACCTACATTTGCAATAGGGGGGGATCTCGAACAAATAATTGTCTGTTGTGATGCACATAACTGTTTTCTCAGATTTGACACTGCCTTAGACGACCAGTCGTGAGAGTTCTCTTATTTTGTAACTAGTTTTATTTCACTATCATTTGAGATTACTCTTATTGTGCTTCAGTGATATACAGTATAATTTGTCCTCTTAACAATTAGTACAAGACAAATGTCATGGGAACCTTGAATATGTTGGGTCTGGCAAAGCGAATCGGTGCAAGGTTCTTGTTAACTAGCACAAGTGAAGTTTATGGTGACCCACTTGAGCATCCGCAGAAGGAGACTTATTGGGGGCATGTTAATCCTATAGGTACTGCATTATTAGTTTATACCACTTTAATGTGCTCACTGCTCAGCACCTCATATTACTTCCAGAGGATTAAACCCTTGCCTTTTTCAGGTGTTAGGAGTTGTTATGACGAGGGCAAAAGAACAGCAGAGACTTTGACTATGGACTACCATCGTGGTGGTGGTGTTGCGGTAATTATCTAGTTATATCCACTCCGTCTTTTCGACCGGGTTTATGTTATAATTAGGAAAATAATAATCCCTCGATCCATAATAAGTGTTGCAGTTTTGAACCGGGGTTAGTTCAAAACTGCGACACTTATAATGGATCGCAGGTAGTATTTTGTACACTCTTAGATCCTGTAAGATTTTCCTTTGCATTCACTTAGCTGGCAAAGTGTGAACTAGTGAAAGCATTATCCAATCATCTTTAGTTACCATAATTGATGTATCCCATTTCAGTTATTTAGAAGTGAAAATATCTAGGTCTGTGCAACTCATTCATTAAATTTTGTTCGAATCCTATAATTATTCATGAGACAATAAATGATTAAAATGCCGTTTACATTAACATGCTCTATGTTTTAGTGTCTTGGCACAACGCATGTGACCACACTGTCTTAATTGTAGCCAAATCTCTACAAACTTTTGCTAACTGGCATAAATGCAGGTACGAATTGCTCGTATTTTCAATACATATGGCCCTCGTATGTGCCTGGATGATGGCCGCGTGGTTAGCAATTTTGTTGCACAGGTCTGTTAGCCACATATCATGTATTACTAGTTTTTAGCTGCACCATTTGCTGAAGCCTTGACCTATATGTCTCATGGGTATCCTTGCAGGCACTGCGCAAACATCCAATGACAGTATATGGTGATGGAAAACAAACTCGAAGTTTTCAGTATGTTTCTGATCTGGTAAGCACTGTGCAATATTCTTGTTGTGCATTGATAGTCTCATGTGTTCATATATACTCGTTAGTTGCAATTCTTTTTCTCTGTTGTTCCATGTTATAATTTCTCAGAGTAACATTTTCTTTTGTAGTTTAGCTGTATAGTCGATGAACTTGGATGAAACAAAATGTTTTGTCCGTAGAAACTTCTTGCGCTTTTTGTTTGACCAATAGTATTCAGTCCCACACCTTCACAGAAACACTTTCAAATAACTAACATAAACTGAGGCCAAGGAAATTAGCTGTTGATAGGTTTGTTCGCAGGGGAAAATATAGCTTCAGGATTTTTGTCTGTTGCATCTACTTTTCCCCTTTGCATACAAATATCAAATGTTTTTTAATCATATCACCTGCTTGCTTATCTTTATTAGATGAATGCAGATCAATGGCTACACAGACCTTTTGATTTCTCTTATCAAGTCTAAGTTTGTCATGATATTTCCATCCATGTCTTTTAGGTTGCTGGATTGATGGCTCTGATGGAGAGTGAACATATTGGCCCTTTCAATCTGGGAAACCCAGGAGAGTTCACCATGTTGGAACTTGCAGAGGTCTGCACAAGAGTGTTGTTAGATACTTTTTTTTAATCTAAAATGGTTCGTAGTAAATGAATATCCTGCCTTTTTCCAGGTTGTGAAGGAAACAATTGACCCAATGTCGACAATTGAATTCAAGCCCAACACTGCTGATGATCCCCATATGAGAAAGCCCGATATTACCAAGGCCAAGCAACTGCTAGGTTGGGAGCCAAAGGTATCTCTGAAGGAAGGCCTTCCCTTGATGGTGACAGATTTCCGCAAAAGGATCTTGGATGAGTAACCAAGGCAACACTGAGATGAATCTATTCGGTTCTGAATGCTGCGAATATAGGCAAACGTGCTTCACCAACTGGATCCATTCAGTATAATTCTGTGTTTGTATAACGACCTTGTAGAATCATTTAAATTTGTTTTCGTCTTGGTGAGACTGGACAGAAGTAACCAATGGTTTTTTGTCCACATGTGGAACTATAGAAGTGAATTGAAAGATAGGTGAAGAGGTTGTATTTCAGGAGCTATTGGGTTCAGTTTTGGACTTCCAGTTAACTCCTAACTGTAAAATGAATACTTAATATAAGTGAAATGTAATGGGATGAGATTGCATATATATCCTGTTCAGTTAAGTCTCGTTCCTTCGGTGTGTTTTGAACTGTCGGTCTACAAGTTTCACTTGTCGAAAACTCTGAAGCTTCTTGCAGAGAAGTTGATTTGCAGAATGGTATGTGAGGCTTCACGGCCTTCACTTGAGGTGCACACTGAAACTAAGAATCCTGCTGAAGCTGACATTTCCGCTTGTTTCAGGTACATCCGCTGCTCTGATAACAGCGAAACCGGTGGTGCCGTCGTACCTTCCCGTCCCTCCGACCACCGCGACATGAGACTCCTCCTGGCCATCACGATGGACTCCGAAGAACCTGATGCTGTCTTCTGCGCCAGCGCCGGTGAACAGGGCCTTCACTGCCACCATACGGCTGCTGTTATCATCCAAGCTGGTGACAAGAACGCCCTGCAGCTTCCCAGCCAAGGGCAGCCCAAACTCTCTCTTGCCGTGGAACTGCTCGTCAATCACGGTCACAGTGCCAGGCCGAAGCGCTCCAGGCAGCGTCAAGGTGCGCAGCCAGCTGCCGGGGTGGCCGATCGGGCCTTGGCTGGTGAAGGCGGGGTGTTTCGAGGAAGGGGTGCCGCCGGCATTTGGTGGTGCGGCTCCGATGGTGTAGAGCGTTATGGTCTGGCCGGAGCCATGGGTAGGGGGCGGGGGACGGCGGCCCGACGCGGTGTTTACCGTGGTTAGTAGGAGCGTGAGAGCAATGCAGGCTCGGGTGAGGATGTGGGCACGACCTTGTGGTTGCATCTTGGCTCGGTTGTGAGGTTACGGTCATCTGCCGTGTGATTTGCTTAAGTAGCGCAGAGTGGAGTTGGTTCACAAAGCCAAACTGCTCCATTTGGCTCTGCAACGAACCAGCAGCTCCATTTGGCTCGTGTCAGCCAGCAACTCCCTTCAGTAAGATACCATCCTCCTAGGCTCCTAGCCTGATCTTGTTCATAAAAGTTCATAAAAGAGCTTATATTCTGGAACCATGGCCTCTATCAGGCTGATCTTGAAGAAGTTGGTGTTCTGTATTTGGACACAAGGAAAAGGTTAAACCACCTAAACTACACCTGTTGCGCAACAATGTCTCCAAGAATTCTCTGCTGCCGGCTCAGGTCATTCGACTGTCCTCCCCTGTCACGACTTGGTAAGCAGGCGCCAAGACTTCTTGGGGAGAGCGCATGGGGCATTTTTTTTCGTAGTTGCTGCACTCTGGTCTTCCATTAGTCCCTAGAGAACAATTTGATTCTGGTCTTTTGCGTTTCACATTACTGTTTGTTGATTAGATCGTGTAAGAATTATCATGTACTTTGCTGCACATGCTAATTCATGACCAGACCCTGTCCCCCACTTCGACGATCTCTGACCTTGGATGTAGTATCAGATAACCTCTTCTGGTTAAGATGAAATCTTAGTTGCACATGGAAGAACTAAAATTTCCTGGAACATTCCTCAGGTTAAGATGAAATCAACGTGACAACCTCTTCAGGTTGTTGGTCATGTGAGCTCAAGAGCGTATTGGCGATTGAAAAGTACCGTAGGATTAGAGCATTTCTGGCCGCTCCAAAAAGGCTTATAACTCCCTAAAAATCAGTTTGAGGAGTTAAGCTACTTCTACCCCTTCCCCAAAAACTATAAGGGCAACTCCAACGCGGGTCACCTATTGATATCCACGGATACATCCGACGTGTCCACAAACAACCGACCGAGCGGAGGGCATCCAACCGGAGTCACCAAATGTTCGCCCCTTGTCCAACATCCTTCCTTTGACAAATTTATCCAGATCAATAGTAATGCAACCATACATTTAAATAGTTGTAAACAAATGCAATTAAACCAAAATGCATGGGATGTTCAACAAGTTCTTCACATCCATGATCCATCGATCCCATAAGCCCCCAATCTGTCTGACCGTGCCAAATAACTCAATTTTTAGCCTCCTTTTACGCAAAGCGTTTGTACATGGCCACGGCTTTGCACCTTCACCTGGCCATGGCTTTGCACTTGTTTATATGTGTCGGCATACTTGTTGACCTCCAATTAAATGGTGTACCATTGATGGCCTAATGACTTCGGATTGCGGTCATGGATGACTTCATTCTTGTAGGGGCGGGGTCGTAGTGCTTTTTTCTCATGAAACCTACCCTGCACACTTTGCCAAAAAGCCGAGCTCTCTTCCTCAGTGCCTTAAAATGCATCAATGATGGTGTAATTTTTGACCCATTTTAGAGCTCATTTGCTGCATAGAAACTCATTATATCATGTTCCATTGAGCCACTTTGATGTCCATTATGCATGATTTTCAGCTTGCACTCATTTTATTGTGAGCATTGCATAGTCTTTACTTTTTTATTAGTTTTCTGTATTTGTTGTGTTTGTAGATGATTTGGAACTCCCATGGACTAAGCACGATAAAAGGACCAAGGTTGGGATCAATACAGAGGAATTACAAGCACCAAATAAAGGCCTTTCGTGGAGTCTGTGAAAAGGAGATCTTCCAACAAGCACAAATTGAAGATCCAATATTAGGAGGTTATTGGGCTTCTCGATACATATCCAACGAGCCCAAAACACCCAAATCAAAGATTGTATGAGGAAATGGCAACCGAATTACTAAACTCCACGCTCAGCCTCAAGAGCGAAAGACAATGCGCGGTATGACCGTGCACGACAGTACCGACATTCGCTTGAGCTGTTATGGGCAACGGGAATCGCCTTAACTTCCATGATTCTTCACCGATTTTGCCCCATTTGTTCCTACAACATTCCTGCACATCAAGGGAGGTATTGGGCGATGTTTAGGCTCATGTAGAGCTCTTGGATGAAAATAAAGAAGTTGCATCCATTGAGGAGACCAATGGAGGCCTGCTATTTATACATGTCCAACCTTAGCCACCGACAATAATCATCATCACCGTCATATTGATTTCTCCCGCATTGGAGCCTTCATCCATGTAACATCAAGAGGCATTGGGGGG
>NC_041385.1:630909784-630952547 GCF_002162155.2 Triticum dicoccoides
CATGGGCCGAACCGCCAGCCCATCGAGGAGGAGAGACTTCAGAGGCCTTTAATATGCCCCGGCCGAAGACTTGGAGTGTACTTCAAGTATATTTGTTAGATCCAGCATGTAATCCCTAGATGGCAACCGACCATGTGTAACCCTAGATACCCCTCGTGCCTATTTAACCCGGAGGGTTTAGTCTGTAGAGATCATTCTTTCATCATCATCATCATCATCATCATCATCATCATCATCATCATCATCATACTCCTAGGGTTTAGACCACAACTCACGATATTGAGGTAGATCAACTATGTACCTCGATACACCCATAATATAAGCAAGAGCAGGACGTAGGGTCTTACCACCTTAAAGAGGGCCCGAACCTGGGTAAAAGCTTGGTGTCCTCTGTCTCTTGTTACCCATCAATCCTATCTCACAGCTCGGGCCCCCCCTACCCGAGGCCTGCCGGTTTTGACAACGACACCAAGCCTCATCTCCATCCATTGCAACCTTGAATGAAGGTCGTGAAGGAAGCCAATGAAGGATCCACCATTGTCAGGGCGCAGTCATGCGCGTTGCCGCCGCCGCGTGGTCACCTCCATCACCACCACTCCTTCGTCCTTTACCATCATGGAAAAAATAAAAACAAAATAAAATAAAAATAAAAATGAAAGCAAATAAAAAGAAAAGTGTTGGAACAAACCAACACTAGTGTTTCCAAGCTCAACGAGCTGAAGTCAACCTCATTACAATTTATTCAAATACCACCGCATCTTGATGTAGACGTGGTAGTGACTGTCGGTGTCAAAACCGGCGGATCTCGGGTAGGGGGTCTCGAACTGTGCATCTAAAGCTAATGGTAACAGGAGGCAGGGGACATGATGTTTTACCCAGGTTTGGGCCCTCTCGATGGAGGTAATACCCTACTTCCTGCTTGATTGATCTTGATGATATGAGTATTACACGAGTTGATCTACCACGAGATCGTAGAGGCTAAACCCTAGAAGCTAGCCTATGATTATGATTGGTGTTGTCCTACGGACTAAACCCTCCGGTTTATATAGACACCGAAGGGGGCTAGGGTTACACAGAGTCGGTTACAGAGAAGGAAATCTACATATCCGAATATCCAAGCTTGCCTTCCACGCAAAGGAGAGTCCCATCCGGACACGGGACGAAGTCTTCAATCTTGTATCTCCATAGTCCAACAGTCCGGCCAAAGTATATAGTCCAGCTGTCCGAGGACCCCTTAATCCAGGACTCCCTCAGTAGCCCCCGAACCAGGCTTCAAAGACGATGAGTCCGGCGTGCAGGTTGTCTTCGGCGTTGCAAGGCGGGTTCTTCTCCAAATCCTCCTGAGCATTGTTGTAATGAACAGTGTTCGGCTTCTTATCAATGCCGCTCCTCGGCTTCAGTGCTTTAATGATGGCTGTTTCCACGTGTCGAGCGAATGCGAGAGGTCGAGGCATTTTTACATTTGCCACCCCAACCATGCGAGTAAACCCTCTACAAAAGAGGCAAGGATTCTCAGATCCAAATCACACCACTTCCTCCCAGCGAGCTTTCATCAGATCGCGCCCGAAAAAATCCACACCATCATGGCCGCTCGTCGCGGTTCCTCCTCTCGCCCCCGTAGCACTAGGCCAGGCGACTGGGAGAAATGTTCTGTTCCCCACAGCCGATTAGTAGAGTTGTAGACCAAGGGTTTCTCCCACCTGCATACATGGTCCCCGTCCGAGCTGGACTAGCCACCTATAATGGCGGGGAGCAAGTAGAGAGCTCTCCAAACCCATCCAAGGGAGAGCGGGTGTGCTTCGTCCCCTACTTGTTGAGGGGGCTCGGATTTCCAATCCATCCTTTCCACTGCGGGCTTCTGGAGTTCTGCGGCCTCCAGCTGCACAACTTTACCCTGGCCTCCATACTGCACATCGCAGGCTATGTTGCCTTCTGCGAGCTTTTTCTGGGCTGCGAAGCTCATTTCGAGCTGTGGAAGAGGCTATTCTGCCTCGTACCCGTACTCAGGAGGGGTCGGTATATCAAGTGGGCGGAGCCGAAATATGGCGCATCGCCGGGATCGGATATCTATCCGGCACCCTGAAGAAGACATCTGAGGATTGGCCCTCGGAATGGTTTTACGTGGAGGACGTCCCTCTTCCGGACCCTATCTGAAAGGGCCTTCCGGAGTTTGTAAATGCCCCACTGAAGAAACGCCACAGCTGGCGCCCCAGGAGCCCCCCAGGAGGAAGATAACAGAGAGAACCTTTTCCTGATGGACAGGATAAATACATTGGCCAAATCAGGACTGAAAATTATTGAAGTCATGTCCATATGTATAATGCGGGGAGTGCAGCCACTTCAATATCGGGGAAAACCCATGTGACGCTTGAATGGAGAAGATGATGCCACCCGCTGCGGCCGTAAAGGACCGGACTCTCCCGCTGCTCTAGCGAAGATACTGTCCGATTTGTTCAAAGGAGAAGAGGAGGAGTTCATCCATATCAAGCCACGGGATGGATTCTCCATCTACAACCCCCAAGCTGGGTGAGTCGCTATCTTTTATTCCAATCTTTCCCACATTTTTAGCACAAATGTTTAGTTCATCAATTCATAGCAGGAACCGCGAAGGGCTATGAAGGATGTTCACAACCCGTCTCCACAGCCAGAGGACCCTAACCGGGCTCTCGACCCCGGACTCAAAGAAGATCCGGATACGTTTGTGGAGCTTGTTGACAGGACATTTTACCAGCTGAGCTGCGATGGTGTGATGGTGGCCATCATAGCCGATTATCCTGGCCTACTTCCTGTATCCCAGGTAAGTAAAGCCACCGTCCCGACTTCCCAAAAGGATCCCCTCTTTACACTTCACCCACCACACATGTATTGTGTCTCACAGGGAAGGCCATCGGGGCGCCAAGCTGAACCCGCGGTGACTCGCTAACAAGGGGCACCGAAGCCGAGTAGGCTTAAAAGAAAGGCGGTCAGGACTGAGACGCCGTTGCAAAGGTATGTTTAAAAACCTGCCACAAAGTTATCATTGTCAAAATATAACGACTTCCTCTGCCTTCTGACAGAAAGAGCGCTCGCCGGACTATATCCGGAGAGCCTGCCAGTCACGCTTCCACCAGCCGGACTCCGAGGCTGGACTCAAGGGCGGAGGTCAATGCGGACGATCCTCCTACAGAGGATGCAGATAGATTTTCCGCTACCAACTCCAAAGTGGAGAGCGCCATAAATCATGGGCGCCGACGGGCCGCACTACGCGACCCTAATTTCTTTGAAGAGGCGTTCGACGCCTTCAACTCAGGGGACGCGTACATCCGGGCTGCTCAAGGTGTCCTAGCCAGGGCCACGGACCAGTACGTGAAGGATATACGGGTAAGAAAATTTGATAAGTGTATATATCAATAGCCCCTGAGACTTGAAACAGTTGGCACAACTGATTTAAGGATCCTTGTGTGCATAGGTGAAAGGACATGTGGTGCCCCCATGTGTGGTTTTGGTAATTTATGACAATCTCTATGGACTAATGGTTGCCTTGAGTTATATTTGAAGGGTTTGCCCATAGGCTTTTCTTGGAGTCCATTTGTTGGTTTCAATGAGAGTTTGTGATGACCAAGGTGCTATTAAGGAATTATCCAAAGATTGGTCATATGAGTGTTGAGCTTATTGCAAGCATGTCTTGAAGAAGAAGCTTGTGTGATCATTCATGTTTACCTTCAAGACATCATCCAAATGAAGAGAGTTGCAAAGATTCAAGGTTGATCAAGACTAAGTCAAGAGTGAATCAAGTTGATCAACTCACAAAGCGTAGAAGATGTACCGAGAGGGATCAAGTGATCCCATGGTATGGTAAGCATTGTCCATTGCACTTTTTGTACTAACCCATGGTCTATGTGAGAGTTGTATGTGGGGTTAGGTACGTATCCATGGGCTTGCGTCAAGAGGAAGATATCATACAACCCATGGAAAGGATGACATCAAGTGGTGATCGTCATCAAGATTGCCGTGTGCAAGTTCAAGTGGAGCATCACGAAGAGATCAAGTGCTTGAATCTTTCCATCCATTGTGGTGTCAATGGACTTGTGAAGATGTGCCTAAGAGTGGCTCACCCATAGTGGACTATGGGGGAGCAATCATCTAGTCTTCATCGAGCCAACGCAATCAAGAAAGGTGGTCCAACTTGAGGGAGTCAAGATCGTGTTCATCTAGCTCAAGTGGACCATGTGCAAGGCAAAGGTTTGCCCTTGATAGGTTTTCTATTTTACCGGTCTCGTGGTGGTAGTTGGGAGACCAAGTTATAGGATCGTTTGCCGTACTATCAAGGGGGGCTCTCAAGTTGGTAGCTTGATCATATCGTTAGTAGAGAGCTCAAACCATTGCATCCTTGCATCATGTTTCTTGGTTCTTGTTTGGTTATATTTGTGAGTCTTAGAGCTTATGGTCATCTTGATGACAAGCTTGAGTTCATCGAAAACGGAGTTCGCATGCGTCTTCTATGATGTTTTCGGTGTTGGAGGTTTTACCGGTCTTATCCGGTGAAGGGTTCTCACCATTTTCTTACGGGACTTTTCTCATTTGCTTATTCTTGATATTTCTATCAATATTGTGTTAGCCCATATCGTTAGCTTTCCAACAAACTTGGTTTCGTTGAATTCGAAGTCCGTTTGCAAAAGTTGTGGCTGTTTTGGTAAAGGCTGCAGCGGTACTACCGTGACTAGAGCGGAAGTAATTTTTTACTACCCCTCCAGAGCGGTACTACCGCGGCTCCTGAGCGGTAGTACCGCTCCAGAGCAGTACTACCGTGGCTCCTAAGCGGTAGTACCGCTCCGGACCAAAATCTCGTGTTTTGCTCAGCGGAAGTAGGCACAGAAGTATTTTTTAGTACCGCTCGCGAGCAGTAGTACCGCTACCATTTGCGGTAGTACCGTGAGGTCGAGCGGTAGTACCGTGAGGACGAGCGGTACTACCGCTCCGACGGTTCTTTTGGCCTTTTTTCCTCCTCACTGTTGTGTTTCGAAGGGGTACTATCGCCCTAGCGGTAGTATCGCTCCTTGGAGCGGTAGTACCGCTCTGTGCGGGCTGTGAGCATAACGGTTGGATTCGGGAGCTCCTATAAAATGGTGTCTTCTTCCCCATTCAACCTTATCCTTTGAGCTCGTGTTCTTCCCCCATGTTGACCTTCTTCGAGCTTGCTAACTCTCAATCCCTCCATGGATTCTTGCTAGTTTTTGAGGGAAAAGAGAGAGGAGATCTAGATCCACATTTCCACCAATCAATTTCTCCTCTATGTGAGGGGAACCCTTTGGATCTAGTTCTTGGAGTTCTTGGTTTTCTCCTTCTTGTTCTTCCTCTCATTTTCCTCCCTAGCATTAGTTGCTTCGGTGGGATTTGAGAGAGAAGGACTTGGGCACTCCGTGTGCCCTTGCCATTGCATTTGGTGCATCGGTTTGAGTTCTCCACGGTGATACGTGGAAGTTACAAGTTGAGAAGCTTATTACTCTTGGGTTCTTGGTACCCTTGAGCTTGTTCCTCTTTGGTGCTTGGGCGCCCTAGACGGTTGGTGGTGTTCGGAGCTCAATCATTGTGGTGTAAAGCTCCGGGCAAGCGTCGGGGTCTCCAATTAGGTTGTGGAGATCGCCGCGAGCAATTTGACGGGTACCGGTGACCGCCCCCAAGGGTTGCCAAAGTGTACGGGTTCGGTGACCGCCCCCAAGGGTTGCCATTTGTACGGGTTTGGTGACCGCCCTCAAGGGTCCCTTAGTGGAATCACGGCATCTTGCATTGTGCGAGGGCATGAGGAGATTACGGTGGCCCTAGTGGCTTCTTGGGGAGCATTGTGCCTCCACACCGCTCCAAACGGAGATTAGCATCCGCAAGGGTGTGAACTTCGGGATACATCATCGTCTCCGCGTGCCTCGGTTATCTCTTACCCGAGCCCTTTACTTATGCACTTTACTTTGTGATAGCCATATTGTTTCTTGTCATATATCTTGCTATCACCTAAGTAGTTTTTCTTGCTTAGCATAAGTTGTTGGTGCACATAGGTGAGCCTAGTTGTTGTAGGTTTTGTGCTTGACAAATTAACCGCTAGGTTTATTCCGCATTTGTTCAAGCCTCAACCGTAATTATTTGAAAGCGCCTATTCACCCCCCCTCTAGGTGACATCCTTGATCTTTCAATTGGTATCAGAGCCTTGTCTCTCTTTGTTGGGCTTAACCGCCTAGAGAGTAAAGATGTTGACTAGAGAATTAGGATTCTCTGACACTCTTAGTTTCGATGGCACAAATTTTGATGTTTGGGTAATTCGCATGCTTAATCTCTTTAGGGTCATGGACCCAAATTTAGAGCGAATTGTAGATATGGGTTTTTCTCCTCCAAAGGATCCCCAAAGATTATCTTTAGAGGATGAGAAAAACTCTTATCTCAATGCTCAAGCCTCTAATGTGCTTTTCGATGCTTTGAGCAATGTAGTTATATTTCAACTCATGCCGTTCCGGGATGCTCATGAGTTATGGACAAAGCTTCAAGATAAATATGGTGTGTCCAAGATTTGTGGGGATGGTTGTTCTCCCTCCACCTCCGGTCATATAGTCTTCTCAACTTCTTCTACTTCACCTACATGTGGTTTGCTACAAGGTAATGATATGGTGAGTAGTGTTGGTCATTGCAATGATGATAGTATGCTTATTGTGGATGATCCTTCATCACTATATTATTGCAATGCTCCTTCTTTGGGCTTTAACACTTCGAGCACTCCAAATGTTTCACATGTTTGTGTTGATAGTCCTTGCATATCATGTAGAAATTGCTTGACTAAATATCATGATGATATGCTTGCTATGTTTTGTTGCCATGATAAAAATGCATCTATTTCCTCGAATTGTTGTGCTAACAATGTAGAGGAAACCGAACACTCCATGGAACAAGATATGGTGTTTAATGGTGCCTCAAGGGATCCTACATCATCATCTATTGCGTTTTGCCTTATGGCTAAGGCGTCAAAGGTATCTCCTACTTTGTACCCCAATATGTCTCTTGATGATGATGTTGATGCTAATGATGATGAGGATAATGATGAAGAGAATGATAATGTTGCCTCCTTAAAAATTAAGGGGGAAATGGTTTTTAAAGCTCTTCATAAAAATAAAATTGCTCGTTCCAACTTCATGGAAATTATGTCCATTGCTATTGAGAGCAAGAAATATATTGATGAGTTGGAATCTCGTCTTGAGGAGCATGAGGTCACCATTGATAAAATGGAAGGTCATGGGTGTGATTACGCTAATGAGATTGCGGACCTCTCTCAAGCTCTTGAACTTGAACAAACCACCAAGGATTCTCTTGAGGAGACTTTTGCTCTAGAATTGTCTAGAGTGAAGGAATCTACTGATAGAGCTCTTGAGGCGGCCAATGTTTTTGAAACTAAAAATGCTAAGCTTGAAGTTGCTCATGCTATACTCCTTGAGGATTTTGAGCACCTCGAAAATGGATCAAGGGTCATCAAGGGTGAGCTCATCAAACTCACCGAGTCTCATGCTCAACTTGAAGCTTCTTATTTAAAAGAGCTTGCCAAGTTGCCTTCTCCTCTTGTTGTTAATGATGATGCTTGTGCTACTAATTCTATTACTTGTGAAGCATCCATTTTGAAGGAGAATGTTGAGCTACGGGCTCAACTTGAGTTGCTATCTAGCAATTATGGGAAATTGGAAGAAATCCATGAAAAGCTCTCAAGCTCTCATGACGATCTTCTAGTATCCCATAATGTGCTAAAGATAGCTCATGAGGCCATGATTGCTAAGGTAACATCTAGTGAGCCTCATGTTGATACTAGCACCACTTCTAGTCAAAATACTATATTGCCATGTGCTAGTCCTTGTAATTCATCTACTCACAATGTTGGTACATCTTGTGATGAATTGCTTTCCTTGCCTTGTTGCTCTAACGATGAAGCTTATACTTCCTCTAGTACTTGTGTTGAGACTAACCATGTAGAGGAAATCAAAGAGCTCAAGGCCCAAGTCACTTCTTTGAAGAAAGACTTAGAAAAGAGTCATGAAGGGAAATCCACACTCAACAATATCTTGAGTGTGCAAAAATCCCCCAATGACAAAGGTGGACTTGGATTCAACTCCAATAATAAGAAGAAGAAGTCCAAGAGCAATAAGAAGAAGGGCCAAAAACAAGTCAAGAATTCGGCCAAGATTATTTGCTTCAAGTGCAAAATTGAAGGGCATCATGTTAGATATTGCCCATTGAAGAAGAATTCCATTGGTAACAAGCAACAAGGGAAGAGGCCACAAGTTCAATCTCATGCTCAACCTCAAGTTGAAGAAAGGCCACTTCCCAAGAAGACTCAAGTTAATGCCTCTCTTGTTGAGAAATCAAGTGAGAAGAAAATGAAGAGTAGACGTTGGTACTTATGTCGTGAGAAAGGTCACCTCGCTTCTTCATGCACTAGTGGTAACTTATCCAACCCAATTATTATTGATGATATCTATGCTCTTGGGAAGGATAAGGTTGGCAATGTGTTTGCCAAGTTTGTTGGTACTCAAAGTGGTGTCAAGAAAAGAACCATTTGGGTTGCCAAGCCTATTGTGACTAACCTCTTAGGACCCAACTTGGTTGGGAACCAACAAGCTCAAACTTGATCAATAGGTGTTATTGGAGGGCATTGGAGACCTGGCTACATTATGAAGAATTAAGGGGACTTCATCACTCTTATTGTCTCAAGCCAAGTCAATTGAATCATCAAGTTTATATCTTATATCCAATGTGCCTCCTTGCGGTAACTTGTACTTAAAATTGCTTACATTGAAAGTTACTTGCCCCCTTGCATGTTTTGGTTTTGTTCCTTGCATGTGTTTGTATATGTTGTGATTCCAACTTTCTTATCTTGAGCAATCAAGTATGTGTGTGTTGGTTTGCACACCATGTACGTGTGTGTCATGCGTTGAGCCTTTATGCTTCTTGAGTATCCTAGTTGGCTCGTGTGAGAGATTAATGGAACATCCCATTTTGGGGGAGTGATGTGCTTTGTGCACCTCACAATCCTATAAATGTGTGTACATGAGGAATACCATCTAGTATTGATATTACAAGATTATCTAGTCGCTAGGTGGTATATCTCTCATGAGAAATTCAAATTATAAATAGTCCATTAATTATCTCTTGTTTGTTCCTCTTATTGCCTCTTGTTAAGTTCTTATTGGTATCACATTATGGGGGAGTAATATGCTAAGTGCATATTACAAGCCTAGAAAATGTGTACATTTGAGATATTGTCACCTAGAATTGATATTGTAGATTATCTTGTTCCTAGGTGGCATGTTAGCTCTACAAGTTGCAATTTGCTTGTGTTTGTTGTGAAGATGATGTTGGATGTCCTTGTTATCTACCACCGGGAATTATTTCCAAATACTTCTTGTCTTTTGACAATTGGTAGTCACTTATGTGTGGTAGAATTTGTTGATCATCTTTACTTTGGCTTTTGTTTTTATTTGCCTTTTCCCTTGCCAAGGTTTGTGTCAACTCCCGGTGTCTTCCCTACCACTTGTGGATCTTGTTTATTTCTTGTTCTTGTCTAGTGTTTTCTAGATATAGTGAAAGTAGTGATCCCACCTTGTGCATTTTGTATTCAAATGCAAATCCTATATAATGCACAACTCGTGGGGGAGCTATCCTATTTTCTTTAGAACACTCTTCTTGTGATCCTTATCAAGTGTGTTTTGGTGGAAGGCAAGCCATTTCTTTTTGGTACTTTGTGCCATCATGAAACTTTGTTGAGAGCTTGGTTTGTTTGGAACCATCCTCTCTTTGGGAGTTTGACATCTTTAGTTTAGTGTGTATCAATGGATATCTCATTCCTTGATGTATCTTTAATGATATCTTCCAAGTGATGATTTCTCCATTTGGTATCCTTTTCACTTGGCATTTCTTTCTCTTTAGGTTTCGGGTTTTGAAAGTCTTGAGCATGCATGTTTACTTCATGTATTTTATTTGGCATGCTTTCTTTCTTTGACTCAATATATAGGGGGATCTTCACCAAGTCTCAAATCGGATGAGATGTGTATGAAATTCACTTTCATATCTATATGCACATATTTATGTGGAGTTTGTCCTATGTATTGGTTTTTCTAACTATTTGGTCCCAATGAGTTTGGGTACCGTTTAGTTTGTGTTGTTCTTCTAGGAACATTTGGAGATGCATTAGATGCTCGGCTCACTCACAAGGAAGGTGTTGTGACCATGTGCATATTGGAGTCAAGCTAGGATGATCAATGAACTACTATCTACCTTCAATTGGTATCTACTACATCCTTCCAATGATATCTCGGTAACAAGTATCTATTCATGCTTTCTCCTCTTGCATTCAACCTTGTGTAGGTTGCATCTTGGCATGATATTCATTTCATATCTTGTGATACTTGTTTCCTTTCTCAAATCATCCCAATGATGATCTCTTGTTGCTAGTTGTGATGCCTTTGATGGATGTGTGTTTGGACTTCATTTATATACAATAAGACCATATCTAGCCAAGTGATATGCTTTCAAGCAAATATCTTATTGGTATATTTATGACTTCCTTGTGGATATCTTGTTCCTTCGTGTTGTAACTATTTCGGGTGTACATCCTTCTTTGTAGATATATCGTCTACATAGAACCTTATACACTTGAGAGAAATTACATCTCTAGTTGATATCTTTTCTTTCACGTCCACCTTGTCTTTCTTATGTTATTTCTTTGGTGGCTCCATGAAAGCTTTTGCCTTGAGTGTGTGTCCTCTATCGTTGCATCTTGTTGCACTCTTGTGTGGTGAAGATTATTTTCCTCTTGCTTATCTTTACGAGGTTTTTGCCATCTTAATTGGTATCCCTCGTCTTGATGAGCCTCCCCTCGTCTATCTTCACCACGGGTTGTCACAAGCATAGGTTCTCTTTTCCTTATTAGTAAGCTTGTGAACCCATTTGCCAGTTGTGTGTGGGAATGATAGGCCTTGCACCATGTGCCTCATTCTTTCAAGACTATGTTGATGCTTAATGCTCATCCTAATCTTAGTCTTCTCAAGTGCTTCGCCATGACTCACACACATCATTTTGGTTGAGCCTATTCTTAAGTTGCCTCTTTTACATGTTGCTCAACCATGTGCTTGTTGCAAGCGCTAGGCTTTGTTTCCTATATGCGCACTTGCACTGGATGTGAGTTTCTATTGATTTTGGGGGAGCTATGATCCTATTTTGTGCAATTTGTATTCAAATACAAAAATTCTTATGTGTGCACAAATCATGGGGAGCTTCTCTAGTTTCTTTAGAACACTCCTTTGCGCTTTTCATAATATCTTTATTCTTGTGGCATGTAGGATCGTTGGTCTAGTTGGTTCAATTGATATCCGTTGATTGCTTGCTTCAATTGGTATCTTCTGATTGCTTGTGTCTCTCTTTGTTATGTCTTTGTGGCATATCTTTCTATTGCAATCTTTGGGCATCAATATAGTTTGTCTTCCTCCAAGTATTGGCAGTTGGATATGTGTATTGCATTCCACTCTCTTGTTGAGAAATACACAATTTATGGAGGACCACAATTTATATTGGCCATCTAAGAGTTTCGCCCATTTTGGCAATCGATGCCAATGGGGGAGAAGTTTCAGAGAGTTTTGTGCAGTAGCTTTGGTTTTTATTTCCTTAGCATTTGCATCTCATATGCATGCATTATTGGTTGGTGCATTGAATGGTGATGCATAATTCCTTGTATAAACTCTCTTGAAAGTGATTGTCATCAATTACCAAAATGGGGGAGATTGAAAGGACATGTGGTGCCCCCATGTGTGGTTTTGGTAATTGATGACAATCTCTATGGACTAATGGTTTCCTTGAGTTATATTTGAAGGGTTTGCCCATAGGTTTTTCTTGGAGTCCATTTGTTGGTTTCAATGAGAGTTTGTGATGACCAAGGTGCTATTAAGGAATTATCCAAAGATTGGTCATATGAGTGTTGAGCTTATTGCAAGCATGTCTTGAAGAAGAAGCTTGTGTGATCATTCATGTTTACCTTCAAGACATCATCCAAATGAAGAGAGTTGCAAAGATTCAAGGTTGATCAAGACTAAGTCAAGAGTGAATCAAGTTGATCAACTCACAAAGTGTAGAAGATGTACCGAGAGGGATCAAGTGATCCCATGGTATGGTAAGCATTGTCCATTGCACTTTTTGTACTAACCCATGGTCTATGTGAGAGTTGTATGTGGGGTTAGGTACGTATCCATGGGCTTGCGTCAAGAGGAAGATATCATACAACCCATGGAAAGGATGACATCAAGTGGTGATTGTCATCAAGATTGACGTGTGCAAGTTCAAGTGGAGCATCACGAAGAGATCAAGTGCTTGAATCTTGCCATCCATTGTGGTGTCAATGGACTTGTGAAGATGTGCCTAAGAGTGGCTCACCCATAGTGGACTATGGGGGAGCAATCATCTAGTCTTCATCGAGCCAACACAATCAAGAAAGGTGGTCCAACTTAAGGGAGTCAAGATCCTGTTCATCTAGCTCAAGTGGACCATGTGCAAGGCAAAGGTTTGCCCTTGATAGGTTTTCTATTTTACTGGTCTCGTGGTGGTAGTTGGGAGACCGAGTTATAGGATCATTTGCCGTACTATCAAGGGGGGCTCTCAAGTTGGTAGCTTGATCGTATCGTTAGTAGAGAGCTCAAACCATTGCATCCTTGCATCATGTTTCTTGGTTCTTGTTTGGTTATATTTGTGAGTCTTAGAGCTTATGGTCATCTTGATGACAAGCTTGAGTTCATCGAAAACGGAGTTCGCATGCGTCTTCTATGATGTTTTCGGTGTTGGAGGTTTTACCGGTCTTATCCGGTGAAGGGTTCTCACCATTTTCTTATGGGACTTTTCTCATTTGCTTATTCTTGATATTTCTATCAATATTGTGTTAGACCATGTCGTTAGCTTTCCAACAAACTTGGTTTCGTTGAATTCGGAGTCCGTTTGCAAAAGTTGTGGCTGTTTTGGTAAAGGCTGCAGCGGTGCTACCGCGACTAGAGCGGAAGTAATTTTTTACTACCGCTCCAGAGCGGTACTACCGCGGCTCCTGAGCGGTAGTACCGCTCCAGAGCAGTACTACAGTGGCTCCTAAGAGGTAGTACCGCTCCGGACCAAAATCTCGTGTTTTGCTCAGCGGAAGTAGGCACAGAAGTATTTTTTTTAGTACCGCTCGCGAGCAGTAGTACCACTACCATTTGCGGTAGTACCGTGAGGTCGAGCGGTAGTACCGTGAGGACGAGCGGTACTACCGCTCCGACGGTTCTTTTGGCCTTTTTGCCTCCTCACTATTGTGTTTCGAAGGGGTACTATCGCCCTAGCGGTAGTACCGCTCCTTGGAGCGGTAGTACCGCTCTGTGCGGGCTGTGAGCATAACAGTTGGATTCGGGAGCTCCTATAAAAGGGGGTGTTCTTCCCCATTCAACCTTATCCTTTGAGCTCGTGTTCTTCCCCCATTGTTGACCTTCTTCGAGCTTGCTAACTCTCAATCCCTCCATGGATTCTTGCTAGTTTTTGAGGGAAAAGAGAGAGGAGATCTAGATCCACATTTCCACCAATCAATTTCTCCTCTATGTGAGGGGAACCCCTTGGATCTAGTTCTTGGAGTTCTTGGTGTTCTCCTTCTTGTTCTTCCTCTCATTTTCCTCCCTAGCATTAGTTGCTTCGGTGGGATTTGAGAGAGAAGGACTTGGGCACTCCGTGTGCCCTTGCCATTGCATTTGGTGCATCGATTTGAGTTCTCCACGGTGATACGTGGAAGTTACAAGTTGAGAAGCTTATTACTCTTGGGTGCTTGGTACCCTTGAGCTTGTTCCTCTTGGGTGCTTGGGCGCCCTAGACGGTTGGTGGTGTTCGGAGCTCAATCATTGTGGTGTAAAGCTCCGGGCAAGTGTCGGGGTCTCCAATTAGGTTGTGGAGATCGCCCCGAGCAATTTGACGGGTACCGGTGACCGCCCCCAAGGGTTGCCAAAGTGTATGGGTTCGGTGACCGCCCCCAAGGGTTGCCATTTGTACGGGTTCGGTGACCGCCCTCAAGGGTCCCTTAGTGGAATCACGGCATCTTGCATTGTGCGAGGGCGTGAGGAGATTACGGTGGCCCTAGTGGCTTCTTGGGGAGCATTGTGCCTCCACACCGCTCCAAACAGAGATTAGCATCCGCAAGGGTGTGAACTTTGGGATACATCATCGTCTCCGCGTGCCTCGGTTATCTCTTACCCGAGCCCTTTACTTATGCACTTTACTTTGTGATAGCCATATTGTTTCTTGTCATATATCTTGCTATCACCTAAGTAGTTTTTCTTGCTTAGCATAAGTTGTTGGTGCACATAGGTGAGCCTAGTTGTTGTAGGTTTTGTGCTTGACAAATTAACCGCTAGGTTTATTCCGCATTTGTTCAAGCCTCAACCGTAATTATTTTAAAGCGCCTATTCACCCCCCTCTAGGCGACATCCTCGATCTTTCAATAGGTTCTGACAGAGAAGAATACTCAGCTATCCAAAGAGCTGGAGGAGTGTAAGGCCCAACTACGGGCCGCAACCGCCGTGATGGAGGAGTCTACAAAGGCCCCATCTAGTAATGTTTGCGTTTAAACGAGAGTAATGTCATGGCATATACCAGTTAATTATTCGGCAGGAATGCGATTCTAACAAGAGAACTTGCAGACAATCCCGGGGGTAACCCGGCGATCATACCCGAGGATGAGTAACATGTTCGGCGACAGCTGAAGGCTGGCCATCATGTGCTTACCAAGGTTATAAAGGAGAAAAATATTCTCCAGGACGCGAACGTCCGACTGGACATCGAATTAAAGGATGTTCGGGCCGAGCTTGCTGACTCCGTGAAGGAGAATAGGAGGCTTCGACGCGGCATATTCAGTAAGTGTTCTGACGAATGACTATAAAGTTTGGCGAAGAAGCGTGCTAACAGAATTACGTATGTAGGCGTGCTGACAGGTCGTCCTGAAGAGGAAATGCCC
Organism: Triticum dicoccoides; assembly: GCF_002162155.2. Taxonomy (NCBI): domain Eukaryota; kingdom Viridiplantae; phylum Streptophyta; class Magnoliopsida; order Poales; family Poaceae; genus Triticum; species Triticum dicoccoides. Next base: position 630,924,795 of record NC_041385.1, read on the forward strand.
GGATCTGCAGGCGATCTTCTGCCGGAGCTCTCACAACTGCACGAACAAGTTCGACAAGTGATGTGGGACATTGCCCAAGCCTTATGGCCATCTGCCTCCCTTCCAGGAGGCCTGAGGGAGCTTATGGAGATGCTCAAGGGAGCACGGCAGCGTTTCTGATTATGGAAGGTTTTGGCCTGCCGACAAGGCGCAAGGGAAGCCTGGGCCATGGTGAAGACACGGTACACGAAGGCTGACCCGAACCATATGGCCGAGGTTGGACCTGTAGGGTCAAATGGGAAGGAGATCCCTGTACATCTAGTGTATGACCAAGTAGCATTAGCCTCTAAGTATTCCCAATAGGATTATAGACTAGACAGCCTGTTGGATGGTATAGAAGAAGAATTTAGTCAGTCTAAGTGACATTGTACTTCGAAGGACATATTTTGTCCCTAGCCGGATTGTAAATCATTTGTCTTGGCCGACCTTTTCACTTCAACCTCTAGACCCGACAGTCCGGAGTGTATCCAAATACCCGCTCGGTTATGTGAAAACCGGGGCACGCGTGGAAACCAGGCGTAGGGGTCATAAGTGCTTGAACAGACAAGTACCCAACTAGTTATGTTATATTACATGGGTAGTAAGAAACATCTTCCAGGGAGAATAGTTTCATTAAGGGTTCCTTTCCCTGGGTGTGCATGCATTGATGTGCATGTCCGAACTGCGAAAATTTATGTAGGATATAAGTATCTGGGGGCATGTTTTGTAATAGGTAAAAATACATCTTTTGTTCACCGACCAAATATTCTCTTAAGAACGCTAGCTTTCGGCTTCACCCAGTCTGAGGTACACATCCGGCTGACCCGGCAGTAACAATCGCAGAGGTGCTCCCCTTATGCCCTAGCCGAATTAACGGGAACGTAGGGCATAAACACAAGAGCCAGGCAACCCAGCTTGGCCAAAACTTAAGTCATATCGATGCATATAGTGGTGAAAAAAGGCACATACATAGAAGTGACGCATATGTATTGGGCATGAAGCCCAGAAGACAAATAAGCTTCTGTAGAAGAAGCCCCCAGGTATGATGAGCACACATAGCGCGACCAGAGTGTGCGGTCAGAGCATACTTAAGTCTAAAAAAGGCTTTAAATGTAAAAGGAGAGAGAGGATATGATTTAAAATGGAAGACGGAGGTAAGGAGACAAACACGGAGTTCGGCACTAGGCATAGAATCTTTGGAGTCTGGCCGCGTTCCATGGGTTCGGCTTGAGTCGATTGTTTGATGCATCACACAGACGGTACGCAGCTCCAGTGAGAACTTTGTCAATGATGAAGGGGCGCTCCCACTTGGGCTTGAGCTTGTCCTTTTTCTTCTCTGGTAGGCGTAGAACGAGTTCGCCAATGTTATAAGTTTTGGCCCGCACTTCTCTGCTTTGATATCTTCGGGCTTGCTGTTGATAGAATGCGAAACGGGCCTTCGCGACGTCGTGCTCCTCCTCCAGGGCATCTAAGCTGTCCTGCCAATCCAGCTCGGCTTCTCTCTTTTCGTACATGCGCACTCTAGGTGAATCATGGATGATATCGCAGGGTAGCACTGCCTCTGTGATGTACACCATACAAAATGGTGTGTATCCGGTTGTGCGGTTCGGCGTGGTCCGCAGCCCCCATAATACGGAGTCAAGCTCCTCGACCCAGTGCGTATCTGATTCCTTCAGGGATCGCACTAGTCTGGGTTTGATGCAGCTCATAATAAGACTGTTCACTCGTTCGACTTGACCGTTTGTTTGGGGGTGGTAGACGGAAGCATAATCAAGTTTTATGCCCATTTTGCTGCACCAGGCTTTCACCTCGTCAGCGGTAAAGTTAGAGCCGTTATCGGTGATGATGCTGTGGGGGACACCGTAGCAGTGTACGACCCCAGATATAAAGTCTATGACTGGTCCGGATTCGGCCGTTTTAACTGGTTTGGCTTCTATCCATTTGGTGAATTTATCGACCATGACCAATAAGTATTTCTTATTATGGCTTCCTCCTTTAAGGGGTCCAACCATATCGAGCCCCCATACCACAAAGGGCCAAGTGATGGGGATTGTTTGGAGGGCGGTGGGCAGCATATGGCTTTGATTTGCAAAAAGCTGGCAACCAACACAGTGTTGGACAAGGTCTTGTGCGTCTGCCCGAGCTGTCGGCCAGTAGAAACCTGTGTGGAAGGCCTTGCTTACGAGCGCCCGAGCTGTGGCATAGTGGCCGCCGAGTCCGGCATGAATTTCAGCCAAGAGTTGCCGCCCTTCCTCTTCAGAGATGCACCTCTGGAGTATTCCGATTGCGCTTTTCTTATAAAGCTCTCCCTCGTGGACTTTGTAGGCTTTAGAGCGCCGCACAAGGCAATGTGCCTCATTTTGGTCCTCCGGGAGTTCCTGCCTATTTAAGTAAGCTAGGAAGCCCACGGGGCGATGACCGCCATGATCACGTGCAGAGGGTGTGATTTCGGGGGTGGAGCCTCCAATTACGTTAGATTGTTCGGGATCTGGGGTTGTATGCGTATCCGGATCAGTATTGCTGGACTCCCCTTCCCATACCACAGATGGCTTGAATAGCCTTTCCAAAAAGATATTTGGTGGGACGGGGTCACGTTTAGCACCGATGCGGGCAAGGATATCCGTCGCTTGATTGTTTTCTCGAACCACATGGTGGAATTCGAGCCCCTCGAATCGAGCTGACATTTTGAGAACGGCATTACGGTAAGCCGCGATTTTCGGGTCCTTGGCGTCAAAGTCTCCATTTATCTGGGATATTGCCAGATTTGAATCCCCGCGTACTTCAAGGCATTGAATGCCCATGGAGACTACCATCCAAAGACTGTGCAACAGAGCCTCATACTCTGCTGCATTGTTGGAATCTATGTAAAGTATTTGGAGTACGTATTGGACTGTATCTCCGGTGGGGGGCGTCAGGACGACACCAGCCCCTAGACCAGCTAGCATCTTAGAGCCGTCGAAGTGCATGATCCAATTGGAGTACGCGCCGTACTCTTTAGGGAGTTCGGCTTCTGTCCATTGGCAATAAAGTCAGCCAGTACTTGTGACTTAATGGCCCGCCGTGGTTTTTTTGTTTTGTCGAACGGGAGGAGCTCGATAGCCAATTTTGCAATCCGGCCCGTGGCATCACGGTTATTTATTATGTCATTGAGTGGTACTTCAGAGGCCACCATGATTGAACAGTCTTGAAAGTAGTGTCATAGTTTTCGGGATGCCATGAAGGCCGTGTATGCTATCTTTTGATAATGTGGGTACCGTGACTTGCATGGAGTGAGGACGGTGGATACATAGTATACCGGCTTTTGTAATGGGAATTTATGTCCATCTGTCTCTCATTCAACGACGAGCACTACGCTTACAACCTGGTGTGTTGCAGCTATATATAGCAACATGGGTTCGCCAACATTTGGCGCTGCCAGGATAGGATTGGTGGCCAAGAGGGCTTTTATTTCCTCCAGCCCTTCCGTAGCCGCATCCGTCCACTCGAAGTGTTTGGTGCATCGAAGAAGGCGATAAAGAGGTAGCGCCTTTTCTCCTAATCGGGAGATAAAGCGGCTCAGGGCGGCCACGCATCCAGTTAACTTCTGGATTTGCTTGAGGTCTGTTGGGGTAGCCAACTGTGACAGAGCTCAGATTTTAGCTGGATTTGCTTCGATTCCTCTATTAGAGACAATAAAGCCCAAGAGTTTTCCGCCTGGTACGCCAAAAATGCATTTCTCCGGGTTGAGCTCGATGTCGTATGTTTGGAGATTGTCGAACGTAAGCCTTAAGTCGTCTATTAACGATTCGACGTGTCTTGTTTTAATGACCACATTGTCTACGTAAGCCTCTACTGTTTTGCCGATTTGTGTTTCCAGGCATGTCTGAATCATGCGTTGGTCGGTTGCACCGGCATTTTTGAGCCCGAAGGGCATGGTGTTAAAACAGAAGGGACCGTATGGAGTGATAAATGCCGTTGTGGCTTGATCGGACTCTGCCATCTTGATTTGATGGTATCCGGAGTATGCGTCGAGGAAACACAATGAATCGTGTCCTACGGTAGCGTCGATAATTTGATCGATGCGGGGGAGGGGAAGGGTTCCTTAGGGCAAGCCTTATTAAGGTCTTTGAAATCGACGCATAGACGCCAGGATTTGTCCTTCTTTGGTACCATCACCAGGTTTGCTAGCCAGTCCAGATGTTTTATTTCTTGAATGAAACCGACCTCAAGTAACTTGGCTAGCTCCTCTCCCATGGCTTGTCGCTTGGGTTCTAAAAAGCGCCGAAGAGTTTGTTTGACCGGCTTGTATCCCTTCAGTATGTTTAGGCTATGTTCGGCCAGCCTGCGTGGGATACCTGGCATGTCTGAAGGATGCCAGGCGAAAATGTTCCAATTCTCGCGCAGGAACTCTCGTAGTGCGGCGTCTATTGTGGGGTTCAGCTGTGCCCCAATTGATGCTATTTTTGTAGGGTCCGTTGGGTGGACCTAGAATTTGACTATTTCGTCTACTGGTTTGAAAGAGGTGGACTTGGGTCGTTTGTCGAGTATCACGTCATCCTTGTCCACTGCGGAACGCAACGTAGTTAACTCTTCGGCCGCGAGGGCTTCAGATAATGCCTCTAAGGCTAGTGCGGCAGTTTTATTTTCGGCACGGAGTGCTATGTCCGGATCACTGGCTAGAGTGATGATCCCGTTGGGCCCCGACATCTTGAGTTTCATGTACCCGTAATGGGGTATAGCTTGGAAGCTTGTGAATGCGTCTCGCCCTAAAAGGGCGTGGTATCCACTGCTAAATGGGGCCACTTGGAATGTGATTTCTTTGGACCTATAATTCTCCGGGGTACCGAATACCACATCCAATGTGATTTTCCCTGCGCATCGTGCCTCTCGACTAGGGATGATTCCCCTGAAGGTCATGCTGCTTTACTCAATGCGACTCTTATCTATTTCCATCTTGTTAAGAGTTTCCTCATAGATGAGGTTTAATCCGCTGCCTCCGTCCATCAACACTTTAGTAAGCCGGAATCCTTCCACTATTGGACTAAGGACCAAAGCGGCTGGTGCTCGGACTGTTCGGAATTGAGGTTCGTTGCTAGCGTTGAAGGTTATGGCTGTATCGTTCCACGGGTTTATTGCTGCGACGTGGCAGACTTCGGCGAGGCTGCGGAGTGCTCGCTTGCGCCTGTTGTTTGAGGTGAAAGTCTCGAAGTCGGTCAGTACTATATTGTTATTTTCTACGGGATGGTGCTCTGCGGTATTGTCGATGAGAAGGTCCTCGCCGCTCTTGGCCACCTGCCAGAGTATCCAACATGCTCTAAGGCTGTGTGTTGGTATGGTGTCCGGTGTGCTGTGAATTTTGCACGACCTATTGAGCCATCCCTCCAGTACGGTTCCACGCCATGTAGAGGGTGAGTGAGTCTTGGATTAGGGGGTATCCGGACAGCCGGACTATACACTTTGTCCGGACTATTGGAGCGTGAAGATACAAGATTCAAGACTACGTCCCATGTCCGGATGGGACTCTCTTTTGCGTGGAAGACAAGCTTGGTGATCCGGATATTATATTTCCTTCCTTGTAACCGACTTCGTGTAAACCCTAGCCCTCTCCAGTGTCTATATAAACCGGAGAGTTTGGTCCTTAGAGGGATGATCACAATCATAATCATCATACGCTAGCTTCTATGGTTTAGCCTCTACGATCTCGTGGTAGATCAACTCTTGTACTACTCATATAATCAATATCAATCAAGCAGGAAGTAGGGTTTTACCTCCATCGAGAGGGCCCGAACCTGGGTAAACATTGCGTCCCTTACCTCCTATTACCATTGGCCTAAGACGCACAGATCGGGACCCCCTACCTGAGATCCGCCGGTTTTGACACCGACATTGGTGCTTTCATTGAGAGTTCCTCTGTGTCATTGCTACAAGGCTTGATGGCTCCTTCAATCGTCAACAACACGGTCCAGGGTGAGACTTTTCTCCTCGGACAGATCTTCATGTTCGGCGGCTTCGCACTGCGGGCCAATTCGCTTGGCCAACTGGAGCACATCGACAGCTACGCCTCTAGCCACCAGGTTAGGTTTGGAAACCTGAACTACACGGCAGATATCCGCGGAGACTTGATCTTCAACGGATTCAGACCTGTGCCAGGAGCGCTGGACAGTCACGATGAGCATGGCTTAGACCTACTGTCGGACAATGCTCGGGATGTCACTCCTGCAGTAGCCCCGGACCTAAATCCGGAGCAGACTGCGTTGCCTAAGGATGGGTGGATGGACCCCTCCCCGCAGGCCGCACACTCATCGGCGGTAGAGCCGAACACATGCCTCATCCCCAAAGAAGCCTGTGACACCGGACCCCTGGACTCGTATCCGGCTGTAGGTTCCAGTCTGCACGCTCCTGAGCCCGCCGAACCTGGTTGGGCTCCGGTAATGGAGTTCACCACTATGGATATCTTCCAGCGCTCGCCCTTGGGCGACGTGCTGAACTCGTTAAAGTCTTTCTCTTTGTCAGGAGACTCTTGGCCAAACTATGTTCGGCTCGAGTGGGAAGCAGGCGACGAAGGAATTCGTTACCCACCCACCACCCACTTCATAGCCACTGTCGATGAGGTATCAGACATGCTTGACTTCGACTCTGATGATACCGACGGTATGGACGTCGGTGCAGAAGACGATTCAGAATCACTGGGGCGCTGGACCGCCACCTCGTCATACGATATATACATGGTGGATACGCCCAAGGAGGACGACGGCGACAATCCAGAAGATAAAACCCCTGGGCAAAAGCCAAAACGACGGCGCAAACGCCGCTCCAAGTCCAGCAACAGTAAAAATAGCGACAAGAGTGCCAGAAAGACCGACACCCCAATCAACTCCGAAGGCAACAACGACCATATGGACCCAGCAATGGAGCAGGATGAGCCAGGTCACACCGAACACAGCTCGGAGCAGACACCCGATCACAATGATCCCGAAGGACGAATTCATCAAACTGCCCTGGGACAAGAACACAGTCTGGATGACGATGCATTCATCCCGGAAACACACTTGGAACGAGATAAACTCTACAGAAGGCTTATGGCCACTGCGATAAGTCTAAAGAAGCAGAAGCAACGGCTAAAGGCCGCATAGGAAACGCTCAATCGCAGATGGAATAAAGTGCTAGACACTGAAGAAAAGTATGGCGATGATTGCCATACAAAGAGCTATCCAAAACACAAGCTGCTGCCAGAATTCGACGACGAGGCCGTTCCACCAAAGGACAACACGGCCAGGAGGCCGGACAAACCACTTCATAACCGCAACAGAGCAGCTACCGACGCCGAACATGATTTACACGAGCTCCTGGATAAGAAAGCCGACGCGGCTAGGTCCATCTACGTATCTAAAGGACACACCCTGGCGCAGGACTTTGGTCACCAAAGCGATCATACCGATCGGATACCAGTCCGGAATCAACATCGGACACAACAACAGCCGACGGCATGCCACAACACGTCTAGACACGGAGGGGCTGCTCACCCCCTGTGCTTCACCGAAGAAGTACTTGACCATGAATTTCCACAGGGCTTTAAACCTATGAAGATAGAGGCATATGACGGAACGACAGACCCAGGGGTCTGGATCGAAGATTTTATCCTGCATATACACATCGCTCATGGGGATGACCTCCATGCCATCAAATACCTTCCCCTCAAGCTGAAGGGACCAGCTCGACACTAGTTGAAAAGCCTCCCCAAAAATTCAATCGGAAGTTGGGAGGAACTCGAGGACTCTTTCAGGGCCAATTTTCAAGGGACTTATGTCCAGCCTCCGGATGCGGACGATTGAAGTCACATAATCCAACAACCCGGAGAGTCAGCCCGCAAGCTTTGGAACATATTCCTCACTAAGAAGAATCAAATTGTCGATTGTCCGGATGCCGAAGCCTTAGCGGCCTTCAAACATAGCATCCGAGACGAGTGGCTCGCTAGACACCTCGGCCAAGAAAAGCCAAGGACAATGGCAGCCTTAACAATCCTTATGACCCGCTTTTGCGCAGGTGAAGATAGCTGGTTGGCCCGTAAAGGCACCAGCGACCCAAGCACATCCGAAATAAGGGATGGCAATGGGAAGCCACGGTGCAATAAAAACAAACGTCAAAACAAGGTAGAAAGCCCGGACAACACAACGGTCAATGCCGGATTCAGGGGCTCTCGACCCGGTCAGCAAACGAAGCCATTTAAAGCCAGCAAAGAGGGACCGTCCGGTCTGAACAGAGTCCTGGACAGACTGTGCCAAATCCATGGCACCCCCGATAAACCTGCGAACCACACCCACAGAGAATGATGGGTCTTCAAGCAGGCCGGCAAATTAAATGCCGAACACAAGGGAAGGGAAACACCAAGAGAAGACGAGGATGAGCCTCGCCAACCGAACACTAGGGGACAGAAAAAATTCCCACCAGAGGTAAAAACAGTAAACATGATCCACGCAACTCACACATACGCGAGAAGGCACGAATGCGCGCTCGGAGACGCATATGCTATAAAGCCCGTCGTACCCAAACTTAACCACTGGTCGGCCTGCCCGATCACCTTCGATCACAGGGACTGCCCGACTAATATGCGACACGGAGGATCAGCTGCCTTGGTGCTCGACCCAATAATCGACGGATACCATCTCACTCGCGTCCTCATGGACGGCGGCAGTAGTCTCAATTTAATATACCAGGACACTGTCTGCAGGATGGGGATAGACCCATCCAGAATCAGACAAAGTAACACCACCTTCGAAGGGGTAATACCAGGCGTTGAAGCCTATGGCAGGGGCTCCGTCGTACTGGAGGTAACATTCGGTTCCCCAGGCAACTCCAGAAGCGAAGAACTACTCTTCACCATCGCCCCCTTCCAAAGCGGCTATCACGCATTGCTTGGGAGAACGGCCTTCGCCCGCTTCAACGCGGTACCGCATTACGCCTACCTTACACTCAAGATGCCCGGTCCACGTGGCGTCATCACCATTAACGGAAACACAGAGCGCTCTTCACGTGCGGAGGAATACGAGAAGGCTCCAGCGGCCAGACTCTAAGCGGCCTCTAACACCAGAAAGCATGGCTGGTCGTCAAGACCACGGACACGGTTAGACGAGTCCGGCAGCCCGGATAAACCTAAGCTCGGGCGCCATATATGCAATCCCATAAGGGACACCAGGGGCCATAGATATTTAATAAAGCCCCACTGTTGGCTTGACCTTATTAGCAGGCCAATGTCTTACACTTTTACTATCCATCGCACACTCACGTTATACTCTTCTACATGAGTTTTTCTTTTAGAGACACAATTCTTGCGATACCCTTCCAGGAAACGGCACAACGGAGACAAAGGCGCAGACGTGCAGCAGGGCCCCACTCAAAGGTTTCTCTTTAGATTAAGCCCCTATGTAAACCTTTTTATTGTCTCTTGTTGTTTACACATCCCATGGGTACTATACCCATAGAGGGTACTACCGTTATTGGCATTTCGCCACGACAGACTAATGCACGTACCTGGACATACATGGTACATAATGAAAGGGCATTCTTCAGCCCATTTTATGTTATAAAGTCCGAATACCTTTGGGAGTGTTCGGCGTCACGAGTTTGGCCTTATATGCATAAGCTCCGAATCATGTCTTTGGTCAAATGTTGGGTTTGCCCGGCTCCTGGGTTTGCCGCCTTACATTCCATTCTTATCGGCTAAGGTGGCCAAAGGAGAACTACTGCAATTGTGCCCTGGTTATTCCGGACGAGCACCTTAGTAGAGAAAGCCGAAAACTGACTGTCATGATATAGCGAGAGACTGTTCAACCACTCAAAGACCTATCAGAATCTTTAGGATTCCGCCGCATTAACGAAGGATCGTTTTTCGGTCATGTACACACACGCCCGTATTCGGATGCACGCGAAGGTACCAGGGGCTATATAGTAGCCCCACCGTCAAACTCCTATGGCTAAGTGAAAGTGTTACAGTTATATAGTCCGGTTGCCTAGTTCGACGTGCGACCACCTCCTTAACGGACCAAGAAGTTGGATCAAGTGTGATTACGCATATTTTTCTTGAACACCCCCGCATTGTATGCGTGGGGGTTGAAGCCAACGACTGCTAACTTTCATATTACACATATACATAAAAACGACCGCACGGGAGGCACAATAATACTTTCGGGCACAAAGTATAAATATAGCCTCATAATCAAAATAACATTGTTTTTACAATGACACGATTTGTCACTCGAACATGACATTCTTCGAGCACAGAGCCTCTATCAACCGAGCACCTTCTGCTACCTGCTCCAAGTAGTGATCGGCCGGATCCTGGCCTCCCATCGGATTCTGGGTCGCAATGATGGTGGCCTCCATATCTGTCCAATATGCATTAACGCGGGCAAGAGCCATTCGTGCACCCTCTATGCACGCCGACCTTCTCATGGCATCGATCTGAGATACAACACCGAGGAATTGTTGCAGCAAACCAAAATAACTATCCGGCTTAGGACCCTTTGGCCAAAGATGGTCTATTACAGACCGCATTGCAAGCCCGGATAGCCTATGAAGCTCAGCCACAACAGCCATTTTATCACTCAATGGCAATGGGCGTGCGGGAGCATTAAATTGCGACCAGAACAACTTCTCCACTTCTTTATCACCTTGATCCTCGAAAAACTTGGCCGCATCAGCTGTACTCTTCGCCAAGTCCGCATACGCGTCTGCAGCACTCCAGCGTCGATCGAGGGGAGCATACTTTGGATCCAAAAACTTCATCCGCAATAAGTAGGGGTTCCCAGCCGCGATTTCCCGGCCTGTCGAAGCTCCTCCCGCACATCCCTGATTTCGGTCCGCATCTCCTTGGCTGCATTAAGTGCCTTGTTTAGGTCAACCGAATTAACCTAATTCTCCTTTTCAAGGATCTCATACCGGTCGGCGGCATTTTTCAACTTCATAACCATTTCGGCTATCTTGTCTTCGCTTCGGCGATGAGCAGCCTGTTCGGCTCTCAACTCTTCGGCCGCCTTTAGGGCAGACGCATTGCTAGCCCGAGCTTGTTCCTTGGCCTGGGCAAGTTCCGCCCTCAGGGCTTCCACGGTAGCAGCACCTTCTGCACTCCAAGCATATCGCGTTAATATCATGCCCCTCTCAAATTTTCCTATACAACATAATAAGGAAAGCAGAGCACATACCTTGTGACTCGTTCAGCCGCTCATTCACCAGCGTGATATCGGCATCAATAGCTCCAATCTTCCTCCTTAGTTCGGCAACTTCAATGGACTGATCGGCTGCCGAATCCTTCGGCACCTGCGCATATATACAGTGCAATCATTACTTACACAATATGATCCTCCGTTTGCCGCCTAGGGCGGGCAACCAGAGTCTCAGGGGCTACTATCCATATGGAGCACACCTAGCGCGTGCCTCACAGCCAAAGAAATTTTTTTCATGTATTTTTCATTACATACCTCAAAGCCTCTGAGCAGGCTCGTAAATGCTTCATTCAAACCGCTTGTGGTGGATGAGATCTTCTTGAGCACCTTGCTCATTAATGAACGGTGCTCCTCCGAGAGAGCGGCTCGCTCCAGAAGGCCCGTTAGTGTGTCCGCCCGAACACCGACCTGTGCTGGACCCTTCTCATCGCCCCCCGTGGGAGCCGAACGCTTCGGGCTCAGGGTGGCCGAAGGAGTAGCTTCTGGCTTTGGCAGATCCAGACTCCTCCGTGACGACACCTCGGGGTCGCCCGCCTCATGAGGTGGAGAGGTTGGTGGGGTCTCACTCTCCATCATCTCCGGAGGGAGGTCCCCCGAAGATGAACTCTATCGAGAAGAGCTGCTAGCCGAACTGCAAAGAATGGATCCTGGTTATTGTACTCGGAGAAAAGCAGTACCTTCGAATTAATAACTAACTTACAGCTCGGTTGAGGGCTGGCCCGTTGGCGGGCATGACACGATGACGACGCCCTTCGGGGCAGGGCCCCTGGTGGTGCTTTCTTCCCCTGTTTGGGCGTCTCCAAGTCTTCGGAGGCGGCCCTTTTCTTCCCGCGCGGGGAGGAGGCCTTAGATTCCCCTCCCCGACTATCCTCCTTTGCGGAGGTATCAATTCCCCCGGGTTGGATGCGCAGTGTATGAAGTTCGGCTTCTCTGTTCTTCCCTTCGTCTTTCCCCGAGGGCATTTTGCTAAGCACCCGGCCAAGCATTTTGGCTATGGTGGGACTAGGCGAGCCTTCGGGAAGTGGCGCCGGACACCTGATTCTCTCCGCCTTGTTGAGCCATTCCTGGCCACGGAGGATTTTCAAAATGATGATCATGACAAATATAAACGAAGTGTCCGGTTTCGGGGTTACTTACTTGGGTATCTAGGCGATTGCAGCTTAGGCCCGCATCCTCGATGGTGTTCGGACATTTTACTTGTGGTCCGAAGAATAATTTACACATCCCTTCGGGTGTCAGGCCAAAGAAGTGCAGAATAGTCCGCGGACCCTCTGGATTGAACTCCCACATCCGGAGAGGCTGGCGTTTGCACGGCAACATCCATCGGATTAGCATTACCTAAATTATGCTGACAAGGTTAATGTCCCTTTCAAGAAGCTCCCGGATGCGGCTCTGCAGTGTGGGTACGTCACTAGCAGACCCCCAATCCCGTCCCACATTGGTCCATGACGCCAGTTGTGACGGAGGGCCCGAACGGAAGTCAGGGGCAGCCACCCACGTTGTGCCTCTGGGAGCCGTGACGTAAAACCACCTCCACTGCCACAGATCGGATACCTCTGGGAAAGAACCCTCTGGCCATGGGGCATCGGCGTTCCTGCTTATTACAGCACCTCCGCACTCCACATGTCACCCCTCGATCATCTTCGGCTTCACATTGAAGGTCTTGAGCCATAAGCCGAAGTGTGGAGTGACGTGGAGAAAAGCCTTGCACACAATGATGAACAACGAGATATGGAGGATAGCGTCCGGAGCTAGATCATGAAAATCTAACCCGTAATAGAACATGAGCCCCCTCACAAAGGGATCAAGGGTGAGGCCCAAGCCGCGGAGGAAGTGAGGAACAAATACGATGCTCTCATTGAGCTCGGGAGTAGGGATGACCTGCCCTGGAGCAGGAAGCCTGGGCTGGGCCACGATGCAAGGGCACGACGTACAAAGATTGCCAACAGATCAGATTTATGCTATGCTCCCTATGGTGGTATGTGAAGATCATCTTGCAGATCCGGACACGGTCTAAGTGTTCGATAATTACTTTGGAGTATTCGGAGATGGAACCCGCCTTGCAATGCCGAAGACAAAACTGCACGCCGGACTCATCGTCATTGAAGCCTGGTTCAGGGGCTACTGAGGGAGTCCTGGATTAGGGGGTATCCGAACAGCTGGACTATACACTTTGTCCAAACTATTGGAGCATGAAGATACAAGATTCAAGACTACGTCCCGTGTCCGGATGGGACTCTCCTTTGCGTGGAAGAGAAGCTTGGCGATCCGAATATTATATTTCCTTCCTTGTAACCGACTCCGTGTAAACCCTAGCCCTCTCCGGTGTCTATATAAACCGGAGAGTTTGGTCCTTAGAGGGACGATCACAATCATAATCATCATAGACTAGATTCTAGGGTTTAGCCTCTACGATCTCGTGGTAGATCAACTCTTGTACTACTCATATCATCAATATCAATCAAGCATGAAGTAGGGGTTTACCTCCATCGAGAGGGCCCGAACCTGGGTAAACATTGCATCCCTTACCTCCTGTTACCATTGGCCTAAGACGCACAGATCGGGACCCCCTACCCGAGATCCGCCGGTTTTGACACCGACAGAGGGCTTTGGCTTCTTTGTAATTCTATTGGGTGATCTGCGAAAGCACACCGTTTTAGTTCGGACAAAGGGTTTAGTTAGGGCCGGGGGATCCCAAAATTTTGTTTGGGTCTTCCAGGTGCTTTCCATCATGCAGTACTTCTATATTATGGCCACCAGGTCGGCAAAGTGTGCTATGTCACGATGACTTATGGCATTGAGAATTCCCTTATCAGTGCAAGTTTTGCGAAAGAATGAGATTGCGTCTTCCTCGTGACAGTCCTTAACCTTGCTCATTACAAGGAGGAATCTGGCCCAGAAGTGGTGTACTTTTCTTGGGGCTCTTGTCTGATATGGGAAAGATCGCTAGTATCTGGGTGAGTGGGTGAAATTGAGTCCACGTCCTGACCCAATCTGGAACCCAGGGGCGAAGGAACTCCTGAGCTTGGCTGCTCGGGCTCCAAGATATTGCCCAATATTTGTGGCCCGCTGTCCGATTATAAGTTTGGAGCCTGGGCCACGTTCTCCTGTAAACGGGTATCCGGCTCAGAGAGCTTGGGAATCCAGACATAGTTCATCCTCAAAATAGAGGAAGAATTTCTGTTTTGTTCCTCCACCACTGCTATCTGATGGGTGACAGGCGGAGAGTTAATCTCCCTTAGGTCGGGTTTAAACCCGATCCGATCATAATCCGTTGAGACCCCCAGGGCAGCGATGCGATCCAAGAACTCGTCCAAGGAGGAGAGCTCCATTGGATCCATCTGCTCGGTGAATTCTGGTCTGACGCGGAGGTTGTCTTTGATGACCTGCGATGTCATCGTCGGCACGACGGCCGAACGGGCAGCCATGATGAAATCGCCCAGCCAGAGAGTTTGGCCTACAGCCAAGGATCCTCCGGAGGTAATGTTATCCTTGATAATGAGGCGAGCCATTAAGCCTTATTGGGACGGCACAGTGGAACTCTCAATAAAAGCACCAATGTCGGTGTCAAAACTGGCGGATCTCGGGTAGGGGGTCCCGAACTGTGCGTCTAAGGCTAATGGTAACATGAGGCAGGGGACATGATGTTTTACCCAGGTTCGGGCCCTCTCTATGGAGGTAATACCCTACTTCCTGCTTGATTGATCTTGATGATATGAGTATTACAAGAGTTGATCTACCACGAGATCGTAGAGGCTAAACCCTAAAAGCTAGCCTATGATTATGATTGTTGTTGTCCTACGGACTAAACCCTCCAGTTTATATAGACACCGGAGGGGGCTAGGATTACATAGAGTCGGTTACAGAGAAGGAAATCTACATATCCAAATATCCAAGCTTGCCTTCCACGCAAAGGAGAGTCCCATCGGGACACGGGATGAAGTCTTCAATCTTGTATCTCCATAGTCCAACAGTCCGGCCAAAGTATATAGTACGGATGTCCGAGGACCCCTTAATCCAGGACTCCCTTAGTGACCTCCCCCAAGCTTAAGCTTTTCCAATCCCAAATCATTGAAATCATTGTGGAGGTTGGTCAGGAGCCCGTCCTTGGCTCCAGTTGTAGATGCCGGTGTTCATGTAGGCGGACGTATCTCGAAGGGACTCGGTGAGTTTACTCATGTCACTGGAGCTCGGTAGATTGTAGAGGTTTGTATAGGTGGTGTAGGCTTTTTGTTGTGGTTGCTCCTTGTAGGGCTGCTCCGCTTCTTCGTCGGGGCCAAGTTCTTCTTCATCTACTTGTTTAGGTTCTGGGCCTTGATTTCTACTATAGAACTTTCTTCTTGTAGACTCTGTTGGGCTTCCAAGCATAGAGTTTTTTAGGAAAACATAAAATTTGCCTCAAGTGGATGACCTAAGGTTTATCAATCCGTGGGAGGTGTAGGATGAAGATTGTCTCTCTCAGGAAACCCTGCAATCAAATACAGGAAATCTCTTGTGTCCCCAACACACCCAATACAATGGTAAATTGTATAGGTGCACTAGTTCGTGAAGAGATGATGATACAAGTGTAGTATGGATAGTAGATATAGGTTTTCGTAATCCAAAGAAATAAAAACAGCAAGATAACAAGTGACAAAAGCAAGCACAAACGGTATCACAATGCTTGAAAACAAGGTCTAGGGTTCATACTTTCACTAGTGCAATCTCTCAATAGTGCTAACATAACTGAATCATATAACCATCCCTCAGCGCGCGACAAAGAATCACTCCAAAGTTCTTATCGATAACACATAGCAGAAGATGAAATTGTTGTAGGTACCAAGCCACCTCAAAGTGATCATTTTTGATCAATCTATTGAGCCATCCCTATAAGTGTCACAAACAACCTTAGAGTTCATACTAAAATAACACCATATGATACACATCAATCAACTCTAATGTCACCTAGATACTCTAATGTCACCGCAAGTATCTGTGAGTTAATTATTCGAAAGGCATCAAACAATTTTAGATTCATAATATTCAATCCAACACAAAGAACTTCAAAGAGTACCCAATGTTTCTATTCGAGGAAGTGGGACGAAAACGTGTATCAACATATGTGCCTAGATCACCCCATTGTCACCTCGGGAATCCGCAAGTTGATTACCAAAACATACATCAAGTGACTCAATAGGATACCCCATTGTCACCACGGGTATCCACATGCAAGACATACATGAAGCGTTCTCTAATCCAATATATTCAATCTGATAATAATGAAACCTCAAAGGGAAAGACTCAATTCATCACAACAAGATATAATCCAACTATATTATCAAAGCTTGTGGTACATCAAGATCATGCCAAATCAAGAACACGGGAGAGAGAGAGGGAGGGGAGAGAGAGAGAGAGAGAGAGAGAGAGAGGGAGAGAGAGAGATCAAACACATAGCACTGATACATACCCTCAGCCCCGAGGATGAACTACTGACTCCTCATCATGGAGACCACCGGGATGATGAAGATGGCCTCCGGTGATGATTTCCCTCTCCCGTAGGGTGCCGGAAAAGGCCTCCATATGAGATCTCTTCAGAACAGAAGCTTGCATCAACGGAGTCAAAGTTCTAGGTTTATTTCGGGGGGTTTCTCTATTTATAAAAGTTTTCAATGTTGGAATCACACAAAAGTTATGAGGGGCCCACAAGGCAATAACACATAGCCACCCCCAGGGTGCCCCAGGTTGCCTTGTCATCACGTTGCGAGTCTTTTGGTCCTCCCACGAAGCTTCATGGGTCTCTTATTGAAAGAACATGTGGTGCCCCCGTGTTTGGTTTCGGTAATTGATGACAATATCTATGGACTAATGGCTGCCTTGAGTTATATTTCAAGGATTTTTTCATAGGCATTTCTTGAAGTCCATGTGTTGGTTTCAAGGAGTTTATGAGATGACCAATGTGAGATTCAAGGAATTATCCAAAGATCGGTCATGTAGAAGACATGATACAAGGTTGGTCAAGAATAAGTCAAAGTGTGAATCAAGTTGATCAACACGCGAAGCGTAGAAGATGTACCGAAAGGGATCAAGTGACCCCATGGTATGGTAAGAATTGTCCATTACGCTTTATGTACTAACCCATGGTCTATGTGAGAGTTCTATGTGGGGTTAGGTATGTTTCCATGGGCTTGTGTCAAGAGGAAGATCTCATACAACCCATGGAGGATGCCATCAAGTGGTGACCGTCATTAAGATTGCGGTGTGCAAGTTCAAGTGGAGAATCACAAAGAGAACATGCTTGAATCTTGCCATCCATTGTGGTGACAATGGACTTGTGAAGATGTGTCGAAGAGTGGCTCACCCATACTTGAGTATGGGGGAGCAATCTACTTGTCTTCATCAAGCCAACACAATCAAGAAAGGTGGTCCAACTTGAGGAAGTCAAGATCATCATGATCTAGCTCAAGTGGACTATGTGCAAGTCAAAGGTTTTCCCTTGATGGGTTTTCTATTTTATCAGTCTCATGGTGGTAGTTGGGAGACCGGATTATAGGATTGATTGCCGTTCTATCAAGGGGGGCTCTCAAGTAAGTAGCTTGATAGTATCATTCCTAGAGAGCTCAAACCATTGCATCCTTGCATCACCTTTCTTGGTTCTTGTTTGCTATTTCTCTTAGTGAGTTTTAGAGCTTATGGTCATTGTCTGTGTCAAAACCGGCGGATCTCGGGTAGGGGGTCCCGAACTGTGCGTCTAGGCGGATGGTAATAGGAGACAAGGGACACGATGTTTACCCAGGTTCGGGCCCTCTTGATGGAGGTAAAACCCTACGTCCTGCTTGATTGATATTGATATTGTGGATGTTTACAAGAGTGGATCTACCACGAGATCAAGGAGGCTAAACCCTAGAAGCTAGCCTATGGTATGATTGTAATGGTTTTTGTTGTGTCCTACGGACTAGAGCCATCCGGTTTATATAGACACCGGAGAGGGCTAGGGTTACATAGAGTCGGTTACAATGGTAGGAGATCTACGTATCCGTATCGCCAAGCTTGCCTTCCACGCCAAGGAAAGTCCCATCCGGACACGGGACGGAGTCTTCAATCTTGTATCTTCATAGTCTTGGAGTCCGGTCGATGATGATAGTCCGGCCGATGATAGTTCGGCTGATGATGGTAGTCCGGCTATTCGGACACCCCCTAATCCAGGACTCCCTCAGTAGCACCTGAACCAGGCTTCAATGATGATAAGTCCGACGCGTATATTGCTTGGCATTGCAAGGCAGGTTCCTCCTTCGAATGATAGAAGATTGTGAACACCAGGATAGTGTCCGGCTCTGCAAAATAAATTCCACATTCCACCGTAGAGAGAATAATATATACACAAGTTCAATCTGCTGACATTTTTTGCGGCATGACGTCACGCCACTACCAAGCCATTACTTGAATCGTTTTTTACTCTACCACCTCAGCGCATTTAGCGAAGCGGTTTCCTTGGCACGTCTTGTCGAAGCAGAGATTGTGTTCCCCCTTAATCCGGTATTCTCATCAATACGGACGTGGGTAACCCAACCGCGCCATTGATGGTGACGCTTGGGGGATAAGCGAGTTTTACCAGGCCGGTGGGGGACGCGTAGACTTCGCCTGCCCATATAAGGGATAATGATTCACCTTTTCACCTACGCCTTCTTCCTCCTTTGCTTATCCATCTCCGTGCACTCGAGCTCCAGCGCCCAAGCCCGCACATCTCGTCTCAACCTTCCCCAGTCATGTCTGGAGCGGGAGGCAAGTGGATGACCTCCTCCGTTACGGAGGAGCACATCGAAAGACTGCGCAGCGCCGGCTACCTGTCCAGCGACATCGCTCACCGGTTGCCCGACGAGGGGCAGCTCATCCCCACCCCCAGGCCCCATGAGAGGGTCGTTTTTCTTCCCCACTTCCTCCGCAGACTGGGATTTCCACTTCACCCCTTTGTCCGGGGGCTCATGTTCTACTACGGCCTGGATTTCCATGATCTGGCGCCGAACTTCATCCTCAACATCTCGGCGTTTATCATCGTGTGCGAGGCCTTCCTCTGCATCCGGCCCCACTTCGGCTTGTGGCTCAAGACCTTCAATGTCAAGCCGAAGCTAGTGAAGGGCACTCAAGTGGAGTGCGGAGGCGCCATGTTGGGCAAGATGCCCAACGTCCTTTGGTTCGAAGGGGCCTTCGTGGAATCCGTCAAGGGGTGGCAATTGGGGTGGTTCTATATCACCGAGCCGCGCGACCCTACGTGGGCGGCGGCCCCCGAGTTCAGATCTGGTATCCCCACGCAGCTCACCTCCTGGAAAGAGAAGGGCTTGCTGTGGGGTAGTTCGGAGGAGCTGACGGGACTCCAAGCCTATATCCAGAAGCTGGTGAAGAAGCTCAGGCTGGTTAACATGGTCCAAGTCATGCTCGTCCGCCGGATTCTCCCATGCCAAGAGCGGGCATTCAATCTGTGGGAGTTTAATCCGGAACAGCACCAGGCGCTGAGCGGGCTCTTTGACACGACGTATGAAGGCGCCTGGAGGGTGCTGTTCAAGGGCGCCGAAGCCCCCGCATCCGCGACTGAAGATCACGGATTTCGCTCGCAGCGCCAAGCTGACGAGGTAAGTGATTCTACCCCTTTACGGGACACTTGCTTTTCATAGTTTGACTCTATGCGGGTTTTAATTTCCCCTTTTCCTTTGACAGGACTGGATGAGGAAGCCGGAGCAGATTATCTGCCTGGCTCCTATGCCAGAAAACCCAGTAGACGCCGATCTAACGAGGCTGCTGGTTCCGGCACCGTACGTGGTGCCGGAGAAGAAGGCCAAGAAGGAGGCCATGGGTGCTCGAAAGAGTTCCCGTTTTCAGGTGTCCGACGATTCCGGGGCGGACTCCTCCCCCAAAAACGAGGAGGAGAAAGAGGACTCTCTCCCAGAGGAGGGAGAGAGGAAGAGGAAGGCTTCCCCAACAGGGGAGGCCGAAGGGTCCAAGAGGGGAAGGACTATTCCCCCGGACAGCTCCGCCAACATCAACGTTGGCGAGGAAGAATGGCCTTCAAGGGCCAGGCCTCCGGCGAGATCGTAAGTATCCGGATTCCTGAATGATTTATAATTTCTTTTTCTGCGTCACATAGTGTCATTCTGATGTCGCATGCAGCCTGTAGTCCGGCCAATGATGATCTCCCCGCTTCATCGAGCGGGTCGTTGGCTCCGTTGGATGTAGACTCCATCCCGACCGCCTCCACCCCTCGCGACACCGAGGACGCCGAGGTGGGATCCCAAGAAGGGACCCATCAGGGGGAGGCTCCGGAGGCGCCACAAGGCGGCCTCCCGGGCTTTGCACCGGACTCCACATCAGAACCCGCAGTGGTTCCGGAGTCCGGCCGGCGGCCCCTTCGCACGAAGGGCAAGACCATGACGTCGGCAGCTTCCGTCCAACCGGAGGCGCCGGACAATTTGTTGGAGGCGCTGCAGAGCGCTTCCATCGAGGAAGAACACCGCACTATTATGAGTGCGGTGATTCAGAAGGTACAGCTTGCCAAGAGCGGGCTGACCGAAGCCTGCAGTAGCCTTCTATCAGGCTTTGAGGTAAGAAGTTAAAAATATGCAATGTAATACCACATAGACAGTAGCCCCTGATGCTCGGTTCGGTGTTCGGAAAGAAAAGCCGGACTGAGGATCTGAAAAAAAGAAGATATACGCAGGGTTGCTAAAAAATTATGTCAATATTGGTTGCAGGCTGCGCTGCTGACCTCTTCCGCACTGACTGCGGAGGTCGGTGCTTTGAAGCAGGAGCTCGAGCGGTCCGAGCAAGAGCTCGGTCGCGCCAAGAAGCAGCTCCAGGACAAAGAAGGTGAGTAACACCACTTTGAACTTGTACCTTACAGAAAAGGATTTAGGTTGCAACAAAAAATAACAAGGATAACATGGGTACTGTAGGGGCCACGAACGAGAAGGTGACCCTGAAGGAGGCCGTGTCCGTGGCCGAACGCAATGCGGCAGCGGAACGGGCAGAGCGAGAAAAGCAGGGGGCGCGGGTGGCGGTGGTTCGGCAAGAGGTCCAGGCTCTCATGGAAAAGCATGAGAGTTTGGAGCGTGACTCAAAGACTTGAGAGTCCGAGCTTGCCTCGGCTCTCGAAAGTGCCAAAACTGCCAAGGCCGATGCCCATAAGTCCCTTCAGGAGATTGAGTTGGTGAGGAAGATTGCGGCGGGTAAGGCATTTTTCATGCAACGCAAGCATGTGAATGTAAATTACGTGTTACTTACCCGAATTCGGAGCTCTCCAGGGGCGTTTGCAGATCTGCCTCACAGCGTGTCTGATGCCGCCGCATTCTACCGAGCCGAGGAGGGGAGCTCAACGGAGAAGGTCTTCTGGTCTCAGTATGCTGAGGCCGGCCATCCGGTGCCCCCTAGCGACCAGCTGAAGCAGCTGGTCGAGCTCCACAAGGTGGCCGAGCAGGCCATGAAGGGCCTCATAGTCCGGCTGTGGCCTGGAGAGGCCATGCCTGGGAGCTATTTCAGCCTCGTGCGACGGTTAGTGGATGCGTGCCCCTGGGTGGAGGTTGTCAAGCGCTCCGCCTGTATTGAAGGTGCTCGTCGGGCCCTTGCCCGCACAAAGGTGCATCGGGGTAAGCTGGATGCGGAGAAGCTAATCACTAACGCGCCACCAGCGGGCAAGGAATATCATACGCCCGAGATGTACTATAAGACTGTCCTGAAGGGTGCCTGCAAGATTGCGGATGAGTGACCCAGGGATGTAATTATTGAGTAAATTCACAATGTGTTATCCTGTGCGCTGAAAACTTTGTTCATATGCGCTAAGCAACGCTTGTTAATTTAAAATATTACCTTTTGTGCGGCCGTTTATTAAATCTGAGAGATGGCAAGTCGTCGGCTTCAGCCCCCATGCCACGAGTGCTGAGGTGTTCGGGATAAACTTGAGCACTCTTGTTCCCATTTTTGGGTCCATCTAGGGAGGCACTCAACACAACGAACAAGGCAACCGGACTTATAGTGCTTGAACACTCTCACTTAGCCATAGAATTCTATAATTTTAAATTTCGGCGAAGCCCCTAGTATTCGGAAGACCGAATTCGGGGCGCTATCCACGCCTTCATCGGACATTATCCGGTACTTCGCTCGAAGCGGCGTAGGTCTTTAAGGACCCGAAAAGACCTATCGAATAGCGACCAGTCTCTCGCCTTATCATGACAGTCAGTTTTAGCTTTCTCCACTGAGGTGTTAACCCGGCTCAACCGGGGCGCAATCGCAGTGGTTCTCCCAGTGCTACCTTAGCCGATAGAACGGAACGTGAGGTGCCAAACTTGGGAGCCGGGCAAACCCAACTATTGACCCAAGACATGATTCGGAGCCGATTCATATGATGCTATAAGTTCGGGGTGCCACACTTGTGAAAGTGTTCGAACTTTATCACACCATAATGCGGGGAACATAAGCCCCTGGTGTATTTGGCCGTACCAAAATGTACGGATGCAACATGTCGTAAATGAACATATATATATATAAGGTAATGCAATTATGGGCAAAAAGTGCTGCATTTTATTCGAGAAGATCTGCTATGAGTGCGGAATGATACAAATAGTACGGAAAGCAAGGGATTGGACGAATTAAAGGTGTCTCCCTCCAGGGGTAGGCCGCGAAATGGTGTATTTAACAAATTTAATGCTCGTAATGGAGACCACCTGAGTGTTCGTCGCAGCCTTTGTCCCTCCCTGGCTGTTGCATCATGAGTTTGACAGGTTCGCCGCCGGACAGAGTTCTGTATAAAAAAGAGAGAAATAAAAGATAAAAAGAGCACTTGGGAGCCCTGGTGTGGTCGAACCGCACTCTGGGTCTGTTGTGGTTGTGCCTCTCCCCCTATGCCCATGGTATCTCTAGGGCGTAATTATGTACGCGGAGAGTTTGTCTTACAATTGTGCGAGGGCTGGGGTTGAGGCCGCATTGCTACGCGTGCTCGGAACGTGCCAGGTGGTCTTGGTTGATGTTGCTCCGGGCACGTTTGGCCGTGTCCGGTCGTTTAACGGCCGGACTCAAAAATTGCCTTAAAAGGCTGCTCTGTACTTCTGCCGCGAGAGCCGCTGTATGTTCCTCTGTTCGGAGGGAGTGTTCTGTGTTTCCATTGACCATGATGACTCCACGAGGTCCTGGCATCTTGAGCTTAAGGTATGCATAATGCGGCACCGCGTTGAATTTTGCGAATGTGGTTCGTCCGAGCAGAGCGTGATAGCCACTGCGGAATGGGACTATGTCGAAGATTAACTCCTCGCTTCAGAAATTATCCGGGGATCCGAAGACCACTTCCAGTGTAACTGAGCCTGTACAACTGGCCTCGACACCTGGTATGACGCCTTTGAAGGTTGTCTTTGTAGGTTTAATCCTTGAAGGGTCTATGCCCATTTTGCGCACTGTATCCTGATAAAGCAGGTTCAGGCTACTGCCGCCGTCCATCAGGACTCTCGTGAGGTGAAATCCATCGACGATTGGGTCTAAGACCAATGCGGCGAATCCGCCATGGCGGATACTGGTCGGATGGTCTCTTCGATCGAAAGTGATCGGGCAAGAGGACCATGGGTTGAATTTTGGGGCGACTGGCTCCATCGCGTATACGTCCCTTAGTGCACACTTCCGCTCCCTCTTGGGTATATGCGTTGCGTATATCATGTTTACCGTCCGAACTTGATGGGGGAATCCCTTTTGTCCTCTGTTGTTCGGCGGCCGGGTCTCTTCCTCGTCATCGCCGTGTAGCCCCTTGTCACTATTTTCGGCGATTAATTTGCCTGCCTGCTTGAATACCCAACAATCTCTGTTGGTGTGGTTAGCTGGCTTCTCGGGGGTTCCATGTATTTGACAGGAGCGGTCGAGTATTCGGTCCAAATTGGACGGGCCCGGAGTGGTTCTTTTGAATGGCTTCATCCGTTGACCGGGCTTGGAGCCTCGGAATCCGGCGTTGACTGCCGTATCCTCATTGCTGTCGCCGTTAATGCGGCGTTTGTTTTTGTTTCGACGCGACCTGCCATTGCGGTCCTTGGTATCCGGACTGCCAGGGTTTTTGCTGAGGTTGTTGCTGCGAGCTAGCTAGCTATCCTCTCCCGCACAGAAGCGGGTCATTTGTGATGTGAGGGCTGCCATGGATTTCGGCTTTTCCTGTCCTAGGTGCCGGGCCAGCCACTCGTCACGGATGTTATGTTTGAAGGCAGCGAGGGCCTCTGCATCCGGACAGTCGACGATTTGATTCTTCTTTGTTAAGAACCGTGTCCAGAATTGCCTGGCCGATTCGTCTGGCTGCTGGATTATGTGGCTTAGGTCATCTGCGTCCGGTGGTCGCACATACGTGCCCTGGAAATTGTCGAGGAATGCGGCTTCCAGGTCTTCCCAGCATCCAATTGACTCTGCGGGCAGGTTGTTAAGCCAATGCCGAGCTGGTCCTTTAAGCTTGAGCGGGAGATATTTGATGGCGTGAAGATCGTCGCCGCGGGCCATATGTATATGGAGGAGATAATCCTCAATCCAAACCGCGGGGCCTGTTGTGCCATCGTAGTATTCGATATTAATGGGTTTAAACCCTTCAGGGATTTGATGATCCATTACTTCGTCAGTGAAGCATAGTGGGTGCGCGGCGCCTCTGTATTGAGCAATATCGCGACGTAGCTCGAGAGAGCGTTGTCTGCTGTGTTCGGCCCGGCCGGAGTAGTTGTATCCGGCGCGACGGTATTCGTCGTGGGTCTTGGGGCGCCCACGTGATCCATAGATAGATCTGGATTGTCTTGCCTTGTCCTCCAGTATATCCCGCAAGTCCGGCGCGTTCCCCCGTGGCTTCATGCTTTTTGAGCGATGCTGGGGTACGGTTTTGGTGGAGGGCTTGCACGCCTCTCTGTCGCGGCCACGAGGTGGTCGGTCTGCCGTATTGTGCGCTGGTGATGCAGGTTTGTACGCTTCCTCCTCTAGTCGGGGGAGCAACTTGCGTTTTGGGTAACTTTTGGAGGGGCGTTCGAGTTCATACTCTTCGGCCGCGAGGACCTCAGTCCATCTGTTGGCCAGTAGGTCTTGATCAGCTTGAAGCTGTTGCTGCTTTTTCGTTAGGCTGTTTGCCGTGGCCATTAGCCTGCGTCTGAAACGCTCTGGTTCGACGGGATCCTCAGGCACGACGAATTCGTCGTCGTCGAGGCTTGCCTCGTCTCCGGAGGGAGGTAAGTAATTATCATCCTCGACCTCTTCATCTGCCGCCCTCTCGTGAGGGCTTGCTTCTGCCTCCTCCTACGCTAGATCGTGCTGGAGGGGTTGTCTTCGACATTTTCTGGGGTGTTATTATCTCCTGTGCCGGAATCTCCATTCTTGCTGTGGCAGGATTTAGAGCGGCGCCGCTGTCGTCGGCGCTTGGGCTGTTTCTTTAAGGAATCGGCCTCCGTTGCTTCTTCGCCGTCCCCATCTTTTGGGGTGTCCACCATGTATATGTCGTATGACGAGGTGGTCTTCCAGTGTCCTGTGGGCACTGGTTCTTGATAGTCTCCGACATCGTCGTCCATACCGTCGATGTCTTCGGAGTCGTAGTCGAGTACGTCGGTTAGATCGTCGACGGTGGCTACGAAGTGGGTGGTGGGTGGGCTCTGAATTTCTTCGTCGTCCGCGTCCCAACCATCCTGGCCGTAGTTCGGCTAGGGCTCTCCGGATAGTGAGAGATGCTTCAGCGAATTTAAGATATCGCCGAAGGGTGAGTGCTGAAAGATGTCCGCAGCGGTGAATTCCATGATCGGCGCCCAATCGGATCCGACTGGCAGGGGCGTAGGAGGTTCGGAGTCCGGCAGAGAGTCCGGCACCTCGGAGTCATGAGCTTTATGCGGGACAAGGTAAGTGTTCGGCTCCATCGCCATAGAAGTTGCAGCTCCCGAGGCGGTGTCCAGCCATCCTTCCTCGATCTGAGTGATCGGCTTCGGACTATGGGTCGGAGCGGATTCGTGTGCGGCCTCCAAGGTGCTGTTCGGCGGCAGAGTTAGGTCATGCCCATCGTGACAGCACGACACGCTCGGCTGTGGCTCAGATCCATCGAAGATCAAGTCCCCGCGGATATCGGCCGTGAAGTTTAGGCTTCCAAACCTGACCTGACGGCCAGGGGCATAGCTTTCGATCTGCTCCAGATGGCCAAGTGAGTTGGCCCGCAGTGCGAACCGCCGAATACGAAAATCTGTCTGGGGAGAAAAGTCTCACCCAGGACTGCGTCGTTGTCGACTGAAGAGGCCATGAAGCCTATCGGTGATGACACAGAGGAACTCTCAATGAAAGCACCAATGTCGGTGTCAAAACCGGCGGATCTCGGGTAGGGGGTCCCGAACTGTGCGTCTAGGCGGATGGTAACAGGAGACAAGGGACACGATGTTTACCCAGGTTCGGGCCCTCTTGATGGAGGTAAAACCCTACATCCTGCTTGATTGATATTGATATTGTGGATGTTTACAAGAGTGGATCTACCACGAGATCAAGGAGGCTAAACCCTAGAAGCTAGCCTATGGTATGATTGTAATGGTTTTTGTTGTGTCCTACGGACTAGAGCCATCCGGTTTATATAGACACCGGAGAGGGCTAGGGTTACATAGAGTCGGTTACAATGGTAGGAGATCTACGTATCCGTATCGCCAAGCTTGCCTTCCACGCCAAGGAAAGTCCCATCCGGACACGGGACGAAGTCTTCAATCTTGTATCTTCATAGTCTTGGAGTCCGGTCGATGATGATAGTCCGGCCGATGATAGTTCGGCTGATGATGGTAGTTCGGCTATCCGGACACCCCCTAATCCAGGACTCCCTCATTCATCTCCATGACAAGCTCAATTTCATCAAAAACGGAGTTCATATGCATCTTATATGATGTTTTCGATGTTGGAATTTTTGCCGGTTCTTCATTCATAGAGGTTTCACATCTCTATATCATTGGATTTTTTTCTAGTGCTTCTTCTTACTTTAAACAGTCGTTGTTTGGATAGTACTCGTCGTCATTGATCCAACAAGCTTGGGTTCGCTCAATTCGGAGCTCATATGCAGACGTTATGGCAGTCCTGGTTTTCTTGCTCCTTCTATTTTGCTTGGGCGATTTTTCAGCTTGAGCAGTAGTAGAGCGGTAGTACCTCTCAAGCAGTAGTACCTCTCCCCCGAGCGGTAGTATTGCTTAGGTGGTACTTCCACTGACCAGTACCACTACCATTTCCGCTTATTTTTATGCTTATGTTACCCAATCCGCTTGAGTAGAGTACCTCTCTAAGTAGTAGTATTGCTCCCCCGAGCGGTACTACCTCTCCGGTAGAACTACCATTTGTGTTTTTCTATCTCGTTGGGCTATTTTGACCGTGCTAAGCGGTAGTATCGCTCCCCCGAGCGGTAGTACCGCTTGTGCACGACTTGTGGCCATAACAGTTGGATTCGAGGGGGGAGGGCTATTTAAGGGGGCCTTCTTCCCTAATGGTCCCCATCCTTTGAGCTCGTGTTTTGCCCCCATTGTTGACCTTCTTAGAGATTGCTATCTCTCAATCCCTCCATGGATTCTTGCTA
>NC_041385.1:630952958-631003355 GCF_002162155.2 Triticum dicoccoides
AGATCTAGATCCAAATTTTCACTAATCACTTTCTCTTCTATGTGAGGGGAACACCTTGTATCTAGATCTTGGAGTTCTTACTGTTCTCCTTCTTCTTCTTCCTCTCATATTCCACCATAGCTTTCATTGCTTTGGTGGGATTTTGAGAGTGAGGGACTTGGGCACTCCGTGTGCCCTGGCCATTGCATTAGTTGCATCGGTTTGAGTTCTCCACGGTGATATGTGGAAGTGAAAAGTTGAGAAGCTTATTACTCTTGGGTGCTTGGTACCCTAGAGCTTGTTCCTATTGGGTGCTTGGGCGCCCTAGACGGTTGGTGGTGTCACAGAGCTCAATCATTGTGGTGTAAAGCTCCAGGCTTGCGTCGGGGTCTCCAACTAGGCTGTGGAGATTACCCCGAGCAATTTGTACGGGTTCTGGTGACTGCCCAAAGGGTTGCCAAAGTGTACGAATTCGGTGACCGCCCCCAAGGGTTGCCATTTTTACGGGTTCGGTGACCGCCCTCAAGTGTCCCTTAGTGGAATCACAACATTTTGCATTGTGAGAGGGCGTGAGGAGATTACGGTGGCCCTAGTGGCTTCTTAGGGAGAATTGTGCCTCCACACCGCTCCAAATAGAGATTAGCATCCACAAGGCTGTGAACTTACACAATGCATGAGAATGACAATAGTGCTCTCAGATTTGGCGCTTATTTGAGAAGGTGATGATTCAACATATATAAAATAAAAGAGATAGTCCCTTCGCAGAGGGAAGCAGGGATTTGCAGAGGTGACAGAACTCAAAGTTTTAAAAATAGAGATAAATGATTTTTTTTGGGAATGCACCCTTCCTGTTTACTTCACGACCAAAAGTTAGCAATATCTT
Organism: Triticum dicoccoides; assembly: GCF_002162155.2. Classification (NCBI taxonomy): domain Eukaryota; kingdom Viridiplantae; phylum Streptophyta; class Magnoliopsida; order Poales; family Poaceae; genus Triticum; species Triticum dicoccoides. Next base: position 630,953,821 of record NC_041385.1, read on the forward strand.
CCATGCTAAACACATTAGTGGCGGTTCCCAAGCGATAAAAGTAAAGGTTTACTCCCCTTCCACCAACAAATGAACTCCATGGCTAGCCGAATCCATGGGTACCGTCCACACCAACAACAATCCTGGGGAAGTTTTGTTTAATTATTTGCAATTTTTTATATCGGGATTGGGAATCCCTATTACCGCCCCTCTTGTGCAAGGACGAGTGAATAAACACTCATCATGAGAATAACCCACTTAGCATAGAAGATGCTGACTACCCCTTGTCGCTCTATGAACAATCAAGGCACACAAAAACAGATGTTCATTTGAAATTTAGAGGTGGCACATGCAAATTTACTTAGAATGGCAGGGTAATACCGCATATAGGTGTATATGGTGGACTCATCTGGAATAACTTTGGGTTTTAGGATTTTGATGCATAGGCAGTATTTCCGCTTAGTATAGGTGAAGGCTAGCAAATAGGTTGAGAAGCCGCCAGCTAGAGAGCGAAAACGGTCATGAACATGCATTATGCATAATTAACATTGAATACTAGCATGAGTAGGATATGAACACCATGAACATAAATATCATAGAGGCTATGTTGGATTTGATTCAACTATATGCATGAACATGTGTCAAGTCAAGCCACTTGAAACATTCAGAGGAGGATACCATATCATCATACTACATCACAATCATTTCGATGCATGTTGATATACAAGATAAAATCATTATCCACTCCTAGCTACTTAAACATGGCATGAGAAACTATAATCTCTAATTGTCATTGCAAACATGTTTGATCATAATACGCTGAATCATGGATACTAGGTCAAACATATTTACAAAAACAGAACAAGTTGAGTTCATACCAGTTTCTCTGCCACAATCACTTCATCAAATATCGTCATTATTGCCTTTCACTTGCACGACCGAATGATATGAAAATGATAATAGTGCAAGAGTGTCGTGGACTAAGATGGAATCTGCACACATTTTATCCAAAAGGAGAAGGCAAGGTAATTTGGGCTCTTTGTTAGATCAACAATAATTCACATGAGAGCCACTCAACATTTTCATCGTGGTCTTCTCCTCGGTATGACTCAACAAAAGAAAAGAATTTCAAAGAAATAAACACTGAAATATTTTTGGAGTATTTAGTTTTTCTTGAAGAAAGCAAACTAAAGAGAAAGAAAAACAAAAACGAGAAAAACTATTTACACGGGAAAGCTCCCAACAAACAAGAAGAAGAATCGAGAAATCTTTTTGGGTTTTCTTTTTATACTACAACTAATTAAACTAGAAAGAAAAACCATAAATAAGCAAGAAATATTTTTGGGTTCTCTCAAGTTTTTCAAACACATAAGAAGAAAGCAAGAAAATAAATCTAACATGGATAATACAATGAAAAGGTGTGAAGAATGTAATGTCAGTGGGAATACGTACTCCCCCAAGCTTAGGCTTTTGGCCCAACTTGGTAATCACCATCCGCGGCGTGCATAGTAGTCAAAGTGATAGCTCAGAGAGGCTCTTGGTGCAGCCTCCTCAGCCCGCCGAGTAGCAGTGACATTCACATTGTGCATGCAGGCCTCGCTCTCAAGAACATAATACCTTCCTTTGTTGTGATAATCAAAGAGAGCAGGCCCATGCAAAATAGTATGCATATTGGTTTCTTTATTGAACCTCAAGTTATAAGTATAGTCAGTGATTTTGCCCTTAAGGAACTTATGGCACTTCATGGCCTCAAATTCGAAGTACTGAGTGGGTAAGATAGGGTCATAAGGCAGAGGTGTAACACCAACCTCTTTAGCTATATGAGAAGCATAAATCCTACCATAAAAATAACCACTACCAGCGTTGTGTTGCAATCAGCGTGCAACAACCACTCCAACATTATAACATTTAATACCGGTGAGAGCAGTGTATATGAGGCTCAAGTCAGGGGCATATAGTGTGCTACAATCTTGTTTGCCGATGATGCATTTACCATTAAACAATGCAAAGTGTTGGATTGATGGGAAATGAATACTTTTTATTCTACCTTGTGTCACTCCTCTATCCTCACCGTAGCAAAGACTAGTAAAAAATGACTCATATTCAGATCTTGGTGGCTCATCTAGTGAACCCCAATATGGAATTTTGCAGGCATTGCAAAACATCTCTAGAGGCATGGTAAATGGACGGTCATAAAGTTTAAACGAAACTCTAGACTCATGTGGATGAAATTTAAATTCTTTAGTAAATGTTTCTGTGAGGCTGAGATGCTGGATGCACTTATCTTCAATGTAGGGACCGAGCTCGGTGTTGTGAATATATTGCTCAAATTCTTCTTTAATACCTGCACTCAACATGAAACCGTCGCACGACCATAAACATGATTTGATAGCGGCATCCCATATTGAACTTGCACTTGGTTCAACATAAGACTGAAGTATTGAGTCACTACTAGATGATGCCTCCGAGGACCTCCTTGATACATCTCCAACGTATCTATTATTTATGAAGTATTCATGTTGTTTTATTATCATTTTTGGAAGTTTTACAATCATTTTATAGCAACTTTATATCATTTTTGGGACTAATCTATTGACCCAGTGCCTAATGTGAGTTGCTGTTTTTTGCTTGTTTTTTACATCGCATGAAATCAATATCAAACGGAGTCCAAACACCGCAAAGCTTTTGTTGAATTTTTATGGACCAGAAGACATCCCATGGGCCAGAGCAGCACCTGGGGGCTGCCCCGAGGGGGCACAACCCACCAGGGCGTGCCTGGGCCCACGCGCGCCCCGGTGGGTTGTGCCCACCTCGGTGGCCTCCCGCACCCTCTCTTCGCCCTATAAATCATCAAATATTCCAAAAACCCTCGCGGAGAACCTAGATCAGAAGTTCCGCCACCGCAAGACTCTGTAGCCACCGAAAACCAATCAGGAGCCCGTTCCGGCACCCTGCCGGAAGGGGAGATCATCACCGGTGGCCATCTTCATCATCCCGGCGACCACCAAGATGAGGAGGGAGTAGTCCACCCTCAGGGCTAAGGGTTTGTACCAGTAGCTATGTGTTTAATCTCTCTCTCTCTCTCATGATCTTGAGATGTCACGATCTTGATATATCATGGGCTTTGTTAACATAGATGGATCATATGATGATTCTCCCCTCTCTACTCTTGTTGTGATGAATTGAATCTTTACCCTTTGAAGTTTTTGTCTTGTTGGATTAAATGTTCAGATCTGAGAACACATGATGTATGTCTTGCGGTATGAATACTTGAGGTGACAATGGGGTATCATATTGATTCACTTGATGTATGTTATGGCACTCAACTTGTGGATTACCGAGGTGACATTGGGGTAATCTATGCATAGGGGTTGATGCACATTTTTATTATCTTTTCTTCGATAGAAACTTTGGGGTCTCCTTGTAGTTCTTTGTGTGGATTGAATATTATGATCATGAAGTTGTTTGATGCATATCGAAGAATTAACTCACAGATACTTGTGGTGACATTGGAGTATCTAGGTGACATTAGAGTTGGTTGATGTGTGTCATATGGTGTTATTTTAGTACGAACTCTTGGTTAGATTGATCAGAAAGAATAGCTTTGTGTTATTTTAGTACGAACTCTAGGATAGATTGATCGGAAAGAATAGCTTTGAGGTGGTTTCGTACCCTACAAACAATTTCTATCTTTTGTTCTCCGCTAATAGGAACTCGGGAATGATTCTTTATGGACTTTGAGGGATAATCATATGATCCAACTATGTTAGCATTGTTGAGAGATTGCACTAGTGAAAGTATGCACCCTAGGCCTCATTTTCCATCATTGCAGTACCGTTTGTGCTCCGTTTTACTATTTACTACCTTGATTTTTTTTATTGTTCGCACTACAAAAACTCATATCTACTATCCATACTACACTTCTATCACCATCTCTTTGCCAAACTAGTGCACCTATACAATTTGCCATTGTATTGGGTGTGTTGGGGACACAAGAGATTTCTTGTATTTGATTGCAGGGTTGCTCGAGAGAGACTATCTTCATCCTACACCTCCCACAGATTGATAAACCTTAGGTCATCCACTTGAGGGAAAATTGCTACTGTCCTACAAAACTCTGCGCTTGGAGGCCCAACACGAGTCTACAAGAATAAAGTTGCATAGTAGACATCAAGCTCTTTTTTGGCGCTGGTGCCGGGGAGGTGAGGGCTTGAAGGTATATCTTTAGATCTTGCAACAGAATCTTTTAGTTTCTTGTTTTATCACTAGTTTGGTTTATAAAAAGAAAATTATAAAAAATGGAGATTGGGTTACCTTAGGTTGTTCTATATCTTTATATTGTCTATCTTGAGAATACAGATTCCGATAATTGTGCTCAATTGCTAGAAAAAGAATTCAACAAAATTTATAGCATAAAAACGTTGGATGATGGGCATGATTGCAATATTTCTAGTATGAATTCTTTGAATATCCATGATGTTATTGATGATTGCATTGGTCATGATAATGATGTCTCCTATAAGAATGTCAATTTTTGCGGAGTGAATTGGGAGTGCAAAAGCACACCAGAAAGGGAAGATAGATTTTGTAAGAAGCATAAATATTTAGAAACGAAAAATTTGCAAGAGAGGCTAGATGATTGTGCCGAAAGATTTAATTTTTTCGCCATCCTTGTGAACTTTGCAATGAACGTGGTTATTTAAAACTCCAATGCTATTTGTTTCATGATCAAAATCGTGTCCAAAAATTGTGATAACTTGATTACCCTTGAGCATCATAAAGAGCTTAGTCTTCTTTTAGGGTATGAAGAAATGAAACGTATAACTAAGGGCATTCCAAAATTTAATCTCAATAGATTTCTTGATTTTGATCTAGAGGAAATTTATATGTTTTGTGCAACTAATTGCATTGAGAATCCATATATTGCCAACTATCTAAAGACAAGAAAACAAATAGAATATGAAAGGAGTACTAATGAAAGGGAAAATATTTCCCAATACCCTCTAGTGTTTCTTATGATGAAGCAGGTAACGAGGAGGAGCTTCCTATCCAATCAATCTCTTCAACAAGAATCTTGAAAAAATTGATTAAACCCACACGTGAGGTGGTGAAAAAGAAAAAGAAAAGAACAAAAAGTAGAGGTAAAAAGGTAACTCTCCGAAGTAATATTTCTCCTATCACCATTGTGCCTCATGAAATTGAATGAAATATGTTGATGGAGGATGATGATATTGAGTATGATTTTGTGATGCCTACTTCTTGTTGTGATGATTATGATTGGGGAGACAATGACTCTTATGATTTTGAAAATATTTTTGGAACTTGCTTGGAAGAATATGATAATAATGTTTACTATACTATTGGTGCCATTCATGCTATTGATAAGAATAATTATGATGATATGCAAAACCACAAGCTTTGGGATGCTATGTTTGATGGTATGAAATGTTTGAAGATTTACTTGCTGAAAATAATGCTTGTCCTAAGATTGGGGATGCTTTGCATAATGAATATGATCCTTTGATTACTTCTACTTTCGATAAGAAAATTTATTATGATGATAGCATGCCTCCTATTTATGACGATTACAATGATGGACGTGGGTTTGGAAGAGTGTCAACTCTAGGTAGTAGTGATCCCACTATTTTGGAGGGTGTTGAATCTTATTACAATATTGATGAAAGTGGATTTGGAGAGGTCATGACTTTATTTAGTGATACATCCACTATTTTGGAAGAGGTCTCAATTGACTATGACAATAATGTTGCTATCTATGATTATTATTATGATGACAAGTATACCATAAAGAGTAATAAATTTTCTATGCTTTTGGATCATGAAAAGAATGCTTTATGTGATGGTTGTATGGATGAATCTATTCATGATGGTACTGAAAATTATTATGAGAGAGGAACTTATGATGCTCTTGTTATGTTTCAATCTTTATCTTTCATGCGAGCATCATTGAACTCATCATGCCTAGCTAAAAAGCATTAAAGAAAAGCACTTGTTGGGAGACAACCCATCACTTTTACTTACTGTTTTTGTGTGTTCACATGATTATTCTACTGCAGTAATCATGTTTTATTGCTTTTGTTTCAATAAAGTACCAAGTAAAGCCTTTGGGATAGTGTGGATGATAGTTGACTTGATTCTGTCCAAAAATAGAAACTTTATTTTCATCTGAAATTCACTGGAACGTTATTTTCATCTGAAATTTTTACAGGTGATAGATATACAAATTATCTATGTTTTCCTATTTTTTCAGAATTTCTGGAGTAGCATAAGTATGGTTGGAGTACAAATTACTACAGACTATTTTGTTTTTGACAGATTCTTGTTTTCCATGCATAGTTTGCTTGTTTTCTTGTTTCTATGGCTTAATATTGCTCAATATAAATTGTGGAAATGATAGGCTACAGTGGGAATTGTGTTGAAACAATTATGAATCTTGTATTTGACAGTACCGATGTGAAATGGTTTGCTCTTTGTCATACTAACCTATCGCACGAAGTTCCGTTAAGTTTTGTGTGATTGAAGTTTTCAAGTTTTGGGTGAGATGTGGAGCAAGAAGACCCTAATATTGGGGATTCCCAAGTCACCCCAAGATAATATCCAAGGAATATCCAACCAACTAAGCTTGGGGATGCCCCGGAAGGCATCCCCTCTTTCGTCTTCAACATTATCAGTAACCTCACTTGGAGTTATGTTTTCATTCGTGACATGATATGAGTTTTACTTGGAGCGTCATTTTATTTTGTTAGGATTTTCTTGATGTTAGTTATAATAATGTTTTGCATCTTTATTTTCAATAAAAATGTCAAGTATAACCTTTGCCATGCTTATTTTGCAAGTATATGAGTTGCTGTTTCAAAACAGAAAGTTTATCGCTGTTGCAAAAATTCCCGAGAATAGTAAGAATGTGATAAAATATTGAAACTTTTTGCATAGTAAGATATAATAAATTTTCTACAATGTGGTAATTTTTCAGAATTTTTGGAGCTAGGGAAGTATGATGAATCTTGCATTCTTTACAGACTGTACTGTTTTGGCAGATTGCTGTTATGGTTGCATTGTATGCATATGTTTGCTTGTTTAATGATTCTATTTGAGCATAGGAGTATTAAACACGCAGAGGCATTTAGTATGCAATGTTGAATAATAATTTTAGTTATTTCCTACAGTAGAGAATGATAAGGTTATTGCATTGATTTACACTAACTTATCTCACGAGTTCTTGTTGAGTTTTGTGTGCATGAAGTTTTTGAGATTTAGGGAAACCGTGATATAAGAGGAATTAAGAAGACACAAAAGATCAAGCTTGGGGATTCCCAAGGCATCCCAAGCTAATATTCCAAGAAGTCTCAAGCATCTAAGCTTGGGGATTCCCTAGTAGGCATCCCGTCTTTCTTCTTCAACAATTATCGGTTAGTATCGGTTCAGCCTAAGTTTTTGCTTCTTCACATGAGTTGTGCTATGCTTGGAATGCCATTTTATTTTGTTTTGCTTGCTTTTTATACTTAGGTTTGAAAGTTCTTAAATAAGAGAGAATCCACAATGGGCTACCCATTTTCTTAACTACTCGCTTGATCTTCACTTATATCTTTTTGGAGTAGTTTGTCATTTACTCTTGTGCTTCACTTATATCCTATGAGTAAATTGTTGAATGAACTGAATATCATGAAGTTGAAATTACATGTTTATATCGTGCCTAGTAGTGGCTTCACATTGGGTTTAGAAAGTGAAAGCTTTTGAAGCTTGACAATCACAATATTGGTCATACAAGCAATTCCTGAATGATTACTGTAAGGAAGAGAACTTTCACATGCAAATCTTTTGTGATTGTGAGCCCCCATCAAAATATTATATGCCAAAATTTTTGATGTTGGACAAGGAAGACAACATAATGATTTATGTTTGTTCATATTCACATAGAAGTTATATTGTCATAGATCCTTCAACATGTGGTGCTTTCCCCCTATATTTGCTAGCCAAAAATTCTACACCAAGTAGAGATACTACTTGTGCATCCAAAAACCCATAAACCCAAAATCTTGTTTTGAGAGTCCACCATACCTACCTATGGATTGAGTAAGATCCTTCAAGTAAGTTGTCATCAGTGCAATAAGGCAATAAAATTGCTTCAAAAGTGTTAGATCATTTAGTGTAAGAGAAAATTGAGTGTTGTACGAACTTGTGATGGTGAAGAATAAAAGCAATAGACTGCATAATAAAGGTTGCCATCATAAGGGGCAATATAACGTGACGTTCTCTTGCACTAAGGGGTCGAGCATACAAACAAAAAGTGCATGGAAACCTCTGCTTCCCTCTGCGAAGGGACTATCTTTTACTTTTATGTATTTACTTTCATGCAAGAGTCAAGTTCTTCTTTCTATTCCTTTTTATTTTCTATTTTGGCAAGCATCATGTGGTGAGGAAAGATCTAGGCACATATATCCAGTTGAATATGGGTAACATGAGTTATTATTGTTGACATCACCCTTGAGGTGAATACATTGGGAGGAGAAACTATAAGCCCATATCTTTCTATGTGTCTGACTGAAACATTTTGCTCATGTGTGCGCAGTGAGTGTTAGCAATCATAGAAGACTATATGATGGTTGAGTATGTGGAGCTCCTACTTAGACTCTGTTGAATAAGTTGAATTGCAATTGTTTGGTGACTAAGAATATAGGTTGTTCAGTTTCAAGAGAATTCATTGTTTGAACCTTAACATGTGAATTGGTTGCTACTTTAATATGAGAAGTTTTATAAGAAAGAGTTGATTGTTGGTGTCCTGGACTTGGGGTATCTAGTCCTACCTGCCGGCAGCCCACCACGTGGCTCCATCGACGGCCTGGTACGGCCCAGCTTCAACAACAACACAGCAAGACCCTCGTGAGGGGCCAAGCCTCACAAGGCGGACGATGCCAAGACCCCTGAAGGAGTTGGCCTTCTCAGGAGGGCTCCTGAGGGGCGGAGAGATCTATGCAGCTACCTCATGAGGCTCAGCTGACGTGAGCCGTGACGACCAAGGCTAGGCGGGCGCCAGGCGGGCGCAGAGCGTAGGTTTCCTCTTCGGTGCAAGGGAGGCAAGCCACAGGCGCGGAGTCCCGATGAATCAGTGAAAGGTTTCCATTCTGGTGCAATGAGACCAAGACCGCCAGGACGGCAAGACGGAGGTCATCACCGAGCCCACCGCATCGTCACGACCAGAGGCTTTTCATAGGCGAAGACTACTTTTGTCAGGATAGACTGTACTACTTGTCCCCTTTCAAATCCCGCCGTTGTTGAATCCCTTCCCTCTCATATTTGGGAAGAGGACAAAGGCACTATATATAGGACTTAGCCACCACCGCAGGGGGGGGGATCGGATAGATTACTCCCCGAGCAACACACCAGCTCAAGAACACCTCACCCCCTGAGGCTTGTTCGTCCTTGTACTAGTTCATCCATAGCCCCTTGAGGCAATCCACCACACCACACTAGAATAGGGTATTACACCACAACGGTGGCCCGAACTAGTATAAATCTCCATGTCTTTGTGTCTCTATGAGCTTTGCGCGCTAGGCTAGCGAGGATCGTGAGTAGGCAAGCTGGGCAGGTTGAGATCTCCGCATGCACACCAGTGTTTGAACCTCTCACGGGTTGCCAGATTCTGAAATCCGACATTTGGCGCGCCAGGTAGGGGTGCGTCGGATCTCCTCTTCCGTCGTCCAGTCCTCCTCCGCTCCACGGACGCCATGGCCGATGCCCCGAGAGCCCACGTCGAGCATTGGGTCGTTCAGACCTCCTCGGCAGCACCCACCGGCGAAGAAGACCTCCACTCTGCCCTGCTCGCGGCCCACATTCCGCGGGGGGCAACCGGTCGCGGGGGGCGTGCGACGCAGTCTTCTCCTCTAGCGTCGCGCCGCAGCCGCATGGCTGAGCGATCTGTGAACTACGCTGTAGCAATTGCTCCACACTCGTGCAGGGAACAAGCGAACATGCAGGCGGCAATCCTCGTGGCCCCTGAGCTTCTGCGGTGCAGGCTGCTTGAGAGCGGCCGTGATGCCCTACTGGAGCGGGTCGCTGAGCTGCTAGATGCGGCGTCCAGGGGGGTGGCGCCGTTCTGCACTCTCCCCACATCGCAGGCGATGGTGGGGGCGTGCGCTCATCCCCGACATAGCCGCGTGCCCTCTCCGAGGGGCCACGGAGAGCCTCTCGATGCCAACTAGCCTCGTGAAGAAGCCCGCGCCGCCCCAAACATGCCCCCTCGGCAAGGGGCTGCCTCGGACGACACTACCAGGGGCCACGTTGGAGTGCCGGCCCCTGGCCAGCAGGACCAGAGGATGACAGAATGGGGCGGGAGCGTTAGGCAGCCAGGCGGCGCCCCTGGCGCAAGAATCCCGGAAGCCTACATTCCCGTTGTGATGGATCCAAGGCACGCGCTAGGGGAGGGCCCCAGCCGATCCCCCACGCCAGGCTGGGCGCTGGACATACACGAGGCCGAGCTGTCCATCGAACCACCACCAAGCCTTGCCGACGTCCCCAACAGCGATAGCATATGGGTACAGTTAACGTCGCAGGGGCACGCTTACACCGACCATGGATCACAGGTGAACCAAGACGCAGCGACCACCAGGACCCTCAGGACGGCGGACTCCCCTCAGGAGCGTGAAGGACGTTGGGAGCAGCGCGGAGGGAGCCTAGCGGTGGGGCCCTCCTCACTCTGCGCGGAGCAGGATCCAGCCTGGAGGTAGGTTCCCTGTCGGGGAAGGTGCCGGCGAGCCCTTCCCCTCGGCAGGGGGCCTACGGTCGCCGAGGACGCCGTTAGCGTCCCCTTGGCCCCTTGGTCTTGTCCTAGTATCCGGTCTCCCCAACGGTGGTCAGGGGCGGCGCACGACGGGGTCCTCGTCGGGCGACATGAAGCAAGGCTCCGGCCTGTGAAGGTCTTTGCTCGTGACACTCTCACGTAATAATGAGTGGGGCTGTACACGCCCCGGAGTCTCCTGAGTGCCGCCCTGGGCCTCACGGGGGCTCCCACCCACGTCCTAGTGGAAGCACCATGCTCCGCGCTAGCCGTCGACACTGTCCCCAATGACTATGCCCAACCAGTGGAAGCACTTAGCTCTGAGCTGGTGAGAAGACTGAAGACTGAAGACTGTAGACCAGTTAGGCGCCGGACGTGGCCGCCTGCTTTTTGCCTCTCTTTTTATACTCGCTTGCCGACTTTTTGAAGCAGTGTGTTTTCTTCGCGTTTATAAAACGGGGGGAGTTTTCTGTTTCTCGTGTCGCTCTCTTGCCTTCAGTTCTTGCGTTCTTTTCTTAGAGCTTGTGACCGCTACCCTTCCCTCTAGCACCTCGCGAGCGAGGGCTGGGTACGGTGTACACGCTGGCGCTGATCGCTCCCCTCGGGGGCTCGAAGGTGCAACTGCTCCACGCGCCCACCTTGCCACCATCTGGCAGTTGGGTCCTCACGAAGCACTCCACGGCAGGCCAGCAGGCCCCTCAAGAGGCACAGGACCCCGCGAGCCAGCGGCAGGCTCGCCTCAGGAGAAGGGGTGCTGCCATGGCACCAGGTCTCACTCGGGACCCATGAAACCCAAGATAAGTCAAAAACAACTATCTTGTTCATCGGCACGCAACCTTGCTGGGCCCCCCTCCGGGTGTTACTTCAAAAAGCATTTAGCAATCTCATATATCATAAGGGGCACCCCCTTTCCAAAATGCTCTCACAAGGATGCGCTTGAGTTTTCATATAGGTCAAAGTAAAAGAAATACATGCCTAGCTGGACGTGCTTTCTTCGTCACTCCCGTCCACGCTGCCCACGCTAAAGCTGCCACCCTCCTCATCATCTCCACCCGCGTCATCCCCTTCGGCTGCGAGCACGGCCGTGTCGCCCTCAGGAGTCAGCTCCTTCACCAGAGCATCCACATGAGCGTCCACCCACTTGGCAAGCTTGTCTTGGGTGGCCGCAGGCACGGGGGCTAGCACGGTTCTGAAGTCGAAGTGGGAGTCAAGGTTCAGGAGGTTGCTCAAGATGCGCGAGAGCGCGCGCCCAAGGAGGCCCCGGATCCTCTCCTCAATGAGATGGCGAGCTTTTGAGGCCTGGTCCTCCAGGAGGGTCACGATATCAGTGAAGAAGCGGAGATGGCTGGCATAGTCGCTCTCTCGTGGGTGAGGAGCGCTCTCGTCGCAAATGGCACCCAAGGTGTTGTTGGCTCTGACGCGCAAACCCTGGAGCATGGGTCTATGCTCGCGCTCCAGTGTCAGATGGCGGCACTTCTCACTCAAAGCCTTCTCTAGGAGGGAGGCGATGTCCTCGGCCTGCTTCCGGAAAGAGGATACCTCGGCGTGAGGAGAATCCAGGGCAGATTCAGAAGAAGCCAGGGCCTCCCGGGAAGCGCCCTCGCGCCGCTTCACCGCCTACAGCTCGGTCTTCAGGACGGAGGTCCGACCCTCAAACTCAGCCTTGAGCAGCTCTAGGTCCAGGCCGTGCCCCTCAGCTAGCTCAGCATGTGCTTTCGCCACCTTCTCCTCGACCTCCACCTGGACCTGAGCTTCTCGGGTGGCGACAACATCCTCAGCCGCGTCGGCCTGTCGCTGCCTCACCTCCAGCCTCTTCAGTGCCAAGCTATGATCCACGGCCTCCAGCATCAAGTCCTCATGGCGCCTCATGAGCTCCGCCTCGGCAAGGGTCACCTCACACGGTGAGGAGGCCAGCAGGGCACGACGCTCCTCGATTTCATGTAGCAGGGCGGCACTCGAAGATAGAAGATCTCGCTCCCGCTCCTCGGCCGCCTCGCGACGGCGGTTGGCTGCCTCGGCCTCTTCCATGGCACGGGCGCAGGCCTCCCGAGAAGCCGCGAGCGAGACCTTCGCGCGCGCTTCGGCTTCATCTCGCTGAAGCTTTCCAAGGTTGATGGCCACCTTCAGCCGCTACCATTCACCCTCCAAGCGGCGGTTCACTGCTTCAAGCCTGGTGTCGACATTGGCGAGCTCCCTGCCAAGATGTACCATCGCACGCATCGCTTCACCAAAGAACCCGAAGCGCACCGCGCTGCACCCACGAGCAAGCGCGAGCTCGTCGCCAAGATCTTCACCGGCTCTAGAGGTCGCTTGGGAGGCGTTGGGGGCTCCGCTAGTCACCGGCCAGAGGCTGGCTGGTGGGGCCCCACAGCTTGAAGACGAAGGCTGCCCGGAGGATGCCCCCTACCAGCAAGGAGAAGAGGGATGATCACCTGCATGCCCTTCACCTTGTGGACAGAATCGCAGGGGGAGAGAACATGGGGCCCGGTTCCGGTGCACCCTCGCGGTGTCGAGATGGAGGGAGCCGGACTCATACCCTGCGTAGGCTCAGGGCGCTGGGGGCTGCACGCCCGCGCCGTGCTGGAGCTCTTGGGGTCTCCGCCTCCCGAGGCTTGTTCTTCATGAAGATCCTGCAAAACCCCAGCCATGAGAAAACGCAGTGCACTCGGAGATCAGGAGTGAAGGTACTTGTCGGCAGCCACATATCTCCTCGGCTTCAGTGGCTGACGGGTGCCATCATCGCGGCACGGGGACCTCTTCCTCTTCAGGAGCGCCTCAAGGCACAGGCGGTACCAACCTGGCCCCGACGGGTGATCCTCAAGAGGGGGAGCGTCCGGTGTGATATCTACAGCAACGGTCCCAAGGGCAGGGGCGCCCGGCGTGGCCTCCTGGCTTACGACTCCGGAGCCATTGGTGGGCTCCTTGTCGCCAGCAGCAGCTCTGGAGCCACCGACCCGGGCGTCAGAGGCCCCTGCCTCCGGAGCCTGGTGGTGCGTAGGCTCTGCAGCAGCCCCTGCCGGAACCCCAGAAGCTTGAAGCTCCTGAGCCTCTAGCGAGGCTAGGCCTCCGCAGGAGGTCCCGACAGCTGACGGAGGCGCGCGTCCCCCTACCTCTACACTTGGGGCGCGCACAGCAGGGTAGATCAGGAGAGGAGCCACAAAGACTGGATTCTCACAGGGTCCCTCAATGCCCTCGGGAAGCAACCCCCATTCATCAAACATGGACATCTGCCCCGCGAAGGCCTCCTTGTTTGAGCACAGATAAAGAAGGCAGCCATTCCCTGGGAGTTCAGCAGGCTCGGGCTCGCCAGTTAGGAGCTTAAGCACAACGCTCAAGGCATCGGCAGCAAGCAACGGCTTCTGCAGCCTCATCGGGTTGAAGTCCCACATCGGGCGAGAATGGCGCTGGAGGGGAGCGAGGCACTGCTTCATGAATTCCTTCACCACCATTGACGCTGTCACCCCCAGTTCCTGGAGCCTCGCCAACCTCTTCCAGACAAAAGCAAGATGCCGGTCCGTGAGATTCACATGGCACCAGCCAGAGCTTGGCGAAGCCGGCGACCCACGAATCGTGAGCAGGGAGCTGAACATGCGAGCGTCCATCAAAATCCATTGCTTCCGATATCCCTTCGCTATGGGTGAGAGCTCGAATTCGATCCCTGAGCCAGCAGTCGCGGCCACGGCTTCGAAGGTCACGCACCCGGAGCGCTGGCGAGTGTCCACCAGCCAGAGCACGAAGAAATGCCAAAACAAGGCCACAGAGGGAGTGATGCCCACCATGGCCTCACGGAGGAAGGTGAAGACATCAAGGAGGATGATGGAGCGGGGATCCAGATGCAGCAGATGGATCTGGTAATGCAACATCACAAGATTGAAGAAGGAGGAGAAGGGAGGAATCAACCCAGCAAGAAGAGCATGGAGATGGATGGGAATCTCGGTGGCGCTCATATCTCTGGTCCGCCAAGATGCCGGACGGGCAGCCGTCACCCCCCTCATTGGAGCTGGCGGCGAGCGCATGGCGAACCTTGTCCAGCCCTTGCTTATTGATCACCGTCAACTGCTCGAGGGCCGGCTCCAAGGCCGGCGGAGGACCCGCCGGAGCACACGGCTTCACCTTCTTCCTCCTTGGCTTGGGAGCCATAGCGAATACCAAGAGACAGCAAGGCGCCTGCACCAGATCTATCGCGGTGGCATGATTGGGGAGGAAGAAGCAAGAGCTGGGCACGACACACCACGAAGGGCAAGTTGCACTAACAATGGGCGGCTACTGGGTCTACCGGATATCAAGGTGACATAGGGGAGTGGAGACGCCCACGTCCCATCAACCGCCACGTGTCTCTAGGGCCGCAGGCTGTTAGGGCCCGCGACACTCCGTCCTTGCCCTTTGGCTTTGCCTAGAAGCCAAGTTCGAGCGCGCCTTGGGCCCGGGGGCTACTGTCAGCGTCCTTGACTTGGGGGTATCTAGTCCTGCCTGCCTACAGCCCACCACGTGGCTCCATCGATGGCCTGGTACGGCCCAACATCAACAACAACACAGCAAGACCCTCGCGAGGCGGACGACGCCAAGACCGCTGAAGGAGTTGGCCTTCTCAGGAGGGCTCCTGAGGGGCGGAGAGATCTATGCAGCTACCTCATGAGGCTCAGCTGACGCGAGCCGTGACGACCAAGGCCAGGCGGACGCCAGGCGGGCGTAGAGCGTAGGTTTCCTCTTCGGTGCAAGGGAGGCAAGCCACAGGCGCAGAGTCCTGATACATCTCCGTCGTATCTATAATTTTTGATTGTTCCATGCCAATATTATTCAACTTTCATATAGTTTTGGCAACTTTTTATATTATTTTTGGGACTAACATATTGATACAGTGCCCAGTGCGAGTTCCTATCTGTTGCATGTTTTATGTTTCGCAGAAACCCTATATCAAACGGAGTCCAAACGGAATAAAAACGGACGGAGAATTATTTTGGAATATTTGTGATTTTTGGGAAGTAAAATCAACGCGAGACGATGCCCGAGGTGGCCAGGAGATAGGGGCCCACGCCCACTCCATGTGGGCGCGCCTCCCACCCTCCTGGGCCACTGGTAAGGAGGTTGATGCCCTTCTTTGGCCGCAAGAAAGCTATTTTTTGGAAAACGATCAGGGCGAAGGTTTCAATCCAATCGGAGTTACGGATCTCCGGATATAAAAGAAACGGTGCCAGGGCAGAATTCCAGAACGCAGAAACAGAGAGATAGATCTAATCTCGGAGGGGCTCAAGCCCCTCCAAAGCCATGGGAGCCAAGGACCAGATGGGAAACCCTTCTCCCATCTAGGGAGAAGGTCAAGGAAGAAGAAGAAGAAGAAGGGGGGCTCTCTTCCCCTTTCTTCCGGTGGCGCCGGAACACCGCCGGGGGCCATCATCATCACCGCGATCGTTGTCACAACCCTAGAATTGCTTGAAGTTAGTTGCATCCGTGAGCATCCATGCATCATGTTTAAATTCAATAGAATCTGAAATGGGGATGTTCAAACCCTAGATAAAAAGGAATTCAAATAGGTTCAACTAAAATCTTTTTCAATGATTTCAAAATGCCCTTTAAAAATGTTCACCATTTCTGGATCAAGGTGGAAGCATCTACCAAAAAGGTTCACATTTTTGCAGGACATATTTGGACTTTGGATTAATTCAAACATATTTGAATTGGAGCTATTTAAATGCTATATATATTTTAGATGCTCCAAAAATGTTGGAAATTGTTAAGGGTCACTGAAATAATTCAGAGAGCACCCATAATTATTTCCAGGATTTTATGAAATGCTTTAGTATTATAACTAAATCAAACAGAAAATAAAATAGCAAAACAAAAACAAAAGAGAGAGAAAGGAAACCTACCTGGGCTTACCTCCTGTGCAGCCACCTGGCGGCCCAAGTGGCCGGCCCAACCCACCTAGCCCTCTCCCCTGTCGTCTTCCTCCCCGAGCCAGTAGGCAGAGCGCGTGCTCGCCGTACGCGCACACACGCCCGTGCCACCTCCTACCTGGCTGCCTGCGTCCCCGACACCCTGGACGCCTCCAACGTTGCCACGCTAGCCCCCCGGACCCCTCTCACTCTTCCCCGTCCTCACCCTCTCCCCTGGATCTCTCTCTCACTCACCCGGACGGGTTCGTCGCCACCGATCGTCACCACCACGGCCACTGGCCAGCACTAGACCCATGGACCAGCCCCCGAGCTCCGCCGTGCCACCCTCGTCCTCTCCGTTAGCTCATGTGGACAGAAGAGCCCCAACGCACCGTCCCCGACCTCTTCTTCATCGTCGGCCGCCGCGGATCTCCATCGTCGACTCACCGTCGTCCGAGCTTCCCCGAGCACGCTGGCCATCCCTACGGCACCGCAGTGATCCCCCGAGCATTTCCCCCTCTCCCCGCGGTAAACCCCTTCCTCTAGCCGCCTCCTCCACCGGAGCCGAGACGCTCCGCCGCACGAGCTCGTCACCGGCGTGGCCCCGGTGACCAAACGGCCCCGTATGTGTGTTCGTTGTGCTTGTCACATCATGTAGAGGCTCTTGAGCACACTAGTTCGTGCATTTGCATGCTGCAGCCGTGTTCCCGTGCACCCCCGAGCTCCGTCCGCCGCCGTGCTGCTCGCCGGCGTCATCTCCGGCCACCCCTGCACACACTGCTTGCTTCATTAGATGCGCGCGAGCTCCAACTAGCCATAGAGACCAACCGCGGCTCAAACCGCGGCCGATAGGCGAACCCCAAGCGACCCCAGTGTGTCCCCACCGCGTTTTTGGTCGTCGCCGGCGACACTCCGGCGAGATGATGTGGCACCGTCATTAGTGGCTAATGACGCCACTGACTAACCCCATAGCTCACTAACAGATGGGCCCCACTTCTTAATTAACCCTGCTTAGCTCCTGTTTAGACCAAACTAACCCCACGGGCCCCACAGGTCAGTTTGACCTGGCCACGTCACCCGTTGACCGGCCCCACACGTCAGTGCTGACTTGCTGACGTGGCTGTTGACCTGACCCCACCTGTCAGCGACACTAGCCAACACTGGGTCACTGACTAGTGGACCCCACATGTCAGTTTGACCTGGACCGTGCTCCATTGACTCGCTTATGTCATGCTGGCGTAGTGCTGACGCAGTAATGCATTTTCTGGAATTAGTTTAATTCTAAATAATTAGAAAATCCAGAAAATTGCCTAAACTTCTAAAATTCATAAAAATTCAACCATAACTCCAAATAAGATAAATTATATATGAAAAATGATCAAAAAAATCCAATCTATCCATCCGCATTGGTTTCATGCATGTTTAAACAACTTAACCCTGCTGTTTAGTGCAAAACAAGATAATGCACTTTATAAATATATAGGTTGAGTCTGAACTTGAACCTTGGGTTCAAAATAGCTCAAACCCATCTGGTTGTAGTTGAATTAGGCCAACACACTCATATTGCCATGTCATGACAATGCATCATATTGTGTGCTGCCGGAACTTGTCCCCTCTTGATAGACGTGGTTTCAACAATGTGATCAATGACACCGATGAAGAACTATACTATCTTCAGAAGTGCCAGGCAAGCAAAACCCCCTTGTTCATTCTGATACAATCCTACTCTCTCGCTCCTGCTCTCTTTTACTGCATTAGGACAACAACGATTCATCTGTTACTTGCTGTGGTAGCTGAACCCCTTTATCCTCTGCATGACCTGTCATCGCCATAGTAAATAGATGAAACCCACTAGCATGAGTAGGAGTTGTTTGAGCCCTGTTGTGCCTACTTATTCATGCTTGTTTATCATGCCTGCTACCGCTTAGAGTTGAGTCAGGTGTAATTCACAGGGATGAATCAGAGGTGTGTGAACATGTCCTACTATGTGTGAGCTAAGTGTGTGAACACGATTTGGTAAAGGTAGCGGTGAGAGGCCATGTAGGAGTACATGGTGGGTTGTCTCATTGAAGCCGTCCTCAGGAACTGAGTTTTGTGTTTGTGATCCATGAAACAACTACTACCATGCATTGGGCCCTGAAATATGACCCCGCTCGACTTCTTAATCACCCTTTCCTCTGTCCAAGAGTTGCAAGTAGTTTCTGGTGTTTGTAGTATGCTGGAGGCCATGCGCAGCGCTGACCGGAGGGGTGGGCTGTGATGCGGTAGGCACGTGGTCGGGTATGTCGGGCTCCCGTTTGGTGTCGCGGAACCCTGTACACATCGTTCTGGGCCGTATGTGGAAACCTCGACCGGACTCCCAGCGGATGGAACCTGAATAGGCGATAAACCTGGACTAGAGACTGAGTGTTTAGGTAGGTTGTGGTCTACACCCACGTCGGCTTTTGCTTGAAGTCTTCCGAGCACATGTCGTGTGTAGACGCTAAGTGGTGGAAACATGTATGAAGAAGTACACCCCTGCAGGGTTAACATCATCTATTTGAATAGCCGTGTCCGTGCTAAAGGACTTATGGGTTGCCTGTACAGTTCATAGACAAGTAAAAGTGGATACTCTAAAATACGCAAGATAAGTGTGAGTGCTATGGATGACGCTCTCGTAGGGAGACGGGAGCGGATCCATAGTGGTGTATTGTTATGGTGAATATGTTGACTCGTGTGCGCCACCTCAAAGAGTTAATTGCAGTCGTAGTTCAGGATAGCCACCGAGTCAAAGCTGGCTTGCTGCAGTTAAACCCCACCATCCCCTTTGTTGATAATGATGCATATGTAGATAGTTCTGATGTAAGTCTTGCTGGGTACATTTGTACTCACATTTGCCTATTTTATGTTTTTGCAGAGAGACTTCACTCTCACTAGTAGTTCCGCGTGGACTTCGACGTTTAGCTTGTTACCTCAGCTACGATCTTGTGCCCCCGACAGGATCTTGTAGATAGTCAGGCTTCTCGGCCTTTTCCATTTGCAGATGTCTGTACTCAGACATGTTAAGCTTCCGTTTGTGTTTGACTTGTATGCTCTAAATGTTGGGTCATGAGACCCATGTTTGTAATATCTCGCTCCTTGGAGCCCATTGAATAAAATACTTGAGTTATAGAGTCATGTTGTGATGCCATGTTGTATTTGCACATATCGAGCATATTGTGTGTATGCTATTGAAATGCTTGGTATGTGTGGGATCTGACTATCTAGTTGTTTATCCTTGGTAGCCTCTCTTACCGGGAAATGTCTCCTACTGCTTCCACTGAGCCTGGGTAGCTTGCTAGTGCTCCGGAACACTTAGGTTGGCCGGCATGTGTCCTTCTTTGTTCCTGTGTCTGTCCCTTCAGGGAAATGTCACGCGGTGTCTACCGGAGTCCTGTTAGCCTGCTACAGCCTGGTTTACCGGAGTCCTGCTAGCCCAGTTGCTACAGCCCGGATTCACTCGCTGATGACCGACACGTTCGTTGCTGGGTCATGTATGCCTGTCCCTGTAAGTTAGTGCCACTTTGGGTTCACGACCAGCCATGTCAGCCCGGGCTCTTTGTCATATGGATGCTAGCGACACTATCATATACGTGTGCCAAAAGGTGCAAACGGTCCCGGGCCTGGTAAGGCGACACCCGTGGGAATACCGAGCGTGAGGCCGCAAAGTGATATGAGGTGTTACATGCTAGATCGGTGTGGTATTGAGTCGGGGTCCTGACAGCTTTGGTATCAGAGCCTGACTGCCTGTAGGATTACCAAGCCAAACTGGTTGAAGTTGAGTCTAGAAATTCTTTAGTTATATAAGGGAATTGATTGTGGTTGGGAACGTAAGGCTCTTTTACTCCTTATCCCTTATGCCCTTCTGATTCGAGTCATCTTATCTTTCCTACGGGGTTAAGGAACTAGGCTTTCTCTTCTTTCTATCAGGATCACGTGTTACTAATCAGTAGACTCATAAGATTGGTGAATTCAAGCCTCAGTTTAGTTCCTACTGCTTCCGTATGTTAACTGTTGATCTCGAAACCTTGATATTGTGCTTCTAAGTGGCCATGCCACCATTTTTGTAGTGTGTCTCCAATCTTTTGAGCATTTACTGCCGTTATGCTGTCCAAGTCATCCCAGGTTTCTAAATAATCTGATGCAATTGCAAAATCCTTTCCCTCTGTTTTCGATGACCTTTCTGGCCAGGTTAACCACACTAAACGGTGAGTTGAGGTACTGTATTACCTTGATGTATACGTTGGAGTTATTATTATGGCCCTAGATGTCTAGAGTATCACCTAGTAATCTAGCCATGTTCTGTGTTCCAGTGTGATGATTCTGGCCATCATTCTCGAAAGCATCCCGTGATGCCACTTAGTTAGTAGGCATTCTATTTCTGGGTCCTTGAGCCCGAGATTCACCCTACTTACTTCATGTTGATAGTGTTTGCTAGTTCCTTTAGGATATTAGGAACCTTTGCAAAAGTCCTTGAGGTTCGTGGTATTACCTTCTTCCAAGTACCATGAGCTGTTTATGGCAGAAGTTCCTCGCTGAACCGAAACATCACAAGCAGAGTGCTCTTGGCGAGTTCTCGATTTTGTGTTGTTATTCTGCCACTTCTACCTTTCTGCATGGGTTATCCAGAAGAAACCTGTTGAACTTGGTTCGACATACTAATCTATGCATCCACAACTCAGAAAGTTACATGTTCCTTGAGTTGTCCCTTTTTAGTTGTATTCCGACCACGTCTATCAATTGATAGTCAGGAGTAGTCGTGCACTCGTGTTATCGATGCCCATTACTCCTGTGGTCCGTCAAGCCATTCTATTCTGGAATGACTAGGAGAAACAAACTCCAGTACCTCATCCATATCCAGGATTGGGTCAAAGCAGTTGTATTCCGCAAATCAAAATGCAATCAAGATTTTGATTCCTTCTACCCGGAAGTATTACCCTCTTTACGTCAGGATCGTCATGAGAATTGCACTATCTCTTATGAAATCTTGACGCAGTAATACTTCTTGCCATCATTGTTCATTCCTTGGTTTCTGTGTTATTGTAACCGGAATGCCGACAAGTGAATCGTTGTGTGTGAAATCAATACTCCTAGCAACTCCGTTGCTTGGTAGTTAAGTGGACAATAACCTCATTCTTAGCGAGTTGATTTTGAATCATCACCCTAAGGTTGATCATGCCCCCTAGTCCTTATTTTTGGTGCACCTTTCGATCAATGAGTTAGGGCTATGCCAATCCTTGGTTATTTGATCATATCATCTTGCCTAAGAAGCAAGATTGTTCTCGAGCTTAGTAACATACCGGTGGTTCGTGATTTTTCGAAAATCTTCTCAGAAGCATTACCAGGTTGTCACCTGACCGCTATGTTGAGTTCGTGATCAAGTTGATTTCTTGTAACCACCCCTTCTCCAAGAATCTGTGTTGGGTACCCCTAAGCTAGTTGGTCAAGCTAAACAACAAGTTGGAGAGTTGGAAGATAAAAGCTTTACCTAACTTAGTTCATTTCAAGGGGATATCTCCGTGTGTGTGTGTTGAAAAAGATGACATCTACATCGATTGGTCCTCGTGATCAATTGTTGGGTCTATTGTCTTGTCCAAACTTTGATTTGACTATGGGCTATCGTGAAATCAAATCAGAACCAACAATATTCGTAATGTTGTCTTACTCATGGTTGATTCCTCGAGCATACACCATTATATTCTTTGGGTCTGACCAATGCTATCACCGTGTTCACTTAATTATGGAATTCCCTTTATATGGAAACCTAAATGAATTGTTGTTGAGCCCATCGACAACATCCTTATCTCCTCCATGATTTTGTTGAACATTAAGCTAGTGTTGGAAACTTTTGAAAGCGTCTCTTCATGCTAGCTCATGAAGCATATGTTCGGATGTAAGAAGTGACTTTTCTCTAGTTCAGGTGCATCTGATGCAAGTTGCCGCCATGACCTCGAGAAGTCAATGTTGTTTCCTCTGGAATCATCCCAAGCCAGTCATGCACGTGCGAAGTATACCATGGCTTGAGAGATTAGCTACCTCCAATCCATCGGTATTTCCTAGCACACCAAGCCACTGATTGATTTGTTCAAGGATAATAAGTTCTACGTGCTAGTCCTGAAGGTACCCGACGGATTTGTACAAGATTCCATTATCCTCAATGATGGTTCCCAACCAGAACTCGGTAGTGTTTCATTGTAAGACTACCATGTGTTCATGCTTGTCTAGGACAACGTGTTCACATGTTTGTAGCAGAACCAGCTCATATGAGCTTGCTATTGTAGTTGATTCCCCGAGAATCTCGCAACGTCATCTCGTCGATTTGTGTTGCAAACTTTCATTGTTTTTCCTAGACTCGATGAATCTGGATTAATCTGACACCAACCAGATCTGAGTCTCAGGCAGATATGATGGTTGGAACGTTTCCCAAGAAATATAATATTGGTCTCTGTGTAACCCGGTAAAGTGGATGTCGTGGCCAACACACCCAGCCAGAAGACCTATTATTATAGCATCTTGATTGAGGAAGTTGGCCACCTCCCCATAAGGATTTCGTAGGATTTTCTCCCTAGTTGTTCCTTATGGATTTTTGTTTTTCCGAAGTCCGATCTTTTACTTGATGTTCTAGATATCAAACCATATCTATGAATGGGATATGCTAGTGCATCAAGGAGAACATTAGAAGTGGAGTGCTAAATGTCTCTCGATCGATCATCCAGATTTTGTTTCCTTGGCCTCGCTAAGGTGAAGTCTGAGAAGGTGTTATCTTCCTTTGCATCTGCATCATCCATCGCTATCCATCATGGTAGTATGTTGTGTTGCCAGGATCCTTGTCACGGATATTGGTAAAACCTTGATGAATATGGAAATGCTCAAGTTCTTGAGAGCATGCACAAGCACTAGATGTTATCACCGACACTAACTGGGATTGCTCCCAGTTTTCTTCGGTTATGCTATAACCAATCCAACAGTGGAATCACTCTCATCTGTTGAGTTTCTCCCTAGTTACTAGAATCATTCCCAGCATTTGTATCTTGTTCCTAGCCTGCACCGCCATTGTGCCATCCTACCATGGGTTCCATCCATATTTGATGATAAGCAAAATCATCCACTATGTTGTCTTCGACAAGGTGGTCCACATCATCCATACTAGTCTGAGTATGCCATTCTACCAAACTTCTCCAAACGATCACTCGAGATTTGCCTTAGGCTGGTATAGAGAGTCTCAGCGATCTCTATATCAAAGGTAATTGTCGGAGTAAATGACCACGGGTAGCCTAACCGGCCCCCTTTGGCCCTTAGAAAAAACAACGGGCCGACCGAGCCTTGAAACACCCAAGCGCGGGGCCGCCTTCCTCCGGCAGGCTGTCTCACAGGCCAGCTACCGGAAGGCGGACCGACCCTAAACTCTCTTGGAGGACGCCATGATAGGGACGACTCCAAGAAGACGGCCACGGAAAGACCGACTCCAAGAATCCGGCCCAAGAGAACCGACTCCAAGAGGCCGGCCCCAGGCAGGCGGCCAGGGGCCGTGCCATAAAAGTCTGCACCCCCCATAACGATGATGGGACGGGGCGTGGCAACAGTGGACCCTGCCACCCCCGAATCCCGGAGCACGCATGGCTACAGTACGCCATACGGGGCAGCCATCACCCGTCTGGCGTGGCACTGTTGCCATGCCGATCATGACGCCCTCCACGACAGGTTGTCAGTATGGCCCGTAGGCAGCGGGCCCCTTCGGTCAGAGAGACGCTTGAAGGCGGCCTGGCCTCCCCCAGCCAGCCTGAGGCATGGCCGGCTTCCTATAGCTGGCTTGCTCCCTTCCTCGGGGCGTGCGCACCATTAAGGAGACAAGACGAGGTAAGGCTACAGTGAGAGTCCGCAAGGCGGTGGCACTATAGCCATGCTTACCTCGACGAAGCCCTCGTCATCAGAGGCGAGGCAACAGTAACCCGCCCCGGACAAGACCCCCAAGCGGTGGGGCCGTCCTGTCGACCAATGAGCCGACAGCCGGCGGGACCCACCAGTCGGTGGGCCCCAGCAGCCGGCGGAGAAGCCGACGGTCATAGACACTGACGGCTAGGGCCCACGCCCAGCCAGATTACCATTGTACCCGCGGGGGGTAGGCCTATATAAGCCCCCCGGTACACCCATGCAAAGGGTTGATCTGATATAGTTTTAGACACCACTACAGGGAGAGGAGAGAGCTAGCCTTGCCCTTCTTCCTCCTTCCACCGAACAGCTCAAGGAGCCTCTTGTAGCTTCTTGTTCCTCTAGTGATCATGCGGAGACCCCGCAGTGCAGGAGTAGGGGTATTATCTCCACGGAGAGCCCCCAACCTGGGTAAGATCCGCCAGCGTGCATGTCTTCGCCTCATCCCGTTTCCAGGCACCGGCGATGTCTTACTGGCTCCCACACAGATAAGCTATCCGTTGACATATCTCACACCTACCACACGACATTTGGCGCCCACCATGGGGCCAGGTGCACCGTCGTCCGGAGATCTACTCTGGACAGGAACCCTTTTCCTCCCCAGCGAGCGTAGCTAGCCCGACATGCCCGATGGCACTTGCCCCGACGCGCTGCAAAGCGTCGATGACGCTTGCCCAGTGAGCTGCCTCGCCGATCTTCTTGGCAAGGCTCGCATCTCCGACGAGCCCGCATCCGACGCGGGCACAGGCTGCCCCGAGAGCCGCCTCGTCAGCCTCCTCGACCAACTCCACGTCTCCAGCGAGCCTACCGCGGACTTGGAGTCGGTTGGCTCCACCGACCCGATGCTTGTCGTCTCCGACAGGGCGTCACTCGACGCCTTCCCCGCCAACGTGATCATCTTCGACGACCCTCTCCCTCGGGCCGACAGTGGCGGCAGCACCATCACCGAGGTGCTAGTCATCAGCCATGATGTCACCTCCAACGGAATCGCCCGTGATGCCCTGCAGGCAACGCTGCATTATCTATCCGCCCCCATCCCGGCGGATGCTGACACCGAGACGCTGGAGGCACGCCGCCTTGCTCTCCTTGCGGAGGGCCAGAGGATAGCCTCCATGAGACGCCTCACTGAAGCCCACCAGCGTGAAGTCAACCGCGCCGCCTTCGGTACGCCACCTCCAGAAGGGCCAAGCCGAGTCGGTGTCGTCAAGAAATGTGGCGCGGCCATCGCCAGCATGCTGGGAGCGGACCGCCCAGTCTACGCCACGCCCCTCAAGAATCTACGCACCACCCAGTCGATCGTAGACGAGCTAAATGAACTGGGGGCCGACGAGCTCCCCTACATGACCAGATGCATACAGCAGCTAATCGACGCGGCCGCAGAGTGGCACGAAGCCGGCGTCCGTGCTGGGAGTCCCCCTCGCCGAGAGCACGGCACGACGTCGCGTACGCCGACTGCGGGCGGCGCCCGTGCGAGACAAGAGAAGGAGCCGGCTGCTAGTCGCAGCCGAACTCGAATCACCATCGAGCGCGACGCAGAAGGTCGCCCTCGAGGTGTGGAATGACGAGGCGACCCGCCTCCTCCTCTGCCTCATGGGGAGAGATATCCCACCCCGTCGCCTGTCGCGCATCCGACTCTCAACGGCCGACTTGGTCGCTGTGAAGGAGTCGGCGAGAATGATGCCCGCCATCGGATCGACCGCCTTGCACGATCCTTGGCCCTGGAAGAAGAAGATGATGTCGGCCCGCCTTGTTTCGGCCCCCGTATCCGCGACGAGCCCTTCCCCAAAGGGTTCTCGCTCCCAGGAGACACGCCCAAGTACAACGGCTCCATGAAGCCGGAAGACTGGTTGATCGACTACTCCACCGCAGTCCGCATAGAAAATGGCAACAGGCGCGTTGCCATGAAATATGCCCCCCTGATGCTCCAAGGCACGGCGCGCACCTGGCTCAATAGCCTCAAGCCTTACAGCATCAACAGCTGGCTGGACTTCACGGAAGCCTTCATACGCAACTTCACCAGCACCTACAAACGGGGCCCCAAGCCCCGATAGCTCTCCTTGTGCTTACAAGGGCCCAATGAGTCGACCCGCGACTACCTCACGCGTTGGGCCGAGCTCCGCAACTCATGCGAGGGGGTGCATGAGGTTCAAGCCATAGAGTACTTCACCGCCGGGTGCAGAGAGGCACCCTCCTCAAGCACCGCTCCTCTGCGATGAACCGGCTACCCTCGACGAGCTGTTGACCATAGCGGACAAATACGCCACGACCAACTCCTCCATGAAGACTGAGCTCCAGGTAGACGCTTCTGGAAAAGTGCCGGCGCCGGCTCCCAAGACGCCGGCTAGAGAATCAAGCCGACGCCCGTACCAGAACGACCACAAGCACAAGGCCCCTATGCCGTCTTCCACTAGCCGGCAGGTGGCCACAGTCGAAGTCGAGCAACCTGAGGGGCGGCCGGCACCCAAGAAGCAAAAGGGCGGCAGGCCGGCTTGGCAGCCGGCTTTCTCCTACGAGCAAACCCTCGATGCCTCCTGCAAGTTCCACAACGGCGCGAAGCTGTCCAACCACACAACTAGGAAGTGCCATTGGCTCACACGAATCTCCAAGGGCGAGGGGCTGTTGCCGCCTCCGCCTGCAAGCCAGCCGCCTCCTGCCCCACAGCAGCCGGCCGCTCGGCCGGTAGTTGGAGCTATCCAAGACGAGTTTCCCGATGAACATGCCGCCTACATCGTCTTTACAAGCCAGACAGAAGACCGGCACAGCAGACGCCGACAACAGCAAGAAGTCAACGCGGTCGCCTCCAACAACCCCGAGTTTATGCACTGGTCAGAGAAGCCCATCAGTTGGAGCCAGGCCGATCACCCAGAGGTGGTGCCGTCTCCTGGCTCCTATGCATTGGTTTTGGATGCCACCCTCATGACAGAAAGGCGAGCTGCCCGTTTCTCCCGCGTGCTGATAGATGGCGGGAGCAGCATCAACATACTGTACCGAGACACCATGGAAAAGCTCAACATCAAGCCGAAGCAGCTCATGCCCAGCCGAACTGTGTTCCATGGCATCATACCAGGCCTATCCTGCTCACCAATCGGCAAGATCAAGATGGATGTCCTCTTTGGGGGCAAGGATCATTTCCGCCGAGAAGCAATATGGTTTGAGGTAGTGGATCTGGAGAGCCCGTACCACGCATTGCTTGGCCGACCTGCTTTGGCCAAGTTTATGGCTGTGCCCCACTACACCTACCTCAAGATGAAGATGCCGAGTTCCAAGGGCATCATCATCATAGCCGGAGACTACAAGAAGTCTTCTGAATTTGCAGCAGCTAGCAGCCGGCTGGCCGAGTCCCTTGTGATTGCTGAAGAGAGGAAGATGCTGAATCGAGTTGTGGCCATGGCTGGCAAGCAGCCGGCCCTGTCCCCTGACCCCCAGGAATGTGATGCTCAAGGTTCTTTCCAGCCGGCCAAAGAGACAAAGAAGATACCTCTGGACCCGGAGCACCCGGAGAGGTACGCTGTCATGGGCAGCGGTCTCGACAGCAAATAGGAAAGCGAGCTCGTCGATTTCCTCCGTGAGAATCGGGACATCTTCGCATGGTCTCCCAAAGACATGCCGGGTGTCCCAACGGATTTTGCTGAGCACAAGCTACACGTCTGATCTGACACCAAGCCGGTCAGGCAGCCCTTGCGCCGCCTGTCAGATGAGAAGAGAAGAGTAGTCAGAGAAGAAATAGACCGGCTTCTGGTAGCCAACTTCATTATGGAAGTGCTCTTTCCAGAATGGCTTGCCAACCCGGTCCTGGTGTTGAAGAAGAACAAGCAGTGGCGCATGTGCATTGACTACACCAGCCTCAACAAAGCCTGCCCTAAAGATCCTTTTGCTCTGCCAAGGATTGATCAAGTGATAGACTCCACAGCCGGATGTGAGCTGTTGAGTTTTTTGGATGCTTACTCAGGATACCACCAGATAAAATTGGACCCAGCTGACCGCCTGAAGACCACCTTCATCACCCCATTCGGAGCTTTCTGTTACCTGACTATGACATTCGGCTTGAGGAATGCTGGTGCCACTTTTCAGCGTTGCATGTAGAAATGCCCACGTCTACGTAGACGATGTTGTGGTGAAGACGGAGAAACGCGACACCTTGCTGGAGGACCTCAAGGAGACCTTTGAGAATTTGCACCGGTTTCAGATCAAGCTCAACCCGGAGAAATGCGTGTTCGGGGTACCAGCCGGCCAGCTTCTAGGCTTCCTGGTTTCCGAGCGCGACATCGAATGCAACCCAGTCAAGATCAAGGCCATAGAGAGAATGAAGATTCCCTCCAAGCTGCGAGACGTCCAAAAGTTCACCGGATGCCTGGCATCTTTGGACCGCTTCATCAGCCGGCTTGGAGAGAAAGCTCTCCCCCTCTACCGACTCATGAAGAAGTCCACTCACTTCGAGTGGAATGACCAGGCGGACCAAGCTTTCCACGAGCTAAAGAAGATGTTGTCCACGCCGCCTGTCTTGGCGGCACCGACTAAGAAAGAGCCCATGTTCCTCTACATTGCCGCCACTAACCCGGTGGTCAGCACAGTTATCGTAGTCTAGCGTCCAGAAGAAGGCCGAGCTCAGCTAGTCCAGAGGTCGGTGTACTATTTGAGTGAAGTACTGTCCACCTCGAAGCAGAACTACCCGCACTATCAGAAGATCTGCTATGGTGTGTACTTCGCCTCCAAGAAACTCAAGCCCTACTTTCAAGAGCATCCCATCACGGGCGTATGCATTTCCCCGCTCGCCGAGATCATAGGCGCCGGGATGCATCCGGCCGAGTGGCGAAGTGGGCCATTGCGCTGGCTCCTTACACGATCAACTACCAGCCCCGCACCGCCATCAAGTCCCAAGCATTGGCCGACTTCCTCGTCGACTGGGTCAAGACCCAGTACCTACCACCGGCCCCCGACTCCACTCATTGGTGGATGCACTTTGACGAATCCAAGATGCACACCGGCTTGGGAGCCGGCATCGTCCTCACCTCTCCCAAAGGCGACAAACTCAGATACACATTGCAAATCCATTTTGCCGCCTCCAACAATGTGGCCGAGTACAAAGCACTCATACACGGGCTCCGGCTAGACAAGGAACTCGGCATCCGCCGGATCCTGTGCTATGGCGACTCGGACTTGGTGGTCCAGCAATCATCTGGCGACTGGGAAGCCAAGGACACAAACATGGCAAGCTACCGCTTCCTTGTTCAGCAGATCAGCGGATACTTTGAGGGGTGCGAGTTCCTCCATGTGCCACAGGCCGACAACAAGCAAGTAGATGCCCTGGCACGAATAGGCTCCACCCGGCAAGCTATACCAACTGGCGTCGCCCTCCAACGTCTCCTCAAGCCGTCTGTCAAGCCATCTCCGGAATCCAGTTCCATCTTCGTGCCGCCTGACCCGAACACAGTTGGATCCGACTTCGAGAACCAAGCAGGCGGCTCGGGGACTTCGACAGCCGGCTTGGGGACTGCCATAGTCGAACCCGGCCCAGGGACTACTACAGCCGGCCCAGGGACTGCACCAACACAGCAGGCGGCGGCCGACTCCAACTCCTCACAACCCAGCCCACCCACCCTGGTTGCAGTAGCAGTTTTGATGATAGAAGAAGTCACAACTCCATCATGGTCCCAGCCCATCCTCCACTTACTGATAAATGGAGAGCTGCCGACTGACGAGATCTCGGCAAGACAAGTCCAACACCGAGCCGGAGCATACACAATAATGAATCGAGAGCTTGTTAGGCGCAGTGTTACTAGAGTCTTCCAGCGCTACGCCGAGCAAGAGAAAGGCATATCGATCCTTGAAGACATCCACCAAGGCGAATGCGGCCACCATGCCACCTCAAGGGCACTCGTTGCCAAAGCTTTCCGCCATGGATTCTTCTGGCTGACTGCTTTGGAGGATGCCAAGGAGTTAGTCAAACACTGCAAGGGGTGCCAAATCTTCGGCTCCAAGCAACACCTACCGGCTTCTACACTCAAGACCATCCCCTTCACTTGGCTTTTTGCCGTCTGGGGGCTAGACATGGTCGGCCCATTCAAGACGACGCGTCGCAGCATGACACATCTGCTTGTCGCCGTGGACAAATTTACCAAGTGGATTGAAGCAAAGCCGATCAAGAAGCTAAATGGGCCGACTGCCGAGACATTCATCGCAGATATCACAACCCGGTATGGAGTACCACACAGCATCATCACTGACAATGGCACGAATTTTGCCAAGGGAGCACTGGCACGTTTCTGCGCGACACAGGGCATCCGAATGGACTTAGCGTCTCTTGCCCACCCGCAGTCAAACGGCCAAGTTGAGCGAGCAAGCGGCCTCATCCTCTCCGGCATCAAGCCCCGACTGGTTGTGCTGCTAGAGCATTCGGCCGGCTGCTAGCTCGACGAGCTGCCGGCCGTCCTTTGGAGTCTGCGCACTACCCCAAACAAGTCAACCGGCTTCACCCCTTTCTTCCTTGTATATGGTGCCGAGGCTTTCATCCCAACTGACATCGAGTTCGACTCACCTCAGGTCACCATGTACACGGAGGCGGAGGCCCAGGAAGCAGGAGAAGACGACATCGACCTGCTGGAAGAAAGCCGGCTGTTAGCCCTCAGCCGGTCCGCCATCTACCAGCAGGGTCTACGCTATTACCACAGTCGGAGGGTCAAGTCAAGATCTTTCCAAGAGGGTGATCTTGTGCTCCGGCTGATCCAGCGAACAGCCGGCCAGCACAAGTTCTCATCCCCTTGGGAAGGCCCCTTCGTCATCAGCCGGGCTCTAGGCAACGACTCCTACTACCTGATCGACTCAGAAGCCGAAGGCACGCAAGAGAGACGATTCCGGCAAGGAGTGGGAGCGACCATGGAATGCCAATCTTCTCTGAAGATTTTACAGTTAAAATGCAGTATGTACCACGCTACCTTTTGTATTAAGTATGAGACAACGGGCTCCCCGAGGAGTTCTCGGGGACTACCCTCTTTTATATATGAATGCCGGGTATCATACCCATGGTTATGCCACTACATTCGTCTTTTCGTCCGGCACCGGGTTCGACTAGTCGGCCCGGGGACTTGCCGCCTTGAGTTATGTCCAAGTTCTACCTGCAGTCAAACAAGTAATGTGCCGGCACCCAAGCCCTCTCTTGTGAAAGTCGCAGCTCGAAGAATCGGCTGTCCGACTACAAGAGCCAAAGGCGGAAAAGGAGGCCCACATGAAAAACGGCTAAGGACTAACAAACTTACATAACGCAAGCCAGCTTCCCCCCCCCCCCCGCCAACCGGCTGTCGAAGCAGCCGGCTGGCCGGCTTCCCTTCTTATTCTGCTACAATCTAAGAAAGCTTGAGTACTTGCCCTCCTAGACGACCAATTCCTTACCCGGCCATAGACTGCAGAGCAGCTGTTCGGTTGGGGAAGGCGGCGACCAAGGGAGGGCGGCAAAGGAAAACAGCCCAAAGATAAAAAAGCAAGTAGGAATGGAAGCCAAGCACATGCATAATTATATTTACACAAAAGGCCTTCGAGAGGCCGGCATTCGACAAAGTTGAAATACACCCCCAGTGGGTGGAATTGCGCAAAGTAATAAAGCTGTTCAAAGAGTGACAAGCAGGAAAGTAAAAACGACGAGTCAAGCCAAGGGAGCAACTGGGGCGTCGGGCAGATCGGTGGAGACGGTGGCGTCGGCTGGAGGAGTGGCCGGCTGGCGAGTCTCGGCCTGATCGTCACCTGCGGCAGGCGGTGCATTCGCACACGCCTCGTTGCTGGAAGCATGATCAGGCTGAAGCTGGCTGGCTGCTTCACCATCCGGTACAACGTCTTCACTGTCTTCCTCCTCCTCCTCTTCGCCGTCGTTGGAGTCGATCTCCTCTGCCGAGTCTTCACCGTCGTCCGGGTTCAGCCCGAACCATTCCTCCGGCTGCGCGACACCATCTTCGTTTACCTCAGGAGCAAAGGCGCTGGTGTCGGTGAAGTCGGCGATCGCCGAGGCGCGCTGGATGATGGCCGGCCGCACCACCTGCAGCTCCTCGTCAGCCTCGTGCCACCAGGTGCGCAGCTGGTCCAAGTTCTGCCCAGGATACCAAGCCCGGACAAACTCCAGCGCCCGTCGAGCACCGGACCGAGCTGCTGAAGCCTTCTAGGCCTCGAGGCGGCCGACTGCTACCTCCAGCCAGTCGGTAGTACGGCTGGGGGTGCGGGGAATCACCTCGCCGGGCCAGAGGGCGGCCAGCACCTGTGCTCCAGCACGCTAAAGCCGGCGAAGCATGCGGTAGGCCGGCTGGAGGCGGGCTTGGATCGCTAGAAGCTGCTCCTTAAG
Organism: Triticum dicoccoides; assembly: GCF_002162155.2. Taxonomy (NCBI): domain Eukaryota; kingdom Viridiplantae; phylum Streptophyta; class Magnoliopsida; order Poales; family Poaceae; genus Triticum; species Triticum dicoccoides. The sequence continues at coordinate 630,986,735 of NC_041385.1, forward strand.
CGACCGGTTGGCGTCCGGTGCAATCTCAACCCCAGCCTGCCGTCGGGCCTTGCGGTGAGCTTCGATGGCTTGGTTGGCGGCGACAGAGTAACCGGGGAAGTATTCCTCACAAAGAAGAAAGAAACAGAACAAGTCAGAAGATAAACCGGATTACAAGGACAAGCAAAGAAGTGAAGAAGAAGGCGGCCTACCGTCAATCAAATCCTCGACCCGGCCATAGCCTTCGCTCAGAGCCTGCCTCGCCTCAGCCCAGCTCGCCGCCTCGGTCTCATACTCGGCTTTGAGGGTGGCCTCGCTGTCCTACGCCGCCTTCAGGGCCGCCTTGTGGCTCTCCTCCTGGTCGGCCAGTTTCTTGGCCAGACGATCACGCTCCTGAACCATAGCATTGAACTCGCCCTCCCTGGTGCGAAGGGCAGTCTGGGCCACGCCTAGCTGCTGCCTCAAGTCGGCATTGGCTCCTGCCAATATGAAGAAGAAGAAATTAAGAAAGAAGTCGGCAAGAAAGATCCGACCCGACTACTCAGCAGTCGGCCTGAATCTTGGGGACTACACCCAGTGGGTGCGCTGACGCTCCCCCACATGAGATAAAAAGACAAAGCACTCACACCGGCTCTCTGACAGATCGGCGACCTTCTGGTTCATCTCCCAAGCCTGGGAGTTGAAGGTAGCGGCATGGAGGTTGTGATAATCTTGCAAACAGGACGAAGGTGCGAGCAAGAACAAGTCATTAAACCAAGAGTCTTCTAAGAAGTTCCAAGCCGCCTGCTCAGCAGCCGACTTGGAACTCGGGGACTACACCTAGTGGGTGCGCTGATGCGCCCCCACGGAAGAAATCAAGAGCAAGAAAACTCACCCGAATGACCGACCGTGTTGTGAGAAATTCTTGGGTGCATTGCTTCAGCGCGGTGGCCTCAGCCTGAAGCCGGCTACGGACATCCTGCGCTGCCAGATTCAGCGCGGCTGTCCCACCGCCCAGCGTCCACCCTGGCGAGCTGACGCTGGCCGTCTCCAGGTCATGCGACAACGAGCTGGAGCCGGCGGCCCTCTGCGGGTCCGGCTCTGAGGCCGCCCTCCCCGCACGCCGACGAGTCGGCGACAAGACCACAAGATCCACCCTCGCAGTCGGCCCGCCTCCAGCCGGCTGCTCAGGCGGCACCTCGGGCTAGCCACCTTGGCCCATTCCGGCCGACGGAGGCGGCACCGCCTCTCCCTCCGGGACAACTACGTTGCCCCCCTCCCTCTCCATCGCCAGCGGGTCGCAGCCGGTTTCCTCCAGCGGGGGCACCGGGATTTCAGGGGCCACGGTGTGAAGGGGGATGACGAGTTGTGGAGGCTGGCTACGCAGGGCCTCCGCCGCCTTCTCTGCAGCCTCGGCGTCCGCCTGGTCCTTGGCCGCCGCGTCAGCCTGCGCCTCGGCTGACTCCACCGTCATCTCCTGAGCCGCCTCAGTGGTGGCTGCCCTCTACTCCTCTGCCTCCTGCTCCTCCCACGCCTCCCGCGCGTTCCACTCCATCGCCGCTTGGAGCTAGGCCAAGGTTGGAAAAAGCGGTAGGCGTAAGCGAGGCGGTTGGCCTTCGCCTAGTGCGTAGGCGGTGCTTAGGCGCCCTAGGCACAGCCTAGGCGGTTATATAATTTTTAGTATCAGGGTGTATATTTGGTTATTATATGTGTATTTTATTAGTTCAAGGCATATAAGTATGTTAACTACCAACTACTACAATTGAAATATGGCTTTTTTGGCATATCAGTACAATATGCATGATTTCTCGCTTGGGTAGACAATTTCTTATTTGTTGTGCCTAGACTTCTGCTTATGCCCTAGGCGAGGCGTTCAGCCATTGCCTAGCGCCTAGGCGTGCCTAAGCGCCTCCTAGGCACTGCCTTTTCCAACAGAGAGCTAGGCGCGACGGTCTACGCGGCGGGAACTTGCAGATCCTCCGGCCACGCCGACTATGGAGGCGGCGGTTGTCCGCTCAAGAGAGAGTGGAGCCCTGGTTGTTGAAACAAGAAAGACTAAGAAGAGCACCGACCGAAGAAAAGAAAGGCGTGCGAGAATCAATACTTATGCCGAAACCACCTGCGGCTGCTTCACCACCTTGCAGAAGCGGGCTGCCTTCGCGGCCGCCTCGTCCCGCTTGGTCGCCGCCGTGGAACCCTTGGGCTTCTTCGGCCGCCCGCCGAAGAGGGTCAGTGCCGCCCCGCGTTTCTGCGCGCCGCCCCGCGCGGTTGGCCCGCCGGAAGGGCCGGCGCCTTGGTGGTCGGATGACGGCTGGCGGTGCGGAATAGGGTCGGCCTCGTCATCGTCAGGCCAGTCATCAAAGCCGGCGGTGAACACGGAGCCGCCTGTCTCGCCTCCTCCTCCTACAACATCGTCGTCTAGGGCGGCCGCCCACAAGTCAGGGTCGTCGAGGTCATCCACCATGCGGTCAGGAGCGAACTCGCGTTCCGCCCCCGCGGTCCCGGCCGAAGGAGGAAGGAGGGGGTTTTGATTAAAAAACAAGCTGACTGGTCAGAGGCCGGCCAGAGAGAACTCGGCAACAAGAAAAGAGGAAAAGAAAGAAAGCTTACCATAGGCGGGGGAGCTTGAAAGTGCAACTATCCCTAGGTGGTTTTGGTAACTCATAACAACATATAGCTCATTGAGCTAATGCTATTCCAAGACTATTGGTTTAGGAAAGCTCAATGAATGGCATGGCATGGATGATGAAAGTGGATCCCTCAAAATACTAAGGACAAAGGATTGGCTCAAGCTCAAAAGCTCAAGACTCTTCATTTTACATTTTAGTGATCCAAGATCACATTGAGTCTATAGGAGAAGCCAATACTATCAAGAAGGGATGAGGTGTTGCTTAATGAGCCTCTTGCTTCATGTGCTTAGTGATATGCTCCAAAACCCTCAACTACTTTCCCACATCCACAAATGACCTAAACCTAAAGCCAAAATCGGTCACACCGATACTTTATATCCGGCGCCACCGATTCCAAAAGTCATAGCCACTGCCACAAACCCTAAGCAAACCGGTCTTACCGATAGGGATCTCGGTCTCACCGAGATGGGGTTGCAATCTCTCTGTTTCCCTTCATAACGTTTTGGTCTAACCGAAGTGAGCGATCGGTCCCACCGAGATTGCAATGTAAACTCTCTATTTCCTTTTTGTAACATTTCGGTCTCACCGAAAAGAGCAAATCGGTCCCACCGAGTTTACATGACCAACTCTCTGGAAAGCTTATTACCAAATCGGTCTCACCGAGTTTGTGTAATCGGTCTCACCGAGATTACGTTATGCCCTAACCCTAACCGAATCGGCCTCACCGAGATGCATGTCAGTCCCACCGAAAATCACTAACGGTCACTAGGTTTACTAAATCGGTCCGACCGAGTTTAACAATTCGGTCCCACCGAGTTTGGTAAATTGTGTGTAACGGTTAGATTTTGTGTGGAGGCTATATATACCCCTCCACCTCCTCTTCATTCGTGAAGAGAGCCATCAGAATGAACCTACACTTCCAACTTACCCTTTCTGAGAGAGAACCACCTACTCATGTGTTGAGGCCAAGATATTCCATTCCTACCATGTGAATCTTGATCTCTAGCCTTCCCCAAGTTGCTTTCCACTCAAATGTTCTTTCCACCAGATCCAAAACCTATGAGAGAGAGTTGAGTGTTGGGGAGTGAGGGAGTCCTGGATTAGGGGGTGTCCGGATGGCCGGACTAAGACCTTTGGCCGGACTCCCGGACTATGAAGATACAAGATTGAAGACTCCGTCCTGTGTTCGGATGGGACTTTCCTTGGCGTGGAAGGCAAGCTTGGCGATACGATATGAAGATCTCCTCCCATTGTAACCGACTCTGTGTAACCCTAGCCCTCTCCGGTGTCTATATAAACCTGAGAGTTTTAGTCCATAGGACGAACAACAATCATACCATAGGCTAGCTTCTAGGGTTTAGCCACTCCGATCTTGTGGTAGATCTACTCTTGTACTACCCATATCATCAATATTAATCAAGCAGGAGTAGGGTTTTACCTCCATCGAGAGGGCCCGAACCTGGCTAAAAACATCATGTCCCTTGTCTCCTGTTACCATCCGCCTAGACGCACAGTTCGGGACCCCCTACCCGAGATCCGCCGGTTTTGACACCGACATTGGTGCTTTCATTGAGAGTTCCTCTGTGTCGTCGCCTTTAGGCCCGATGGCTTCTTCACTCGTCAATCGCGATGCGGTCCGGGATGAGACTTTTCTCCCCGGACAGATCTTCGTATTTGGCAGCTTCGCACTGCGGGCCAACTCGTTTGGCCATCTGGAGCAGATCGAAAGCTACGCCCCTGGCCATCAGGTCAGGTTTGGAAGCTTTAACTACACGGTCGACATCCGCGGGGACTTGATCTTCGACGGATTCGAGCCATGACCGGGCGCGCCGCACTATCACGATGGGCATGATTTAGCTCTGCCATCGGACAACACCCAGAGCGTCGCTCAGGTGTCCGCTCCGACCATTAGCTCGGAGCCCACTGCGCCAGTAGGGGACGGACGGTTGGATGCCGCCCCGGATGATGCAACCTCTACGGCGATAGAGCCGGATACCAGCCTAGTCCTTCGCAAGGCCCGTGACTCCAAGGTGCCAGACTCCGACCCGGACTCCGTAAATCCCGCACCTCTTCCGATTAAGCCCGATTGGGCTCCGGTCATGGAGTTCACCGCCGCGGATGTCTTTCAGCACTCGCCTTTTGGCGATATCCTGAATTCATTAAAGTCTCTCTTTTTGTCAGGAGAGCCCTGGCCGAACTACGGCCAACACGGTTGGGATGCGGACGACAAAGAAATTCGAAGCCCACCCACCACCCACTTCGTAGCCACTATCGACGATTTAACCGACATGCTCGACTTTGACTCCAAAGACATCGACGACATGGACGCCTATGAAGGAGACGATCAAGAACCAGCACCTATAGGGAACTGGAAAGCCACCTCATTATACGACGTATACATGGTGGACACACCCAACAGAAACAACAATGAGGATCAAAAGGATGCGGCCAGGGATCGCTCCCTCGAAAAACAATCAAAGCGACGGCGTAAGCGCAAGGCCAAGCCCCACCTCGACAAAGACCCAGCCATAGAGCAGGGTGAATCAACGAAAGACGAACATGCCGTCGAGCATCCATCCAAACAGGGCGGACAATCCGAACAACTAATCCCCGGGAAAGATAATAGCCCGGACGACCTCACGCCGGACTATTTGCTGGAACATCAGAACCTCCACCAAAGGCTCGTTGCCACTGCATGTAGCCTGAAAAAGCAGAAGTGGAGGCTCAAGACAGCAGAAGATGCACTCAGGATCAGATGGGACAAAGTACTCAATACCGCACACAAGTACGGCAGCAGTCGTCACACAAAGAGCTATCCGAAGAGGAAACTACAACCTGAATTTGATGAAGAGGCCATAAAGCCCTCACAGTCAGAAAATAAGGAAGCCACAAGGTCGGATAGACGACCCTACAATCAATCTCACGCATCAAAGGACGCCGCACTCAATATGGCGCGTGATCCGTCAGAGAATTTGCATCAGAAAACTGGCCCAACCAGATCCATCTATAGGCCAAGAAAGCAGGCTCCAGTGAGTGATGCAATGCAAAAAACACCCGAACATCGCGGCACGCCTAAATACAGGGGCGCCGCACACCCCCTATGTTTTACCGATGAGGTGCTGGACCATGAATTTCTAGCCGGATTCAAACCCGTGAACATAGAAGCATATGACGGAACAACAGACCCTGGAGTCTTGATCGAGGACTACATCCTCCACATACACATGGCCAGAGGAGACGACCTCCACGCCATAAAATACTTACCCCTTAAGCTCAAAGGGCTAGCCCGACATTTGCTTAAAAGCCTTTCCGAAAACACTATGGGAAGTTGGGAAGTGCTTGAGGATGCTTTCCGGGCAAGTTTTCAAGGGACCTATGTCCGACCCCCGGATGCAGATGATCTGAGTCATATAACTCAGCAGCCCGGAGAGTCAGCCCGGAAGCTCTGGAACAGATTCCTTATAAAAAAGAATCAGATAGTCGACTGTCCGGACGCAGAGGCCCTAGCAGCTTTTAAACATAGCGTCCGAGACGAATGGCTCGCCAGACACCTCGGCCAAGATAAACCGCGAACAATGGCCGCGTTAACAAGCCTCATGACCCGCTTTTGTGCAGGAGAGGATAGTTGGTTGGCAAGAAGCAGCACCAGCGACCCGAATACGTCCGAACCCAGAGATGGGAACGGGAAGCCGCGCCGTAACAAAGAACCGCGCTGGATCAAGGACAACGGCCTGATGAGCACGGCAGTAAACGCCGGATTCAAAAGCTCTCGGCAAAATCAGAAAAAGCCGCCCCCAAAGATGATAGGGACGAGCTATCCAACCTCAACAAAATCTTGGACAAAATATGTCAAATCCACAGCACTCCGGGGAGACCTACAAACCATACCCACAGAGATTGTTGGGTCTTTAAGTAGTCTGGCAAACTCAACGTCGAACACAAGGGGCTCGACACACCAAGCGAAGATGACGATGCACCCCACAAGCAGAACACCGTAGAACAAAAGAAGTTCCCACAAGAAGTCAAGACAGTAAACCTGCTTCATGTGACAAAGGGGAAGAGCAGAACGGCACCTACGAAGACACGCTTCATACGGCCAACCCCAGAGGAGCAACGCCACTAGTTGTTACAACCAATCACCTTCGATCATCAGGATTACTCCAGAGGAGGCCAGAACGCAGGCTGGACTGCCTTGGTCGTAAATCCAATTATTAACGGACTCCAATTTACAAACGCCCTTATGGACGGTGGCAACGACTTGAACCTGTTATATCAGGACTCAGTCCGCAAACTCGGGGTAAACCCATTTATAATCCACCTTGGCAACACTTCCTTTCAAGGAGTCATGCCAGGCCCGGATACCCCAAGTATGGGTTCCCTTACGTTAGAAGTCACGTTTGGATCACCCGACAACTTCCAAAGCAAAAAGCTAACATTCCACATCGCCCCATTCGTAAGTCGCTATCAAGCGCTACTAGGACGTGAAGCTTTCGCCCGCTTTAACGCAATACCGCGTTACGCATCCCTTACACTCAAAATGCTCGGCCCAAAGGGCATCATTTCATTACAGGGGAACATAAATTGACCCCCAAAGTACGGGCAAAGGTGCGGTTGCCTGGACAGCCGCCCACAAATCCAGCCCTACTATCCCGGACACGGCTCGACGAGTTCGGCGTAAACATGTTTAATAACCGCATATCCCCGTACAAGCGGCTCCGTGTGCTCACGCCCGGAGACAATACGGCTCAACTCTTCCTCCAACTATATTTTGTTTATTTCAATATAGGTTTCTCGCACGCTTATTTTTTTACTAAGTTCCTCTCTTTCGCAGACGAACATCGTGCTACGCCCGCCCAGGATACGACACAACAGAGACACAGGCGCAGACGTGCAGCAGGGACCCGTTTCAAGAATTCTTTTCAGATTAAGACCCTGTGTAAACCTTTTTTACTGTCTCTTGTTGATAACATCCCCCGGTTTTCTCTATAACCGAGGAGGAGGCTGGCATCTTGGCATGTGGCCATGCCAGAATTTTTGCGCGTACCTGGACACTAGGGGCTTTTTTACCAAGGGCTCTATTTCGGCCCGTCTTCATAAAGACCGAATACCTTAGGGAGTGTTCGGCGTCGCGAGTTTGGCCCTATATGCATCAGCTCCGAATCATGTCTTTGGTCAAATGTTGGGTTTGCCCGGCTCCTGTGTTTTGCTGCCTTATGTTCCGTTATATCGGCTAATGCGGCACCAGGAGAACTACTGCGATTGTGCCCCGGTTCGGCCAGGTGAGCACCTCAGTAGAGAAAGCCGAAAACTCACTGTCATGATATAGCGAGAGACTAGTCAACCACTCGAAGACTTTCGGAATCTTTAGGATTCCCCCGCATTAACAAAGGGTCGCTTCCCGGTCAGGCACACTCGCGCCCCGAATTCGGGCGAGCGCGGTGCCCCTAGGGGCTATTCAATAGCCCCACTATCAAACTCCTATGGCTAAGTGAAAGTGATAAAGCATTATAGTCCGGTTGCCTAGTTCGCCGCGCCACCACCTCCTTTGTAGGACCAAGACTTTGGATTAAGTGTGAAACGACGCCTTTTTGCGAACACCTCCGCATTCTATGCGTGGGGGCTGAAGCCAACGACTGCCATCTTTCAGGTTATATACAAATATATACATTAAACGGCCGCACAGGAGGCATCATGATTCTTGCAAGCACAAGTATAAAAAGCTTTTTTCATAAAAACAAAATTCATTTTACAAATAGTATAAGCTATTCGAACACAACATCCTTCGAGCACTGCGACTCTATTATATGAGCGCCAGGAAGAACTTCCTCAAAATAGTGCTTGGCAGGTACTCGGCTTTCGTCCGAATCCTGGGACGCAACAATACTGGCCTTCATATCTACCCAGTATGTTTTGACACGGGCAAGAGCCATCTATGCGCCCTCTATGCACGCCGACCTCTTCATTGCATCAGCATGCGGCACCGAACCAAGGAACTGCTGCACCAAGCCAAAATAACTCTTTGGCTCCGGCTTCTTTGGCCACAGACGACTCACAACATACCTCATGGCGAGTCCGGATAACCTGTCCAGCTCCGCCCAGGCGGCCAAATGGTCGGATACTGACAGTGGGTGTTCTGGATTGTGGTACTGCGACCAAAAAAGCTCTTCCAGTCCATGGTCACCTCGGCTGCGGAAGTGTTCGGTCGCGTCCGCCGCACTTGCTGCCAAATCCAGATAAGCGTTTTCCGCACTCCACTGCCGGTCTAATGGAACATACTTGGGGTCTCCGAACTTCATCCGCAGCATATAAGGCTTTCCAGCCGTGATATCTCCGGCCTGACGTAGCTCCTCCTTCATCGCTCTCATGGCAGAGCGAGTATCCTTGGCTTCGGCAGTGATCTTTTCAAGGTCCTTCTGAGCCGCCCTATCTTCTTGTTCGAGAAATTTACAGTGGTCGGTAGCATCCTTCAATTTTATGGCCATCTCGGCTATTTCCTTCTTGCTCTGGCAGTGAGCAGCCTATTCGGCTTTTAGCTCTTCAGCCGCTTTAACGGCAGCCGCATCACTTTTCCTTGCTTGCTCCTTGGCTCGGGCAAGTTCCGCCCGAAGGTTCTCCACGGCAGCAGCACCATCTACATAAAGTATATATATATATAAGGCCCGAGCATCAAGCTCCTATTACTGGGTGTCTTTTGAACATACCTTGAGCCTCGTCTAGCCGCTTATTTACAAGCGCGATGTCGGCATCTGCTACGTCAAGTTGCCGCTTTAGTTCGGCAGATTCATCAGTCCGGCTAGCCACCGAATGCCTCACCACCTTCATGGAATAGGCGACATATTATACCTGGGGTTATGATCCTCTATGCACCATCACTCGTGACGACACACAGAGTCTCAGGGGCTACTATTCATACAGGGCACATTTAATATGCGGCTCTACCAAAAGGTACACCTTTTTATGTACCTCAAAGCTTGTTAGTAAACTCCTGGCAGCCTCGTACAATCCGCTTTCCGCGGATGAAATCCTTCCAATCACCGTATCCATCAACATATGATGTTCTTCTGAGATGGACGCCCTACCAAGCAGATCCTTCAGCCCCTCCGCCGGTGCGCAAGAGGGTGCCGGACTAGTCTGACGACCTTTTCCAGGGTCCGAACTTGAAAAAACCCTTCGGGACGATACCTCGGGGTCGCCAGCCTCGTGAGACAGTGCAACAAGGGGAGGCGTTTCGCTCTCTATCATCTCTGGACGAAGATCCCCTGAAGATGAGCTCTGCTGAGAAGGGTTGAGATCCGAACTGCAAGATAATGTTTCGGTTATTTTCCTCAGGAATACAACATGAGTGTGATTCATTATGGAACCCCTCCCTTCACTTACGTCTCGGGGGAGAGCGGGTCCCCTTTAGGGGGCGATTCGGCTGGGGCGTTCTCCGGTGCCGAACCCTCTGACGAAGATTTCTTTCCCCGTTTTGAGGTTATCACCTTCGGGTCTTCAGAGGCAGTCCTTTTCTTTCCCTGGTCGGGGGAATTTTTGATTCTTCCCTTCCTAACGGCCTCCTTCGCGGAGGCGGTAGCTCCTTGGTTCCCCCCTTCGCCTTCCGCCAATGGCGCGACCTCCAGCATCCTGGTCAGCATGGGATTCGGCACGGTCTCTGGCAGGGGGGCTGGACACCTGATAAGCTTTGCCTTCGCCATCCACTCTTGTTCAAAGGACAACTCTGCTAAATGGTAGATTTGATAAAAATATGGATGGTGTATCCAAATACGGGGCTACTTACTTTAGCATCCGGGCGATTGCAGCTCAGACCTGTGTCCTCGGACAAATCCGGACACCTTGCTTGTGATTCGAAGAACAATTTGTACATCTCCACGGGTGTCATTCCCATGAAATGTTGTAGGACTCGTGGTCCCTCCGGATTGAACTCCAACAGGCGGAGAGGTCGACGTTTGCAGGGCAGTGTGCGGCGAATCACCATGACTTGCGCCACTACGGTCAAATTGATATCTCTTTCTAGAAGATCTCGAATACGGCCCTGCAGCAAGGGCACGTCTTTGGGTGGCCCCCAGATAAGTCCTTCATTAACCCATGACGCCAGCCGTGGTGGGGGACCCGAGCGAAAAGTAGGTGGTGCCACCCATGTGGTGCCCCTAGGGGCTGTGATGTAAAACCAGTCCCGTTGCCATAAGCCGAGCTCCTCTTGAAAAGAGCCTGCAGGCCATGGAGCGTCGTCCATCTTGCTTATTATAGTCCCTCCGCACTCAGCATGCTGCCCCTCGATCATTTTCGGTTCCACTTTGAAAGTTTTTAGCCACAATCCGAAGTGAGGGGTGATATGGAGGAAGGCCTCGCACACGGCAATGAATGATGAGATCTGGAGGATGGACTCTGGAGCTAGGTCGTGGAACTCCAGCCCGTAGTAAAACATAAGCCCCCTCACAAAGGGATCGATCGGGAAGCCTAGCCCCCGAAGGAAGTGAGTTGCGAACACCACGCTTTCACCGGGCTGGGGAGCGGGAACAGCTTGCCCTTGAGCAGGCAGTCTATGCGAGATTTCACCGGTTAGATACCTCGCATCTCTCAACTTTCATACATCTTCTTCCGTAATGGAGGAAGGCATCCACCGGCCTTGAAGGTCGGAGCCAGACATCGTCAAAAGTCCGAAGCGCCTAAAACTAGAGCTTTGGGTGTTGGAACTCGAAGCGAGGGGCGGATTTGATTGGTTTGAGTAGAAGGGAGCCGGGCCTTGGTTCCTTTATAAAGGAGGTGAATACCAAGAGCCCTCCCCATAACCGTTTGAGACTCGCTTTCAATTAGGGAGTCATACCTAAGTCACGGTTGGGTTACCCACGCCCGTATTGATGAGAATCCCAGAATAAGGGGACACGATCTGTGCTTTGACAACGACGTGCCAAGGAAACCGCCTCGCTAAACGCGCTGGGGTGGAACAGTAAGATGAATAAAAGCCTGGCCGTGGCATGACATCACGCCACGGAATACGTCAGCAGATCCGATTGATGCAAGTATTATTCTCTCTACGGTGGAATGTGGAACTTATTTTGCAGAGCCAGACACTACCCTGGTGTTCAACATCTTCTATGGAATATTCAGAAGAGGAACCGGCCTTGCAATACCGAAGACAACTTGCGCGCCGGACTCGTCGTCATTGAAGCCTTGTTCAGGGGCTACCGAGGGAGTCCTGGATTAGGGGGTGTCCGGATGGCCGGATTAAGACCTTTGGCCGGACTCCCGGACTATGAAGATACAAGATTGAAGACTTCGTCCCGTGTCCGGATGGGACTTTCCTTGGCGTGGAAGGCAAGCTTGGCGATACGATATGAAGATCTCCTCCCATTGTAACCGACTCTGTGTAACCCTAGCCCTCTCCGGTTTCTATATAAACCGGAGAGTTTTAGTCCATAGGACGAACAACAATCATACCATAGGCTAGCTTCTAGGGTTTAGCCACTCCGATCTCGTGGTAGATCTACTCTTGTACTACCCATATCATCAATATTAATCAAGCAGGAGTAGGGTTTTACCTCCATCGAGAGGGCCCGAACCTGGGTAAAAACATCGTGTCCCTTGTCTCCTGTTACCATCCGCCTAGACGCACAGTTTGGGACCCCCTACCCGAGATCCGCCGGTTTTGACACCGACAGGGAGACTATCATTTGAAGCACAAGAGCAAGGAGTTCATCATCAACGCACCATTTGTTACTTCTTGGAGAGTGGTGTCTCCTAGATTGGCTAGGTGTCACTTGTGAGCCTCCGACAAGATTGTGGAGTTGAACCAAGGAGTTTGTAAGGGCAAGGAGATCGCCTACTTCGTGAAGATCTACCTCTAGTGAGGCAAGTCCTTCGTGGGAGACGGCCATGGTGGGATAGACAAGGTTGCTTTTTCATGGACCCTTCGTGGGTGGAGCCCTTTGTGGACTCGCGCAACCATTACCCTTCGTGGGTTGAAGTCTCCATCAACATGGATGTACGATATCACCACCTATCAGAACCGCGCCAAAAACATCCGTGTCTCCAATTGTGTTTGAATCCTCCAAACCCTTCCCTTTACTTTCTTGCAAGTTGCATGCTTTAATTTCCGCTGCCTATACACTCTTTACATGCTTGCTTGAAGTGTGTGATGATTGCTTGACTTGTCCTAAAATAGCTAAAATCTGCCAAACTCTAAAATTGGGAAAAGGTTAAGTTTTTATTGGTCAAGTAGTCTAATCACCCCCCTCTAGACATACTTCAAGGTCCTACAAGTGGTATCAGAGCATTGGTCTCCATTTGCTTTGATTTCCATAGCTTTGGGTGGTCATAGCCTTGGTTTCACAACCTAGGAGAGTATGGCGTCTAGCGAGTGAAATTATCACCGTAGAGGTCCTTACTTTGATGGTACTAATTTTGCTAGTTGGAAGCATAAGATGAAAATGCATATTCTTGGACATAACCCCGCCGTTTGGGAAATTATTTGTATTGGCTTGCAAGGTGAATTCTTCGATGGGAGAGAACCGAACCGTGAAGCTAATGCGGAAGAATTGAAGATGCTGCAATACAACACTCAAGCATGTGACATCATCTTCAACGGATTGTGCCCCGAAGAATTCAACAAAATTAGCCCTCTTGAGAATGCAAAGGAAATTTGGGACACTTTGATTGATATGCATGAAGGTACCGAGTCCGTCAAGGAATCCAAGTTGGATGTGCTCCAAAGTCAGCTTGACAAGTTCAAAATGAAGGATGGTTAAGGTGTCGCTGAAATGTACTCTAGGCTTGCTCTTATCACAAATGAGATTGCCGGCTTAGGGAGTGAAGAGATGACCGACAAATTCATCATCAAGAAAATCCTAAGAGCATTGGATGGAAAGTATGACACCATGTGCACATTGATCCAAATGATGCCAAATCTAACACCCACAATGCGGCTATATCTCCCACGTGTCGAAGTACGACTTAGAGGCATAACCGCATGGTGGTTTTGTCGCAAGAAGGGTCATCTTCACACAATCCCATGTAATGAACAAGAATGGGATAAAGAGAGTTGGCTTACAATCGCCACTTCACATAATACATAATTAAGATCATACATCATTCAAATACACTCATAGAACGACTACGGTCAGGTTCAAATGAAAAGAAGACAACCCCAAATGCTAGATCCCCGATCGTCCCGACTGGGCTCCTCTACTGATCATCTGGAAACGATACATAGTAACGACCAAGGGCCTCATCGCCATCTGCGCCAGCATCCTCGGCACCTGCATCTGTTTTGGTAGAATCTGTGAGTCATGAGGACTCAGCAATCTCACACCCGCGAGATCAAGACTATTTAAGCTCATAGGTAGGAAAAGGTGTGATATGGTGGAGCTGCGGCAAGCACTAAGTAAATATGGTGGCTAACATACGCAAGTGAGAGCGAGAAGAGAAGCAATGCGTCGGTCGAGAAGCTAGAAGCGATCAAGAAGTGATCCTGAAACTACTTACGTCAAGCATAACTCAAACCGTGTTCACTTCCCGGACTCCGCCGAGAAGAGACCATCACGGCTACACACACGGTTGATGCATTTTAAAGATGTCAAGTGTCAAGTTATCTACAACCGAACATTAACAAATTCCCATCTGCCTCATAACCGCGGGCACGGCTTTCGAAAGATTATATACCCTGCAGGGGTGTCCCAACTCAGCCCATCACAAGCTCTCACGGTCAACGAAGGAATAGACCTTCTCCCGGGAAGACCCGATCAGTCTCGGAATCCCGGTTCGCAAAACATTTCGACAATGGTAAAACAAGACCAGTAAAGCCGCCCGATGCACCGACAAATCCTGATAGGAGCTGCACATATCTCGTTCTCAGGGCACACCAGATTGTCCAGACTTCTGGTAGGCCAGCCCAGAGTTGCCCCTGGTGGCCACCGGCGGCCGACAGTTTGGACCAACACTCACAACGAGCACTGGCCCGGGGGGGGGGGGTAAATAAAGATGACCCTTGGGCTCGCGAAAACCCAAGGGAAAGGGCTTAGGTGGCAAATGGTAAAACCAAGTTTGGGCCTTGCTGGAGGAGTTTTATTCAAAGCGAACTGTTAAGGGGGTCCCATAAATCACCCAACCGTGTAAGGAACGCAAACTCAAGGAACATAACACCGGTATCACGGAAACTAGGGCGGCAAGAGTGGAACAAGTCACCAGGCATAAGGCCGAGACTTCCACCCTTTACTAAGTATATAAGGTGCATTAATTTAAACAGGAGATATTGTGATATCCCAAAATAACCACGTTCCGACCTGGAACAACCTTCATCTTCACCTGCAGCTAACAATGCTATAAGAGGGGCTGAGCAAAAGCGGTGACATAGCCAGACAAAGAGTTCGCTAGGACATGATGGTTAGAGGTTTAACATGGCAATAGGTAGGCATGGTGAACAAAGGCAGGTAGGGCTAACATAGCGAAAGAGCGAGTACTAACAAGCAAAGATAGTAATGATTTCGAAGGTATGATCATCTTGCCTGCAAGGTTCTCAGAGTTGTCGAAGGTTGGATCCTTGTTAGCGTACTCAACAGGTTCCTCATGCACGTACTCATCTCCCTGCTCTACCCAAAGCAAGAAAACAAGCAAGGAACCACAATAAATCACGGTGCAATGCGCAAGCAACATGATGCAATACATGTCATGATATGCGAGATGTGATATGCAATGCATATGCGTGCTTCGGAAGGAAAGATGATGAACAAGGCATCAACTTGGCAAACCAAGTATGCCTCCGGAAAGATGAGATGATTTCGGTTGAAATCGATATAAAGATCACCGGGAACGGATGCACGGTTTGCAAATGACAAGCAACACAAGAATGTCACAAAGCTGCGATTAACAGCACGATGCTACTTAGCATGCAACAATAAATTATGCTACAGCACCCCATCATAAAAACAAAACATATAGAGATAATCTACAGGAGATGCTTTACAAAAGAGAAACACTGAGCTACGGCTAATTCACACCATAACAGGTTCAAACAAGCATGGAGAAAGTGCAAAAAATTATCAGGTTGGACATGGCATAAACAGCAGCACGAAGCAATGTTCATAGCAAGTTATCGACATGCTACAGGAACTTATAATAGGAAAATAAGGCATGGCATGAATCTACTCAAAGCATAGATCAAAAGTCCCTTACTGACCATAAGCCAAAAAGGATCAGAAAATATGATGGCACCCACGTAAACATAGCAAGTTTCGTTAACAGATTTCAGCAAACAAAGCATGACATTGAAATAATTATGAAGGCACCTTCGTGAGCTTGATGCACTCACTACAGAGCATCTCATGATAAACTAAGCATGCATCCATCAACAAGACATGTCATAGAAGCTATACATGGCAAGAAACAACATCATAGCATACCCGGATCAACTACAACAACCTCGGCCAAATTGAATAACATGTAAACAATCTGCCAGGAAACAATTTGAAGCAAAAGTAGAGCACGAAAATGACATGCTAGACTACTCGATTGTTGCAACCAGGACCATGGATGGATAGAGAAAAACAATGTTTTCAAAACACCCTTACTGAAGTATCTCAAATTATGCATGGATCTCTCTGTAGCAATATGTTTACATGGCATCAAAATTACAGCAGAACAGGAACTAAAATCAGCATTAACACGAAGTCTAGTTTGCATGCTTGTGCTAGTCACCACATTGATCACAAAAATACATGGTAAGCACCTCTGTAAAGAAGACATATCCTAGTTCAAAACACATTTAGGGACCAAGTTCATAGGATGCACACATCAATCATCGCAAAAATGACAAAAAGAGCTCGTGCTGATAAGATTCTGAAACTAACAATATGAAGCCCTCTTCCGACAGCATTTCGGGCGTCAAGATGACCTCAAATGTAAATGATGCAATGGAATGAAATGATGTACTCTTCGAGGCAAACAATTTGACATATTACATGCACGAAACGGAGCTACGGGTGCGAAGATGTGATGCGATGAACATGCAACAATTTTAACAGCAGAATATTGACAGTGAA